>NW_025111155.1:0-600000 GCF_015476425.1 Leptopilina heterotoma
AAAAAAAATTGACTTTCGCTAATTTCATTTGAAAATCTCGACGTTTGGGGTTCTCCCCGTTGAGTCCCGACGAAAAACATGGTCTAAAAAAAGTGTCTGTCCGTTTTATGTCTGTCTTCGTTTGTCTGTCTGTAGACACAAAATGGTTGTCCCTACGATAACTCTTGAAAAACTTATTGCATCAACTTGCAACTTTGCATGACACAACTTTAGTGTTAAAGTTAGTGTTAAAATACAGATCGAGTTCGTTAGCCAGCAATTTTCGTCGAAAACTACGCAAACTACAGTAGTTTCAAAATTTTGAAAATTCAATTTTTTCAATTTTCATATTTTTAACTTTATATTACTTTAGATTAGACAAATACAAACAACTTTCCTCTACAACATTTTTTTCATAGAAAGTCAAATTCGGAGTTATAGGCTCTTAAATAGCAAAAAAAAATACTAAAAATCCGAAAATAACGATAAAAATCAAAATTTCTCAAAGGAAAAAAATTATAACATTAATTTCCACATATTCTCACCCCATTGTACTTAAAAAACACTTACATTATTAAAAAACTAGTAATTTCCGGAAAAACCACCGTATATATATATTTTTTATCATTTTTTTAACAAAAAATCCATATTCCGACTCAATTATCTCTAAAACTATTGCCTCTGGGAGCTTGCTACCATAAACTTTTTTTCTCGTCTTCCATCAGCTACAACTTTGCTGTTGACAACTTTTCACTAAACTTAAAACTTTCGACTTATTTGCAGAAAACTAATTTTTTATTACATTCTCATCATATGAGAAAGTATTAGTTTTGGTCGAAAATTGACTTTCGCTAATTTCATGAAATCTCGACGTTTGGGGGTCCCCTGAGTCCGAAAAACATGGTCTAAAAAAGTGTCTGTCCGTATGTCTGTCTTCGTGTCCTGTCTGTAGACACAATGGTGTCCCTACGATAACTCTTGAAAAACTTATTGCATCAACTTGCAACTTTGCATGCACAAAGTTAGTGTTAAAATACAGATCGAGTTCGTTAGCCAGCAATTTTCGTCGAAAACTACGCAAACTACAGTAGTTTCAAAATTTTGAAAATTCAATTTTTTCAATTTTCATTATTTTTAACTTTATATTACTTTAGATTAGACAAATACAAACAACTTTCCTCTACAACATTTTTTCATAGAAAGTCAAATTTCGGAGTTATAGGCTCTTAATAGCAAAAAAATACTAAAAAATCCGAAAATAACGATAAAAAATCAAAATTTCTCAAAGGAAAAAATTATAACATTAATTTCCACATATTCTCACCCATTGTACTTAAAAAACACTTACATTAATCAAAAAACTAGTAATTTCCGGAAAAACCACCGTATATATATATTTTTTATCATTTTTTTAACAAAAATCCATATTCCGACTTAATTATCTCCAAACTATTGCCTCTGGGAGCTTGCTACCATAGACTTTTTTTCTCGTCTTCCCATCAGCTACAACTTTGCTGTTGACAACTTTTCACTAAACTTAAAACTTTTCGACTTATTTGCAAAAAACTAATTTTTTATTACATTCTCATCATATGAGAAAGTATTAGTTTTGGTCGAAAATTGACTTTCGCTAATTTCATGAAATCTCGACGTTTTGGGGTCCCCTGAGTCCGAAAAACATGGTTCTAAAAAAAAGTGTCCCTGTCCGGTATGTCTGTCTTCGTGTCTGTCTGTAGACACAATGGTGTCCCTACGATAACTCTTGAAAAACTTATTGCATCAACTTGCAACTTTGCATGCACAAGTTAGTGTTAAAATACAGATCGAGTTCGTTAGCCAGCAATTTTCGTCGAAAAATACGCAAACTACAGTAGTTTCAAAATTTTGAAAATTCAATTTTTTTCAATTTTCATTATTTTTAACTTTATATTACGTTAGATTAGAACAAATACAAACAACTTTCCTCTACAACATTTTTTCATAGAAAGTCAAATTTCGGAGTTATAGGCTCTTAAATAGCAAAAAAATACTAAAAAAATCCGAAAATAACGATAAAAATCAAAATTTCTCAAAGGAAAAAAATTATAACATTATTTCCACATATTCTCACCCCATTGTACTTAAAAAAACACTTACATTATTAAAAAACTAGTAATTTCCGGAAAAACCACCGTATATATATATTTTTTATCATTTTTTTAAACAAAAAATCCATATTCCGACTCTAATTATCTCTAAAACTATTGCCTCTGGGAGCTTGCTACCATAGACTTTTTTCGCGTCTTCCCATCAGCTACAACGTTGCTGTTGACAACTTTTCACTAAACTTAAAAACTTTTCGACTTATTGCAAAAACCTAATTTTTTAATTACATCTCATCATTGAGAAGTATTAGTTTTTGGTCGAAAATTGACTTTCGCTAATTTCATGAAATCTCGACGTTTTGGGGGTCCCCTGAGTCCGAAAAACATGGTCTAAAAAAAGTGTCTGTCCGTATGTCTGTCTTCGTGTCTGTCTGTAGACACAATGGTGTCCCTACGATAACTCTTGAAAAACTTATTGCAGTCAACTTGCAACTTTGCATGCACAAAGTTAGTGTTTAAAATACAGATCGAGTTCGTTAGCCAGCAATTTTCGTCGAAAACTACGCAAACTACAGTAGTTTCAAAATTTTGAAAATTCAATTTTTCAATTTTCATTATTTTTAACGTTATATTACTTAGAATATAGACAAATACAAACAACTTTCCTCTACAACATTTTTCATAGAAAGTCAAATTCGGAGTTATAGGCTCTTAAATAGCAAAAAAATACTAAAAATCCGAAAATAACGATTAAAAATCAAAATTTTCTCAAAGGAAAAAAATATACATTAATTTCCACATATTCTCACCCCATTGTACTTAAAAAACACTTACATTATTAAAAAACTAGTAATTTCCGGAAAAAACCACCGTATATATATATTTTTATCATTTTTTTAACAAAAAATCCATATTCCGACTTAATTATCTCCAAAACTATTGCCTCTGGGAGCTTGCTACCATAGACTTTTTTTCTCGTCTTCCCATCAGCTACAACTTTGCTGTTGACAACTTTTTCACTAAACTTAAAACTTTTCGACTTATTTGCAAAAAAACTAATTTTTTATTACATTCTCATCATATGAGAAAGTATTAGTTTTGGTCGAAAATTGACTTTCGCTAATTTCATGAAATCTCGACGTTTTGGGGTCCCCTGAGTCCGAAAAACATGGTCTAAAAAAAGTGTCTGTCCGTATGTCTGTCTTCGTGTCTGTCTGTAGACACAATGGTGTCCCTACGATAACTCTTGAAAAACTTATTGCATCAACTTGCAACTTTGCATGCACAAAGTTAGTGTTAAAATACAGATCGAGTTCGTTAGCCAGCAATTTTCGTCGAAAACTACGCAAACTACAGTAGTTTTCAAAATTTTGAAAATTCAATTTTTTCAATTTTCATTATTTTTAACTTTATATTACTTTAGATTAGACAATACAAACAACTTTCCTCTACAACATTTTTCATAGAAAGTCAAATTTCGGAGTTATAGGCTCTTAAATAGCAAAAAAATACTAAAAAATCCGAAAATAACGATAAAAATCAAAATTTCTCAAAGGAAAAAAATTATAACATTAATTTCCCACATATTCTCACCCCATTGTACTTAAAAAACACTTACATTATTAAAAAACTAGTAATTTCCGGAAAAACCACCGTATATATATATTTTTATCATTTTTTTAACAAAAAATCCATATTCCGACTCAATTATCTCTAAACTATTGCCTCTGGGAGCTTGCTACCATAGACTTTTTTTTCTCGTCTTCCCATCAGCTACAACTTTGCTGTTGACAACTTTTCACTAAACTTAAAACTTTTCGACTTATTTGCAAAAAACTAATTTTTTATTACATTCTCATCATATGAGAAAGTATTAGTTTTGGTCGAAAATTGACTTTCGCTAATTTCATGAAATCTCGACGTTTTGGGGTCCCCTGAGTCCGAAAAACATGGTCTAAAAAAAGTGTCTGTCCGTATGTCTGTCTTCGTGTCTGTCTGTAGACACAATGGTGTCCCTACGATAACTCTTGAAAAACTTATTGCATCAACTTGCAACTTTGCATGCACAAAGTTAGTGTTAAAATACAGATCGAGTTCGTTAGCCAGCAATTTTCGTCGAAAACTACGCAAACTACAGTAGTTTCAAAATTTTGAAAATTCAATTTTTTCAATTTTCATTATTTTTAACTTTATATTACTTTAGATTAGACAAATACAAACAACTTTCCTCTACAACATTTTTTCATAGAAAGTCAAATTTCGGAGTTATAGGCTCTTAAATAGCAAAAAAATACTAAAAAATCCGAAAATAACGATAAAAATCAAAATTTCTCAAAGGAAAAAAATTATAACATTAATTTCCACATATTCTCACCCCATTGTACTTAAAAAACACTTACATTATTAAAAAACTAGTAATTTCCGGAAAAACCACCGTATATATATATTTTTTATCATTTTTTAACAAAAAATCCATATTCCGACTCAATTATCTCTAAAACTATTGCCTCTGGGAGCTTGCTACCATAAACTTTTTTTCTCGTCTTCCCATCAGCTACAACTTTGCTGTTGACAACTTTTCACTAAACTTAAAACTTTTCGACTTATTTGCAGAAAACTAATTTTTTATTACATTCTCATCATATGAGAAAGTATTAGTTTTGGTCGAAAATTGACTTTCGCTAATTTCATGAAATCTCGACGTTTTGGGGTCCCCTGAGTCCGAAAAACATGGTCTAAAAAAAGTGTCTGTCCGTATGTCTGTCTTCGTGTCTGTCTGTAGACACAATGGTGTCCCTACGATAACTCTTGAAAAACTTATTGCATCAACTTGCAACTTTGCATGCACAAAGTTAGTGTTAAAATACAGATCGAGTTCGTTAGCCAGCAATTTTCGTCGAAAACTACGCAAACTACAGTAGTTTCAAAATTTTGAAAATTCAATTTTTTCAATTTTCATTATTTTTAACTTTATATTACTTTAGATTAGACAAATACAAACAACTTTCCT
This sequence comes from Leptopilina heterotoma, assembly GCF_015476425.1. NCBI lineage: Eukaryota > Metazoa > Arthropoda > Insecta > Hymenoptera > Figitidae > Leptopilina > Leptopilina heterotoma. The sequence goes on from NW_025111155.1 coordinate 5,074, forward strand.
CTACAACATTTTTTCATAGAAAGTCAAATTTCGGAGTTATAGGCTCTTAAATAGCAAAAAAATACTAAAAAATCCGAAAATAACGATAAAAATCAAAATTTCTCAAAGGAAAAAAATTATAACATTAATTTCCACATATTCTCACCCCATTGTACTTAAAAAACACTTACATTATTAAAAAACTAGTAATTTCCGGAAAAACCACCGTATATATATATTTTTTATCATTTTTTTAACAAAAAATCCATATTCCGACTCAATTATCTCTAAAACTATTGCCTCTGGGAGCTTGCTACCATAGACTTTTTTTCTCGTCTTCCCATCAGCTACAACTTTGCTGTTGACAACTTTTCACTAAACTTAAAACTTTTCGACTTATTTGCAAAAAACTAATTTTTTATTACATTCTCATCATATGAGAAAGTATTAGTTTTGGTCGAAAATTGACTTTCGCTAATTTCATGAAATCTCGACGTTTTGGGGTCCCCTGAGTCCGAAAAACATGGTCTAAAAAAAGTGTCTGTCCGTATGTCTGTCTTCGTGTCTGTCTGTAGACACAATGGTGTCCCTACGATAACTCTTGAAAAACTTATTGCATCAACTTGCAACTTTGCATGCACAAAGTTAGTGTTAAAATACAGATCGAGTTCGTTAGCCAGCAATTTTCGTCGAAAACTACGCAAACTACAGTAGTTTCAAAATTTTGAAAATTCAATTTTTTCAATTTTCATTATTTTTAACTTTATATTACTTTAGATTAGACAAATACAAACAACTTTCCTCTACAACATTTTTTCATAGAAAGTCAAATTTCGGAGTTATAGGCTCTTAAATAGCAAAAAAATACTAAAAAATCCGAAAATAACGATAAAAATCAAAATTTCTCAAAGGAAAAAAATTATAACATTAATTTCCACATATTCTCACCCCATTGTACTTAAAAAACACTTACATTATTAAAAAACTAGTAATTTCCGGAAAAACCACCGTATATATATATTTTTTATCATTTTTTTAACAAAAAATCCATATTCCGACTTAATTATCTCCAAAACTATTGCCTCTGGGAGCTTGCTACCATAGACTTTTTTTCTCGTCTTCCCATCAGCTACAACTTTGCTGTTGACAACTTTTCACTAAACTTAAAACTTTTCGACTTATTTGCAAAAAACTAATTTTTTATTACATTCTCATCATATGAGAAAGTATTAGTTTTGGTCGAAAATTGACTTTCGCTAATTTCATGAAATCTCGACGTTTTGGGGTCCCCTGAGTCCGAAAAACATGGTCTAAAAAAAGTGTCTGTCCGTATGTCTGTCTTCGTGTCTGTCTGTAGACACAATGGTGTCCCTACGATAACTCTTGAAAAACTTATTGCATCAACTTGCAACTTTGCATGCACAAAGTTAGTGTTAAAATACAGATCGAGTTCGTTAGCCAGCAATTTTCGTCGAAAACTACGCAAACTACAGTAGTTTCAAAATTTTGAAAATTCAATTTTTTCAATTTTCATTATTTTTAACTTTATATTACTTTAGATTAGACAAATACAAACAACTTTCCTCTACAACATTTTTTCATAGAAAGTCAAATTTCGGAGTTATAGGCTCTTAAATAGCAAAAAAATACTAAAAAATCCGAAAATAACGATAAAAATCAAAATTTCTCAAAGGAAAAAAATTATAACATTAATTTCCACATATTCTCACCCCATTGTACTTAAAAAACACTTACATTATTAAAAAACTAGTAATTTCCGGAAAAACCACCGTATATATATATTTTTTATCATTTTTTTAACAAAAAATCCATATTCCGACTTAATTATCTCCAAAACTATTGCCTCTGGGAGCTTGCTACCATAGACTTTTTTTCTCGTCTTCCCATCAGCTACAACTTTGCTGTTGACAACTTTTCACTAAACTTAAAACTTTTCGACTTATTTGCAAAAAACTAATTTTTTATTACATTCTCATCATATGAGAAAGTATTAGTTTTGGTCGAAAATTGACTTTCGCTAATTTCATGAAATCTCGACGTTTTGGGGTCCCCTGAGTCCGAAAAACATGGTCTAAAAAAAGTGTCTGTCCGTATGTCTGTCTTCGTGTCTGTCTGTAGACACAATGGTGTCCCTACGATAACTCTTGAAAAACTTATTGCATCAACTTGCAACTTTGCATGCACAAAGTTAGTGTTAAAATACAGATCGAGTTCGTTAGCCAGCAATTTTCGTCGAAAACTACGCAAACTACAGTAGTTTCAAAATTTTGAAAATTCAATTTTTTCAATTTTCATTATTTTTAACTTTATATTACTTTAGATTAGACAAATACAAACAACTTTCCTCTACAACATTTTTTCATAGAAAGTCAAATTTCGGAGTTATAGGCTCTTAAATAGCAAAAAAATACTAAAAAATCCGAAAATAACGATAAAAATCAAAATTTCTCAAAGGAAAAAAATTATAACATTAATTTCCACATATTCTCACCCCATTGTACTTAAAAAACACTTACATTATTAAAAAACTAGTAATTTCCGGAAAAACCACCGTATATATATATTTTTTATCATTTTTTTAACAAAAAATCCATATTCCGACTCAATTATCTCTAAAACTATTGCCTCTGGGAGCTTGCTACCATAGACTTTTTTTCTCGTCTTCCCATCAGCTACAACTTTGCTGTTGACAACTTTTCACTAAACTTAAAACTTTTCGACTTATTTGCAAAAAACTAATTTTTTATTACATTCTCATCATATGAGAAAGTATTAGTTTTGGTCGAAAATTGACTTTCGCTAATTTCATGAAATCTCGACGTTTTGGGGTCCCCTGAGTCCGAAAAACATGGTCTAAAAAAAGTGTCTGTCCGTATGTCTGTCTTCGTGTCTGTCTGTAGACACAATGGTGTCCCTACGATAACTCTTGAAAAACTTATTGCATCAACTTGCAACTTTGCATGCACAAAGTTAGTGTTAAAATACAGATCGAGTTCGTTAGCCAGCAATTTTCGTCGAAAACTACGCAAACTACAGTAGTTTCAAAATTTTGAAAATTCAATTTTTCAATTTTCATTATTTTTAACTTTATATTACTTTAGATTAGACAAATACAAACAACTTTCCTTTACAACATTTTTCATAGAAAGTCAAATTTCGGAGTTATAGGCTCTTAAATAGCAAAAAAATACTAAAAAATCCGAAAATAACGATAAAAATCAAAATTTCTCAAAGGAAAAAAATTATAACATTAATTTCCACATATTCTCACCCCATTGTACTTAAAAAACACTTACATTATTAAAAAACTAGTAATTTCCGGAAAAACCACCGTATATATATATTTTTTATCATTTTTTAACAAAAAATCCATATTCCGACTTAATTATCTCCAAAACTATTGCCTCTGGGAGCTTGCTACCATAGACTTTTTTTCTCGTCTTCCCATCAGCTACAACTTTGCTGTTGACAACTTTTCACTAAACTTAAAACTTTTCGACTTATTTGCAAAAAACTAATTTTTTATTACATTCTCATCATATGAGAAAGTATTAGTTTTGGTCGAAAATTGACTTTCGCTAATTTCATGAAATCTCGACGTTTTGGGGTCCCCTGAGTCCGAAAAACATGGTCTAAAAAAAGTGTCTGTCCGTATGTCTGTCTTCGTGTCTGTCTGTAGACACAATGGTGTCCCTACGATAACTCTTGAAAAACTTATTGCATCAACTTGCAACTTTGCATGCACAAAGTTAGTGTTAAAATACAGATCGAGTTCGTTAGCCAGCAATTTTCGTCGAAAACTACGCAAACTACAGTAGTTTCAAAATTTTGAAAATTCAATTTTTTCAATTTTCATTATTTTTAACTTTATATTACTTTAGATTAGACAAATACAAACAACTTTCCTCTACAACATTTTTTCATAGAAAGTCAAATTTCGGAGTTATAGGCTCTTAAATAGCAAAAAAATACTAAAAAATCCGAAAATAACGATAAAAATCAAAATTTCTCAAAGGAAAAAAATTATAACATTAATTTCCACATATTCTCACCCCATTGTACTTAAAAAACACTTACATTATTAAAAACTAGTAATTTCCGGAAAAAACCACCGTATATATATTTTTTATCATTTTTTTAACAAAAAATCCATATTCCGACTCAATTATCTCTAAAACTATTGCCTCTGGGTGCTTGCTACCATAGAACTTTTTTTCTCGTCTTCCCATCAGCTACAACTTTGCTGTTGACAACTTTTCACTAAACTTAAAACTTTTCGACTTATTTGCAGAAAACTAATTTTTTATTACATTCTCATCATATGAGAAAGTATTAGTTTTGGTCGAAAATTGACTTTCGCTAATTTCATGAAATCTCGACGTTTTGGGGTCCCCTGAGTCCGAAAAACATGGTCTAAAAAAAGTGTCTGTCCGTATGTCTGTCTTCGTGTCTGTCTGTAGACACAATGGTGTCCCTACGATAACTCTTGAAAAACTTATTGCATCAACTTGCAACTTTGCATGCACAAAGTTAGTGTTAAAATACAGATCGAGTTCGTTAGCCAGCAATTTTCGTCGAAAACTACGCAAACTACAGTAGTTTCAAAATTTTGAAAATTCAATTTTTTCAATTTTCATTATTTTTAACTTTATATTACTTTAGATTAGACAAATACAAACAACTTTCTTCTACAACATTTTTTCATAGAAAATTAATTTTTTTTTTTTTTTTTTTTTAAGTTTTTGGGTCAGGCTAGCTTAACTGGGTTAAAAAATTTTTATTGATTTTCTAAAATGTTATAACTAAAATATATTCATAAAAGTTTTAACATTTTAGAAAATCAATGAAATTTTTTTAATGCAGTTTGGCTGGTCTGACCCGTTGTTACATTTTAATTTTTGGTCCTATCTTGTTGGAAATGGTTTTTTACATTGTAATCACATGAGGAGGTATTAGATTTGATGAAAAATTGACTTTTTATACCTCAGGTTGAATGAAAATGGCGACCTTTTTTTCCCATGGACAAAAAAAACAGCTAGTCCCATGCGTTATTTTTGCTCATGGAAAAAAAATGCCGCTATTTTCATAGAAGTCGAACAAGTGAATGAATTTTACTCCCTGTCGTCTGCTATCTTAAATCGCCACTTTTGTGCCTTTAGAATAAAAAATATCGTAAGTTACACGGGACTTAAAGGCTGCCTTTACGGTACCTTGTTGCTTAATATACTATTTGCTAATTTTATGAAATCTTTGCGTTTTGAGGTGCCCTGAATCCAAGAAACATGGTCTGTCGATTACGTCTGTCTGTCTGTCTGTCCGACGATAACTTTTGAAAAACTTAATTTTTTCAAAAACTTTTTTCGAATTTTTGACTTTTTGTCTCAGCTTAGTGGAGGTGTTTTACTTTTGCTTGTTAAAACGATGGGTAAATATCACATTCACTGTATCCAAATTTACATGTTTTTAATCATACACTTGATATATATTTACAAATCACGTATATAGGGAAAACGGGACATAATGGCTAAGGGGCGTAATGAATAATTGTAATTTATTCAAAAATCGTAAATCGAAATGATTTCACTCCAAAGACAACTTGATGTACTGCAAGTTTCTACAAAGGTTGATTATTTATTATTCAATAACTATTGTAAGAAATATAGTAGAAAATCTGTATTTCACATATGAAAGTAACTTTTCAAAATTTTCATTTTTTCATTCTAATTTTTTTAAAATAACTTTAAAAAAGAAACTAAAATCGCGTTTTAAGCTTGAAACATTTTTTGAGGGTCAATTTTAGATTTTTGATTCACACTTACTGTATTGATAAAAATTACAAAATATTTCCTAAGTACCCCTAGGGCGTGTTGGCTAATGCAACACGCTATGTATAACCCGTGTAGAAATTTACCGTGGAAGTGTATGAGAAACTGTCCAGTTGCGCTAGATTCAATCTAGCAACTAGATGGGAAAAATGGACAGGCTTGAACGAGGGATGTAACACTAGCAACGTCAAGATTTTGTACAGTTATTTTGTCTAGTCCTTGTCTAGTAAAATAAATCATTCCTAGCCAGTTCCTGGATATTAAAATAAGCAGTTTCTACATACTGGGAATAATTGTTAGGTTTATAAATAATAGAACAATATTTTTCAACTTTACTCTTTTGTTTGTTTAACTTTTAAACAAACAAAACAGTAATACAAAAGTATTTGTTATTATCACAATTCCTCTTACAATTATTTTTGAAATTAATTGTAACATATTTTGCTACATTGGATTTTTTCTTTAAAACACAAACACATTCACTATAAAGATTCGTACTTGTATACCGATAATAAAATTAATTGTATATTATATTGTTGCAATCACAAAAAATTTACTTAAAATTACCAAAGTTTTATTATTTATTATGAACATTATAATATGAAAAACAATCTAGACTATTAATGATGACATCACATGTCCTTTTTCTAATAAATCTTTTTTTCGCTGTAATATATTTAAACTTGTACACTGTCCCTGTTCAAAAATGGAAAACTGAAAACTTTTAACTAGATTTATAAATTTGATTTTATTTATTTATTTAGTATATAAACGGGCTTATATTGCCCTTTCGTACAATGTACTGAACAATGAGAATCTTACGTTACTAGTTGACCGCATTGTTATTATTATTGTCGAAAATCTGCTTGCTTAGTTCTCTAACAAACGCATTAAGCGAAACGCCATAAAAATTTACTCTGTCATAAAACTGATTTGCCTCACGACTCAACCTATTGACCACTGAATTTTCTAAGTAATTAGTTCTAATAAGTTGTTCATTAAATAATGGAACTTCAGTTCTGGGAGAATGCTTTGCTGCAAAAAAACAAAATAAGCTTAAGAGATCTGAACAATTAAGTAAACCATTAATGACTTTAAATAAAAACAGGAGATCTGCAAAAAGAAATCTCTGAGATATAGTTGGAATATTAAATCTTTTTCTAAGGTCAGTATAGTCATGATCATAGAAGTTGTAAGGCACTCCAGTCTGTTTGGCGAGGAAACGAATAAATTTGTTCTGAATTCTCTCAATATCATCCACCCAATAGTCCTGATAAGGCCTCCACAAAGTAGACGCAAACTCAATGACAGGTCTGACTAACGTAAAGAACAATATTTTTATTGCTAACTCGTTTCTAAAATTTGAGGCAGTTCTCATGACAAAGCCCAAGACCCTGTTGGCCTTACTGATGGTGTAATTAATATGATCATCATAATTAAAAAATCTATTGAGCATTACCCCAAGGTCACGTATAACTGTTACTTTAGAAATAATTTCATTGCCAATTAGATAAAGGCAATCAGGATCATTTCTGGATCTGGAATAGGACGTGACGTAACATTTATTAATATTAAACAACAATTTATTTTTTACAGACCATTTGTAAAGACAATCAAGATCAGATTGCAGATCCAGTCGATCCTGAATGCATGAGATAGATTTATAAATTTTCAAATCGTCTGCAAATAAAAGAAAAAATGAATGCTTAAAAACCGTTTTAATGTCATTGATAAAAATTATGAAAAATAATGGACCTAAATTTGAACCTTGGGGAACTCCTGAGGTAGCTATAAAAATGTCGGAAAAGTCATAATTAATTCGCACCGATAGAGTACGTTCAGTGAGATAACTTTTTATCCACAATATTAGTCCATCAGAAAAGCCCAGGGCCCTAAGCTTCGCCAGAAGAATACCGTGGTCGACCTTATCAAAAGCCTTAGCGAAGTCTGCATAAATAGTATCCACCGCACAACCCGATTGAAGATTATTCAAAGCAAAATTAGAAAAAATAGTAAGGTTAGTTAAGATTGATCTACCTCTTGTGAAACCGTGCTGCTCGTCGATAATCAAGTGATTAATTTGAAAATAAAGCTCGTCATAAATAAGACTCTCAAAAATTTTCGAGATAGTACTTAGCAGAATTATTGGACGATAGTTAGTGACATTACTTTTATTACCATCTTTATGTATAGGAATCACTATCCCTCGTTTCCATACTGATGGAAACAAACCACATGAAAGAGACAAATTAAATAGTATATACAGTGGCTCGACGAAGGAAGAGCAGCAGGATCTCAAAAGAGAGGGGGGTATCCCATCTGGCCCAGCCCCTTTTTTAATGTCAAGTGATTTTAGTTTCAAAAAAATAGATTCTCTAGAAATAGCAGAAACGTTAATAAAATTATTATTATAATAATCCAAGGTTGCGGTGGAAACCTCAGATGAGGAGGTAGTATAAACAGAAAAAAAATAATTTTTAAAACAATTTGCTGAGTGAATACTATTATTAGCCAAATTAGTGCCGTGAAAAACTTCTCCAGGAATTCTAGAGTTCGCTCGCAGATTGTTTACAAATTTCCAAAAAACTTTAGGGTTAGATATAATCGAATTTTCAACACTTGATATGTAGTTTTTATAACAAATTTTAGACTTAATTTTGCACTCAGCTCTTAAACGGGAAAAAACTATGTAATCAGTAGGAGATTTAGTTTGTTTAAAGGTAACATGAGCTGCCTTTTTTAATGAAACCAAACGTTTGAGTTCGCTATTAAACCATGACGGATAAGCAGTTGCCATGAACGTTTTTACGGGAACAAATAAGTCGAAAGCATTATTTAAAATTTCATAGAAAATGGCAACTGCATCCTCAATGTTTAAATGACTCAAAGTTTCATTCCAATTTATGCTCGAAAGGTAAGTGTTTAAATCTGCATAGTTTGTTCTAACAAAATCGTACTTATAGTGAGACTGATTATTATTATTATTGATATTTAAATTCGGATCAGTATCAAAAGTAACAGAAAAAACCATAGGTGGGTGATAAGCATCGACAGGAAGTATATTTTCAATGGATAGTTCTAATCTGAAATTTGTAATGTTAGTAAACAACAAGTCCAAAATGTTACCAGAGCCATTCACAATCGTATTTACCTGTTTGAGGTTTGAAAATTCCAAAGTTTCTAAAATTCGATTAGCAATCAGGTTATAAGAACGGGAAGACTGCACTTTAGAATAACAAATAGGTCCGTTATCAGAATGTAAGCGCCATGAAATAAAAGGTAAGTTAAAATCACCACAAATAATAATTTTCGCTGTCGTATATAAAAGAGATATTTTATCGAGAATGTCGCAAGCAGATTGATAAATAGATAAGTTCGAATTAGGCGGGATATAAAAAGTGCCAATAATATAAAGAATAGACTTATAAATAAATTTAACAGAAACATGTTCAATAGAAATGTTATCAGTATCTATGACTGAAGTTCTTAACGATGATTCACACGCAATTAACACACCACCGCCACGTAGAAAACCACTAGTGTTGGAATTCCTATCCATGCGAAAAATGTTATAGTTAAAAACCCGAGTTCGGAAGAACTGAAAGACTCATTCAACCACGTCTCAGTAAAAATAAAAACGTTAAATAAAATAATTGATAAGGAATGACAGAGATGTTCAAGTTTACTTCTCAAGCCTCTGACATTTTGGTAATAAACACTGAAGCCTTAAGAGTCAGCTGATTCGAAAATATGGGCTAAATGAGAAAAAGAAACAGTCTGTGTATTGACATGATGCGATAAGCCGGCACCAACACAGCGACATACCGTGTCTACGGGACACTCACACTGTCCTTTCGTTTTTGACGTCGAACTGTGTTTACTATCATGGGAACACCGTGACGATACACTATTTGAATCCCCGTCTCTCCTGCCTGTTGACGATTTTGAAGTTCCAGCTGCAGCACAGCTATCTCCTTCAACTGCATCTTCGTCATATCCCACGAGAGACGCATATTTTCCAGTGAAGGACGGTGTTTGTCGCTTTTTTTTGCTGCCAAAAATGACTGGTGAATTTCTTTTGCCCTTTCCACAGTACGGCAAATTATTTTGACAGGTCTTGGTCGAGTCTGAGTCTGCGCAAAGGTACCAAGTCTAAATATTTGTAAATCAGCAAGAAGGTCCGGCTTACAAAAATTTGAAAACAGTTTCGAGACAACATTTAATGTGTCAACATGACTAATGTTGTCAGAAGAGAGGCCAAACAATATTAGATTACACGACCGGGAAAGACGGTCGTGAATCTCAGACATGCAATTTTGGGAGATTGTGCTTGTGTTGAGATCTTTAAGTGTACCTTCTATTACTGCTATCCTCTGAGAGTGGTCAGCAACATTGTTTATTACTTCATCCACCTTAAAAGTAACGGCATCAACCTTGGTTGATAGATTGTTTATGTTTGTGGATAAAATATTTATTTCTTTATTAAGGCCAATTTGAAGGCCATGTATTGCACTTTTAATTATCCGTTCGACACTTTCGTTTGTCATGGCTGTAGAAACAGAATCTGATTGACTAGAGGTGCTCGGGTCAGTTTGTGACATCATGGTGGGTGACTTAGGAAGGCAACACTTAGCATAACCACCACTGGGAAGAACACGGGTACGGGTTGCACACTTACGGTGATATGGAGAAGCACATACCTCACAAGAAACCGCGCTAGTCCTTGTCTAGTAAAATAAATCATTCCTAGCCAGTTCCTGGATATTAAAATAAGCAGTTTCTACATACTGGGAATAATTGTTAGGTTTATAAATAATAGAACAATATTTTTCAACTTTACTCTTTTGTTTGTTTAACTTTTAAACAAACAAAACAGTAATACAAAAGTATTTGTTATTATCACAATTCCTCTTACAATTATTTTTGAAATTAATTGTAACATATTTTGCTACATTGGATTTTTTCTTTAAAACACAAACACATTCACTATAAAGATTCGTACTTGTATACCGATAATAAAATTAATTGTATATTATATTGTTGCAATCACAAAAAATTTACTTAAAATTACCAAAGTTTTATTACTTATTATGAACATTATAATATGAAAAACAATCTAGACTATTAATGATGACATCACATGTCCTTTTTCTAATAAATCTTTTTTTCGCTGTAATATATTTAAACTTGTACACTGTCCCTGTTCAAAAATGGAAAACTGAAAACTTTTCACTAGATTTATAAATTTGATTTTATCTTCACAACAAGATAAGTTACAATTGTAGACTCTTGGTTTCTTTTCATCAAGCACTACGTCAAGAACTGATTTCGTCTGCTAGCTTAGTAGACTCTCAGAGCCACCTTCTCTACGAACTTGTACTAAATTCTTAAGTCAGCGTCCTAGACAGTGCCCAGCTAATTCTTGGACAACCTGCTATACGAACTTGTACTGAATTTTCAATTCAGTATCCTAGACAAATTTTAGCCAGATTCTAGACTGTCTTCATAGCGAAGAAAATAAAGGGGAAAACTGTACATTAACATTTCGGGGCCAGGACAGTTTATTCAGAATAATTTTCCACGACAAATGCTATCTAGCTGTAGTCTATTTCTAGGAAGGCCACGACAAATTTCTACACGGGAAAGAGCAATACCTACGATACCGACGAAGTGTACGTTCATTGTAGAAAAAAAAGTAAGCGTAATATAGGAACGTTCGACTTTTTAAAAGAAAGCTGAGGTACTAGAGTAACTTTTCTAGGAGATAAACACTTAATTAAAACAAAAATGTCCGTGTAAATCAACAAAGAGTGAAAAGTTAGCCATTACGCTCCGGTCTACACTACACAAAAACCTTGATACTAATACTTTAAGAATATTTTATCTGCTTCTGCAAATAATATTTCTACTAAGAGTTAGTATAATTAAAAATAACTTCACAATTTAAATCATCAAGACCAAAAATATACATTTAAATCCACTTTATCTCGCAATCATCAGCAAACAAAAACATGTGATGAGAATGTAATCCTTAAAGTCGTAGTAACTTTAAGAAAAAAAAATGTTTTACGAAACATATAATAGGAAACAAGAACAAGAACACAAATAATGCACAACAATTGCAGACCGCCGCAAGCGAAGCGAGCCATTTGCGCGCGAAGCGCGCAACAACACACGGAGCGCGAAGCGCGACGTGTGAAATAATCGCCGGAGCGCGAAGCGCGACGATCAATATTCGCGCGCCCCGAGGCGCGCTGAAACTTGCGAGCGAAGCGAGCCCCCGCGCGAAGCGCGGATGAGAATGTGTCCGCGCTTGCGCGGACAGATTTTTTTAATTTAGGAAACTAAAATTATTCAGCATTAGACTATTATGTGTTTAATAATAAACAAAAGTGTGTAAAATATTCTACGCAAAAAGGAAACAAAATATAACCTAAAAATATACACTTCAATAATATGTATTTACTGTTTAAATATGTACTTTCATGTGAAAAGAAACACCCTTTGCTTCTTTTTTTCCACAATATAAACAAATTAACACCTTGTCTGTGTTTTATATCACAAAAGTTAAATTAAAATTATTAAAGCACTTGAGATGTCAAAACATTGGAAACACACACACACTATATCAAAAGCATACTCACACGGCAACTCACACAATCAAAGTCGCTCTACGCTGTTACACCGGCATCTAAAGCGTGGCGTAGAGGGTTTCAATTATTTTCACACCGGAAGCCACTTTTCTACAGCAATCGCCCATCCAGTTAATATAGAGATCAGTGTTCTAAACGCATACACTAATACATACATCGCACGCTTTACATTATTGCTTCAGAAAGTTTCAACTGTCCTTATATATTAATCTGAATTTTATTTCACCGCTTGTGAGAAAGATTCAAATTAATAAACTATCACCGAGTGATAAATTCAAATCAATATTAATAAATTATCGTTGTAAAAAATTAAAAATTATCTATATTAATAAATTATTTCTAACTATAATTAAGGTCAATTTATGAAATATTTTTAAATTAGGTTTTTATTGTTATAAAGAAAAATGTTAAAATTTGAATTTAATGGAATGAAACAATAATTTATCAACCGACAGATTAGCTCAGTCGGATAGATGCCTCGCTTGGCGGTCGTTTAAGGACCAAGGGTGAGTACCCTTGGTTCGCGCCCACTTGGCTTGGTATTTTTCCGGCACGTTAGACAATCTGAGCTGAGTCGAGGTATAATGATGTGCACCGTCGTTTATTGTCCGGTACACACCATTAGAACTCGACTGTGGATAAACCGGTTGTACTCAGGAGAGGTTTTCTACAGTTTCCCTCTCCACTGGCGAGAAAACCCATTAGACGGGTGGTCCAGGCAAATGCGAGTACTCCTAATTTTCAAGTCGCTCTGTAGGCGCAAAATTTAGTATTAAGTTTGTTAGGGAAAAATTTGTAAGAGAAATTTACGAAAATGTAAAAACACTTGTATAGCCAAGTATGTAAGGCTGAAGACAGGTGTATAAACAAATAAATAAAAAAAACAATAATTTATCAAAATCCTTATTATTCTCAAATTTGTGTGTTAAAATTAAAAAATATACATATTTTGAATAACAGTGCAAGTTTGAAATTATTTAATTAATTAATAGCAAATTAACCTTTCTGAAATATTAAATAATAATTGTGAGGTATTCAAAAGCAAATAGGAAATAAGCAAGTAAGTAAGCAAATAAGGACGTAAGTAAGCAAGAAGGAAATACGAAAGTAAGCAAATAAGTAGGTAAAAAGTAAGCAAAGTAAACAAATAAGTAAGTAAGCAAGAAGGAAATGAACAAGTAAGGAAGAATGAAATAATATAAGAAAGTAAGCAAGTAAGCAAATAGGGAAGTAAGTAAAGAGGAAGAAAATAAGAAAGTAAGCAAATAAGTAAGTAAGAAAGTAAGCAAGAAGGAAATAAGCAAGTAAGTATGCAAATAAGGAAGTAAGCTAGTAAGCAAGCAAGTTATTTCCTCCTTGCTTATGTTACGTCCCAAAATTATGGTTCGCAATAATACTTTTATTAAATTTAATTAGATATTAAATTTTAATTAAATTTAATTATATTTTATTTATTTTAAGCCTAGACTTGCGTCCAATAGCTTGGGAATACTTTCAATAATTATTTCTCTTATTTGATTTAATTAATGAAGAAACGACAAGAATTTTAATACACTGAAAAAAAGTGCTGTTGAATCAAATAGCTCCATGCTATTGAATTTCCCGTTATTGATTCAATGACACATTTATTAATCGAAAAGTATATTGCTTAAAACGAAAAAATGAAACTGTTTAAATTAAAAGTACAGTACTGTAGAATTAATGATATTGTGCAAATTGTTTCTATAGTTCATCTATATATAGCAACAGAATAATTTATTGCTTCTTTGACATTATTCATTTCAAGCATCTAATAGATAAATTTGAAGAAAATGCATGTAAATTTAAATCAAATGAAAAATTGTTTGCTCCAAAGAAGCGCGCTCTGGAAAACGAAAGCATATGCTTTCGTTTCAATGAGTGGTGCTATTGCGGACTGCCTATAGCATATGCTATAAAAATAAGAACACTATGTATTTGAGACTTTGTCAGGTACTAAATTTATTGAAATACTAACCCACATATATTTATATGTTTATTAAATCTGTCGTTTTTGAGATTCCAATATAAAAAAGTGTTATTTATTTATTTTATTATTTATTATACATAGTTCCTGCCTTTCGGCTTTGAACGAACTTCCAGCATTCTCCTTTACCTTACATAAAAAGTGTTATTTAAATTATTTTAATTAATTAATGACTAGTTAAATATAAATTCCCTATATAAATTCCCTTATATACGCGAAAAATCTCGCGCACGGTATTTAACCACAAAGTAAGTGCCCAATGTTGAGAAGCGGATGTATTACATTGCAGCGCGGCGGTTCTCGTCTATCACGGAAATTAAGCGTTGTTGGTCGCGGTTACTAAATGGATGGGTGACCGCTTGGGAATAGCCGCATTTTTCTGACTAAAAAAGATAAGTGTGTTTGAATGTGTATGTGTGTGTGTTTAGCCGTTGGAAAAAAATGAAAAAAATAATAAAAATGTGTATGTTTGTGTGTAAAATTGAAAAAAAGATGTGTATAAGAAGTGTTGTGTTAAAGGTGTGAGAATTAATTATAGTATATAAAAAACATGTGAACAAAAATTTCCTTTTTTCAATTTATCGTTGGTATATATTTAACCACATAAAAGAATTGAATTAACAGTATGGTGTTATTCAATCGATAGCAACAACTAAAAAAATTAAGAGTACAAATTTTTGAATCATAAAAATGATGCTTTTAAATTTAAAAGTTATAGTCATTGACTCAAAAGCATATACTGTTAAATTAAAAAATTTTGTTTATTCATTCAAAAGGATTCACCTTCGAATTAACATAGTATGCTGTCAATTTGAGAAATATGCTTTTGTTTCAAAGAAAGTGATACTATCGAATCATTAGAATCGGTGCTTTCAAAACAACAGCATATACGTTAGGCAGCCCGTTATGACACTATTCAATGAATCAAACCCATATGTCATTGATTCAACAGCATTTTTTTCTCCGTGTAGAAACGATTCCATACATTCACATAAGACGTATGGAATTTTGTAAAATAAAATATTTTTAAAGAAAGTAGGAAAAGAAAGAACACAGCAAAATTAATTTGTTACTCACTTTTTAATAACACTTTAAAGATGAATTTCAGTTGGAACTGGAACTGGAAGCAGAGATGAAGTTGTAGATGTTGACTTGTTATTCTTTTTATAATTTTTAAATTAAAATTTGAAATAAAACTTGAAATAGAACTTGAACTTGAAAAATAGAAATTGAATTTGAAATAGAACTTGAATTTGAATAAAACTTGAATTTTAACTTGAATACGAACTTGAACTTTGAAAAATAGAATTCGAATTTGAAATAGGACTTGAAATTTGAATGAACACTTGAAGAATTAAACTTGAGAGGACTCTAAGTTTAATTGATAGCTGTTCGAGAACTCTAGTTTGAGTTGATAGCTTTTCGAGCTCTGAATTTTCCTTAAGGAACACGTATATTTATGTAACAGTTCCCACTTCTGATTTTCTCAAGGGAGGAAAATTCGGGGATGAAAATATTGTAGAAAGGGAAAAAGAGGTTGGTTAATTTTGGATTGGTTTAAGAAAAAGAAAATGAGAGAAAATGCATTAAGAAATGGGCCTGATAGGCGAATTTTAGGTCCCTTCCAACTCCAATTTCTAGAATTTACAGAAATAGCATTTTTTCTTAATTTTAACATATTTCTAAATTTAAAATATTCAACATAATAATAAACGGTTGTTTATAATAATTATTTTAACAATTGCAATTATTATTATTAACAATTATGAAATTATTAATTATTTAGTTAATACAAATAATTCGATGATATTTACGTTATTAAATAATTATCAAATCAATTTGTTAATTAATACAATGTTTAAATATTAATTGTCAATAATTTGTTTAAACATTCATAATTATTAAAGATAACAACAATAAAATTAATGATTTCAATAATTACCTATTTATTCTAACTAATTCGATAACATTCTGATTATTATTTTATTACTTAATAGTTATAATAATAATTTGTTAATTAATATTTTATTTAACAATAAACTGGATAATTTGTTTAAACATTCTATTAATTAATAAAACAAATAATCAAAATTGTTATTTAATAATTTCGGACTTTAATATTTTAACTGTTCAACAATTAATTCTAATTGTTGTTAATTGTTTATTGTTAATTATTTGTTTATAATATTCGAAACATCAAAATTAACTAATTAATTTATGTCGATTTTTATATAGTTAGAAATATTTTTAATTTGTTAAAAACAATTATTTTGTTAATAATTTTTATTGTTAATTAGTAATAATTAATTAATTTGACATTTTGAATTTTATTAACATTATTTAAATTTAAATAGAATATATTTTAAAAGAATTTAATATTATTTTCATGAAAACATATTTTGATGAAGTTGTGTAAAAAGGGACTGTTGTAAAAAATATAAGGTTTATCTTAAAGGAATTTTATCTTTCTTTTAGCGGTATAGACTAAAAGAACATAGTTTCAAGAAATCTCTATTTGTGTGTGGAGACGAAGATAGTATACTCTAAGATTAAAACTCAAAATTTTAGAGTATTGATTTTTAGGCTTACAACTATCTTCTCTCAGTTTAGATATTTTTCTGAAAATATGTTTTTGTATAAAATATAGAAATTCGAAATATTTTAAAAGTGACGTCATCGTTACAGGACGTTACACTTACTTCCTTACCTACTTATTTGCTTACTTACTTATGTGTAATTGTTTACTTAATTTCTTCTTGCTTAAAAATAAGTATGTTATTGCAGTTTTATATTTTCTTTTTGTATGATTTAAAACCATTTATTACATATTTGACAATTAATAAGTGTTTAAAATAATAATTAATTAATTGAATTTTAATTTAATTAATAATGAAATGATTATTAATTAATTATAAATAAGTTGAAAAAATCAGCTATCAGTGGGTAAGTCTTTCATTTGACTTTAGTCAAGTCAAGGAAGTTTTACCGAACTATTCCTGAAAACTAACACTTTATGCAAGTCAAGAAAGTTTTACCGAACTATTCCTGAAACGTACTAATCAAGGAGGTATTTATTTAATTTATATTAAACGTTCAGTTTAAATTTTTTTTGAACTTTTACAGTACTATCTTGTAAGGAATAAATATATCACATTAAATTTTAAATATTTCTACTGAAAAAATAATTTAAAAATTATTAAAAATTACGATTATGCCACTATATTCCAATTTTATTGAAAAATTCGGTAAAATATAAGGAACAAATTTTCTCCGTGTGCGGATTACTACTTTTTTGAGTAAAAATCTTTACGAAATAGTAATAATTTCTCTGATTCGTAATAAAAGTTGCTTCGCTCAGAGTATTAATTACTCGAAACATTTTAAATATTACTCGGCTTTTAATAAAATTTAGATTCCTTGAAGTAAATTATACTTTTTTAAAAAAGTAAATATTGTTTGAAAACGAAGCAAAAGTTAATATTTTTCGAGCAGTTTCAAAATTACTTACTTGAAAGTAGTAATTTTTCATCGAAAATAGTATAATTATTACTATTTATTTTTCTCCGCCCAATGGGAAAAAAACCATTGGCGCATTAATGCCCCAATAATGGGAGCCAGGCATACCAATATTGGCACCCATTAATTGACCAATAGTGGTAAAGTCATGGGCTGACTACGTCGTTGCCAATAATTGGCAGCCATCATTGGCACATTAATGGCTGCCAATAAAACGCCAATAATAAAAAATTTTTAAATTAACAAAAATTATTAATTAAAATTATTTAATTATAAAAATTAAAAATTGTTTATTAATTTTTTTTAATTATTATATTTGTAAAAGAAAAAAATCATCACACTAATTAGTGAGATCTCTCTCTTTCAAAAAATTGCCTCACATCCTGTGCAAAAATAGGAGAGGCAGGGGACAGAATTATATTCAACGAATGGACCTGAGGAGTTCAGCGTTTATATTTACGGGCTGGAGTAACTCAGATGCGAGTAGAACTGATGTTTGCTCGCCCTATGCGGCACGGTTGGAACTAAATTATAAAGACAACGCGTACGTGTTCTCACGCAACGCGGGAACATTTGAATAATTTGAAATTAATATTATAATAATTAATTATTTAATTATTAATAAATTTATAATTTAAATTATTATATTATTATTAATTCCCATAATAATAATTTATTAATCATTATTTTTTAAAAATTTTAAGTTAGAATTTTTTTTAAGAAGATTGAGCATTTTTCTTTCTTTTTTTATTTGTGTTAAAGAAATACTTAAAAAGAAATTAAATTCTTCTTATTTTATAAAACATTAAGAATGTTAATACTTAATTATATTATTGTTAAATATCTTTGACATGGAACACGCGCGTTTTTTTCTAGTTATCTTCATAATTTTAAGTAATTCTTATCATTATTTTGAATTGTAAAATAATTTCAAATTATTCAAATGTTCCCGCATTGCGTGAGAGCACGTGCGCGTTGTCTTTAGAATTTAGTTACAACCGTGCCGCATAGGGCGAGCAAACATCAGTTCTACTCGCATCTGAGTTACTCCAGCCCGTACATATAAAGGCTGAACTCCTCAGGTTCATTCGTAGAATATAATTCTGCCCCCTGCCTCTCCTATTTTTGCACAGGATGTGAGGCAATTTTTTGAAAGAGAGAGATCTCACTAATTATTTTGATGACTTTTTTCTTTTACAAATATAATAATTAAAAAAAAATTAATAAACAATTTTTAATTTTTATAATTAAATAATTATAATTTTAATCAATAATTTTGGTTAATTTAAAAAATTTTTATTATTGGCATTTTATTGACAGCCATTAATGTGCCAATGATGGCTGCCAATTATTGGCAACGACGTAGTCAGCCCATGACTTTACCACTATCGGTCCATTAATGGGTGCCAATAATATACCAATAGAAAATCAATGGCTCCCAATATTGGGCCATTAATGCGCCAATGGTGACTCTTGGCAGTTTTCCATTGGGCGTGTACTAAAAATAAATGTAAAATATTGTACTTACAGTTGTAGTTCCTAAAAATGTAATTTCCGATATTAATCTGAAGCAGGGAAAGTTTTAAAAAAATAAATATATATTTGCTAAAAAAAATTACTTTGTTTTATTTTTACAGTATACACAAAGAGAGGGGAAAAAATTAGGTTTAATTGGATGGTGCATGAATACCGATAGAGGAACAGTCATTGGACAATTGCAAGGAGAGAAAACCAAAGTTCACGAAATGTAAATATATGAGCGGATGGGAAGAAGAACTCGCCGAGCGCGTGGTTGTAAGGGATAAAATCAGTCAGGTAGCAGTGAGCGCCTCTGGGCCACACACTGCTACCTGACTGGAACTATCCCTTTCGGTCGCGCGCTCGGCGAGTTCTTCTTCCCATCCGCTCATATACTTTCCATAGATAGCAAGTAATGTTGCAGCAAGCTTCTTATGAATTATTAATATATCAGGCCTCGGACTGAATTTAGAATTAAAAAAAATTATTTATTTACTTATTATTCTCACAATAACATTTTTTTGTATTCTATTATTATATAATAAGTTTTTGAGGGATAAAATGAATTTCTCCACTTGAGAACGCCGAAGAACATCACCAGATGGCGTGGAATATGGTTTTGACAATTGAACTGCCGTCTAGCGGTGACCTTGACGTTCGCAAGTGGAGAGTAGCGTCTCCATATTGAATCTTAATTTGTTCATAACTTTATAATTATTTACAATCAGAATCTAGAGAGTTTGACAATTAATATAAATGGGTGATTCTACAAACGAAGGACGAAAATCAAGAAAATTTGGACACAACATTTTTTTCTCATTTAAGTTCTGAAAAGTATTTTAACTTCAAGTTAATGGTACTAATAAAGACATCCATAAGTGGCCAGACAAAATATTAAAAATTACAAAAGTTATGGTTATTTATAAACAATTTATCCAGAGAATTAAAATCGTGTCAAGAAAATTCACATTAACATAAAAATTAATGAATGGATTTTTATAAAATTGGTTACTCGGGGGTTTACGGGGTTGCTGATTAAGAATCCAATGTCAGTTTTTCAAAATTCAAAATGGCGGATACAATATGGCGCACGACTTTTAAAAAAACTTATCGTATTCGTCTAAAAATCGTTACCCGGGGGTTTTTGAAGTCGCTGATTAAGAATCTAATTAAATGAATTTTAAAAAAATTGTTCGATTTTTATTAAATTTGATTTTGTAAAATATATTTAAACGTTAAATAAGTTATTAACCTAGAGGAAAAGTTAGAACTAACAATTTACGATTTACCACCATTTTCGCAACTTTTGAATCAGATAGTTCAAGATTATTTAAAATACGGAATACTTGATGCATACGGAAATTTCCGAGGACTGAAAAGAAATCGAGTACCCGAAAAAATCGAATACTAAATACTTTGAATACACCTCTACTTTATAACGTTGAGTTTAATTTTGAATTTACTTTTTAATAATTTATTAATTTGTTTTTATTTAATTTATTTTAACTAATTAATAATTAATAATAATAATAATAAATTGTAATTAATTAATTAATTATGATTATTAAAAACTATTTAAAATTTATTTATTTATTTTTATACATCTATGAACTATAAATATAGTAGTAGAACTAAAAAACATAATTAAATTGTTTAAACAAATTGTAAAAGCAATGGTTAATTTGAAAAAAGTTGACCTCGGATTGGTAATAAGCGAAACAGAAAATCACCGAGTAACGATTTTCAGACGAATATGTTGAGTTTCTCCAAAATCATCGGCCATATTGGATCCGCCATTTTGAATTTGAAAAATTTAAAAAACTGACATTAGGTTCTTAATCAGCAACCCCGAAAACCCCCAAGTAACGATTTTTACGAGGATCAATAAAAATCATCGGTTTAATTAATTTTTGTTGTAATTTAATTAATAATTGTTTTTAACAAATTACGGATGGTGTATTTGTTTCTATAAGCACAATTTCACAAATCATAGAATTGTAAAAGTAAGTTCAAGTGTCTAATAATAAAGAACTACTTTGATTTTTGTGGGCTAAACTTTATTCATATAAAAAAATACTTATTCCATTTGTATGTTTATGTTAATATAATTATGCGAAATGAAAATTGAAAATTCAGTTATAGCAATTTCTTGTAAATTTAATTAGGATTATTTTAAGACCAGAAAATCAAACAATAGTTGAAAATTGTTAGTTTTACGCTATTTTTAGTGATATAGTATACATCCTATCTCAAAAGTGCCAGACGAATGAGAACCAGACGAATGAGAATTTGGCATTTTTTGTTTAAAAAATAGAAAAATAACATTAAATAAAAAAATCCTTCAGTACTATCTTATAGAGAATAATAATCTACAAAACATAAGTCTATAGAATAACCGAAAAATAAAATATTTTTTTAAAAAATGTATGCCAGACGAATGAGAATTTGTCTGGTCACAACACAATCTTTGTTACAAATTGAGAAATCTTGGTTAATAGATTAGAAGATTCAATAAAATCCGATTGGTATCACATTTAGTTTAGTTTAATTAACAACTACAACGAACAGTCACTTCATCAGAATGTTGATTTTTAATAATTTTTACATTTTTTGCACTGCCAGACGAATAATAACAAATTCAGGGGACAAACTTCGCGAAGATATTTTATAAATAAGATATAGAGAAACATCATAATTATTTCCATATTAGTAATCTACAACTATTCAAAATTACTAATTCAGTATGAATTTTCCGCAAAACATTTGAAAAGTGATATTTATTCTCAATATGAACTGTCATTCTCCCAAAGGGACATGCCAGACGAATGAGAATTTAGCACTATAATGTGTATTTTTTGCAAAAACATATTCTTTTTCATCGGTTTTTTTCTGTGCCATAATAGAAACCATTAAGATTTACAATTTCCATTAAAAGTAAAATTATTCTTTCCAAAATTAATATACAAAACATGCTTCAGACATAAAAATTCCCTCTTTTGTAGAATCACCCAAATGGATTTTAATTTTTAATTTATTTTCCTTTTCAATATTTTTATCCTCTCCAATTTTTTAGGGTCTTAGAATTAATTTCTTCGCTAAATAAACTAATATATTTAAAATCTCGATTTAAGAAATTAATTAGTAGCTTTTTAAAAGAATTAATATGAGCGGATGGGAAGAAGAACTCGCCGAGTGTGCGGTTGTAAGGGATAATATCAGTCAGGTAGCAGTGAGCGCCTCTGGTCCACACACTGCTATACCTGACTGGAAAGGGATAGCCCTTTCGGTCGCGCGCTCAGCGAGTTCTTCTTCCCATCCGCTCATATAGTAACTTATTATTTATAAAAATAGTAGCTATTAATAAATACAGGCCTCGAACCGAGTAAATAAATTAAGGAAAAGTATGTAATTTTGAATTTGGTACCTAAAAGTACGTAATTTTGACAAAAGGTCCGTAAAGTACGTAATTTTGACCATTTTGACTAAAAATCAAAATATGTATAGGTACAGATTGTGAATAAATATTTAGTGATGCCTTCTCTATTTTTATTCACATTCACTTTCCGATCAATCCGCTAACGGTCATCATTTTCAGAAACAGTGATTGGTCGAAAACGAAAGTCATATTTTGTTAATAAAGGGTTCATACCACTATACATGCCTCAAAATTTAGCTTCTTTGTAGAATTTTTTTACGATCCATGTAAATTTTATTGATCTAAGTCTTTTATAGTTTAACAAAGACACTCTTTAACTATATAGAAAACGTCGTTTTTTTTTTTTGATTTAAATTCTATCAAATCCTATATCGAAAAATGACAGAAAGTTCTTTCCTATTGTATCCAAGGTGGTTACAATTGAAAACATACGTTTTCTAAAAAAATATTTGTGGAAAAAATAATAAAAGATTCTTATGACCACTAATAACATTATATTCTTAGCACACTCCAAACATACAAACATTTTAATTAAACTGGAAGAATTAAATTAAAACTTATACCTTATGGGAATCAAACCCCGCACCTATGACCTATCTATCTAAACGCTTAACGACCGCGGCTATCGAATCGACGTGAGAAATATTTTTCGACCTGTCTATATAAACTGCAACTTTGAAAAACGTAAGTTTATGTAAAATATTATAATTTTTGTAAGTACCTATAAAAATACAAGCAGAAATTAAAATATTTATAAAGATTTGCAATATATGCTATTATGTTAAAAATATTAATTAAATATTTAATAAATTTTTGCTCAAATGTCATTTGACCGCTTTGTAATTTTTTGAAAATATTTGCAAAAAATAACATTAAGCGAAATAAAAAACAGAAAATTCGTAAAAATTAAAATTCGCAAAATGACTAGGTCAGACCAGCTCAACTGTGTTAAAATAATTCGTTGATTTTCTAACATGTTAAAACTTTTATGAAAATCTGTAGTTCACAACAAAACAATAAAACACTTATAACCGTTTTTTTAAAATTTAAAATTTTTGTTATTTTTTTTTGCATTAACAAAATATTACAAAATTTAAAAAAAAATTAATAACTCAAAAGCCGTTTACAATAAATTAATGAAACATACACTATTTACACAAATATGTTCACTCTATTAAAAGAAAATATTTGCATGATTGTAAATTTAAAAATTCCATATTTTTAATAACATATTTATAAACAATTTAAATTATTTATGTTTTCTACCGCTCCTGTTGCAATGAAACTCATAGGAAGTATACTCAGTAGTTTCTTCTTGAAACCCAAAAAAAACTCCACAATGGGAAAAATTTGATTGTCGTGGAAAATTCAGTCTAGAAGTTACAAATATTATTTGCTTTTAATAATTTTTTTTTTAAATGAAAGTTTATAAAATTGTGGACCGATCAGATTAAATCTGATATCTTAACTTTAAAAAATATTAATGCTACGCATTTGTTAACTAATATTTTAGAATTTTTTTTCTCTTTTGTTCATATATATATTGTTAAATAAAAAAAATTAGTTAACAGTTTTCGAAATTCTACCGCCACAGATCGGTGCGCAATTTTACAAACTTTCATTTAAAAAAAAAATTGAAAACAAATAATATTTGTAACCTCTAAACTGAATTTTCTACAACAATTAACTTTTTCCCACTGTGGAGTTGGCGCGCGTTTTTAATAAAAAAATTCGTTATGTACATTTTCCAAATTGAAAATACCAAAATTTTTTTTGGGTTTCAAGAAGAGACTACTGAGTATACTTCCTATGAGTTTCATTGCAACAGGAGCGGTAGAAAACATAAATAATTCAAATTGTTAATAAAATTGTTATTAAAAATATGGAATTTTTAAATTTACAATCATGCAAATATTTTCTTTTAAAAGAGTGAACAATTTTGTGTGAATAGTGTAAGTTTCATTATTTTAGTGTAAACGGATTTTGAGTTATTAATTTTTTTTAAATTTTGTAATATTTTGTTAATGCAAAAAAAATAACAAAAATTTAAAATTTCAAAAAAACGGTTAAAATTGTTTTATTGTTTTGTTGTGAACTACAGATTTTCATAAAAGTTTTAACATTTTAGAAAATCAACGAAATTTTTTTAACACAGTTGAGCTGGCCTGACCCTACTATTGACAAAATTACAAATAGCAACAGTAACAAATTCATAAAAAATATCAATTCCAGAAATGCAAATTCGCAAAAATAAAATTTGCAAAACAACAATTAGCAGAAATAATTATTCATAACAGAGTAGTTTTGCAAAAAATGACAATTAGTAAAAGTATCTAACAATTTGTAAAACTGTCAATTGCGAAGAATGTAAGTTTGCAAAAATAACAAATTTGCAAAATAACAGTTAACTTAAATATATATTTGTAAAAATGTAAATTTGCAATAATAATTCTTTGCAAAAATAACAATTGGCGAAAATGACAATTTTATGAATTCTAATTCGCGATTAATCAAACTCTTTAAATTTAAACTTGAAATTCCAAATAGAATGCATCCCCGATTCAAAATTAAACCAAGATGACATTAATCCTTCACTGTGCTATATAAAGTTGGAGTTGGAAATTCCAAACTCAAGCTTGTTCATTTTTAATTTGACATGACAAGTGAAATTCCATGTGGAAGGAGTTTAATAGGTATTTCATCAAAACTCATAGATAGAATGTTATAAGACGTTTCAGATAATAGGATTTGATAGAAAATGTATCCAAATCATTGATAGAGAAATGTTGGATTTTCATGTTGAAATAATTTGATAGGTATTCAATCAAAACTCATGGATAGAAAACTATAAGATATCTAGGGTCATAGGATTTGATAGAATTTGTATCCAAATCTTTGATAGAGAAATATAGTATTTTCATGTTGAAAGAATTTGATAGGTATTCAATCAAAACTCATGGATAGAAATTATAAGATTTTTCGACTCATAGAATTTGATAGAATTTGTATCCAAACCTTTTGATAGAGAAATAATGGATTTTCATGTGGAAAGAATTTGATAGATATTCAATCAAAACTCATGAATAGAAAACTATAAGAATTTTCGACTAATAGAATTTGATAGAATTTGTATTCAAATCTTGGATAGAGAAATATTAGATTTTCATTTGGAAAGAATTTGATAGGTATTTAATCAAAACTCATGAATAGAAAATTATAAGATTTTTCGCCTCATAGAATTTGATAGAATTCGTATCCAAACTCTTGATAGTAAAATATTGAATTTTAGTATATTATTAACTTTGATAGATAATACATCAAAACTTATGATAGGAATGGATTTAATTTTCTACTTTAGATAGAAGTGGATTTGATTTTCAATATTTGATTAAATTGGATTCGAATTTCAAGGAGTGAAGGAAGAAAATTCTATCAAATCCTGTCTATTTTAATAATTTTTTTAAACAGGGTCCGTTTACACCTTAAATTCAGTCCATGTATTTCTCATAAGTCTGTCCTTGTTTAATTGGGGTGACTCCGTTTACACCTTAAATTCAGCCTCGAAAACAGGCTAAAAGTAAATCTTTTTTTTAGTGTGTATACAACAAAAACTATGTAAGTACATAGTCTTTGAACGCGAACAAATGGCACCTAAAATAATATATTTAAAGTGATGAGCTCTTTCTAAAATTTTACACAACATTTTTGAGATATTTTACTTTCAAAATCCGTAAAAAAAATTTGATTTTTTGAAGTTGACAAAGTGGTATGAACCATTAAAGAAATTAAAAAACTTCTTAATTTACAGTTCTTAAGTAAAATTTTATCACAAGAACATATAAAATATTATTTTAATTTTAAGATTTTCTAAACTAACAAAAATATGTTGATTGAAATCCATGTAATTATTTAAACTATATCATTCTATTTTGCGATTTAAAGTCGGCACTTTAACAGTGTTCGACGGTCTCTGAAATTTCTAGATTATATTCGACAAACCGCTATCACCCAACAAATACGACACTGCCTGGTTTAAATGACTTGAAATTGGTAAACAATCATTTTCGGACGAGTTTTTCTCTGCACACAAGCACTTTTTGCAAAGTCTGAATCCGAACCATTGACACAAATCTTCTTAATTATCTAAATCCTAAATATTTTTTTAATTCTTGAAGAAACGCGATTGCAAAATGGGAATGGCCAGAGTACTGTAATGCGAATCATTTTGTGGGGATTGGGTAATTATTATAATAAATTTATGGGATCAGACCCCAAGATCCCAATAATCACAAGTTTCTATAAATTTCAATTATATTTATTTACTTAACATGTCTGCTGACTGAACATTGACTTAACACGTCGTTCCCGAATCAAGACTCACAAAAGAATGTCACTCATACATCTCACATACCAAGAGGAAGCCAAAAGTTAAAGGCTATTCTCACACAACGTGTGTAACACCTTAAGCCTAACCCACATACTCCCCTCCCAGTGATAACGATATAAAAAAAAAATAATAATAAAATTTATATATAAAAAAAAATAAAAGAGAAAAATAAAAAAATTTCTTTTTTTTGTCGAAGTACGCGTAACAATAAAATATACGTATATACATTTTAATCTCATATTTAATATTTAAAGATCACAATATTCACCTTTTAGGTAATAGTATAATACTGTTTGATTTAAAAAAAAAATTTTTAATCATTAAATGTTACTTTTTTTCTTTTAAGAATATTAGGAACGAATTTACGTTTTAAAATAGTCGTAGGAGTTTTTTTAACAATATGATACTCCACATTTTTATTTGGTTTTGGTTCGACGCAGACATTTTCCTTTTGGTTTATTAATACTTTAGAATTAGTAGGCAAATCGACTAGATTACCAGATATCGAAGGAACGGGCAAATCAATTTGTTAAAAGACTTTAACGGAACCAAAAAATCGTTTGGTTTATTCTCAATATTGACAGGGATGAAAATTGGTGATTCAACCCTCGTTATTTTAGAAAAATCGCGTGCAATGTATGCATGCGGTTATTAACCTTATAAGGCCCTGAATAAGGACATTGTAAAGGTTTCTTTAATACGCGTACAATTCTTACGAATACATGAGAACAATCTGACATGTTTTGGTGTACAAAAATTTTTCGCTTGTGATGGTGAGAGACGGGAACCAGCTTAACTTCACGCATGTGGTTTCGAAATTCGTTAACGAATGAACAAGGCTCGAGGGGAGGATCGTTCGGCAACACAAACTCGCCCGGAACACGTAAAACTTTTCCGTAAACGAATTCTGCGGGAGATGCCCCGCAGTCCGTGACCGAAGTCCTGAGTCCCAACAATACTGTTGATAAAACACGAATCCAACTCTGATCAGAGTGGTACATAATCGATGCTTTTAGGGTCCTATGCCAACGTTCCACCATGCCGTTGGATGCGGGATGGTAGGCCGTGGATCTGACCTGATAACTGTAATAATGCGGAAAATAATTTAGATTCAAACTGCGTTCCCTGATCGGTCGTTACCGTTTGTGGGGTTCCATATCTCGAGATCCAAAAATCAACAAACGCACGAGCTACAGTCAGCGCTTCGATATTCTTAATCGGAACTGCCTCCGGCCATCGCGAGAAACGATCAATCATAGTTAAACAGTACCGATAGTCGTTGTCGACAGGCAACGGACCTACGATGTCCATATGGACATGATCGAAACGCGACTCAGGTGAGACGAACTGCGCAGGTAAAAGAACATTGTGTCTAGAAATCTTCGCCCTCTGACACTCGATGCATGTTTTACAATATCGCGATATTTGCTTGTGCATTTCGGGCCAAACGTATCGTTTTCCAATTATCTGACGCAAAACGCGCGCACTCGAATGAGATAACGAATGAAATGATTTAATTATTCTTTCTCGTAGGGAATCAGGAATAAACGGACGCAAACTATCACCAGACGTATCGCAGAATAACTCGATGTTTTCGGGACCGAAAATAAACTTCTTCAGTCGAATGGACCATTCTGAATTCGAAATCGCCTTTTTTAACTCCTCGTCCGAAGCCTGAGCCCTTGCCAAATCGCACAAACCAATTTCAGAAGAGAAGGTTACCGCCTCCACACGAGATAAGGCGTCAGCGATAATATTATTTGCACCGGACAGATGTTCTATTGTCGTAGAAAATTGCGAGATAAAGGACAACTGTCGCTGTTGACGTGGTGATGATTTTTCTGATTTTTGTTTGAAAGCGAATACAAGCGGCCTGTGATCTGTGACTATCCGAAACTCGCGACCTTCGAGGAAATAGCGAAAATATTTAATTGATTCAAAAATAGAAGTTAATTCGCGGTCGAAAGTACTATAATTTTTCTGAGTAGGTGTAAATTTTCTTGAGAAGAAAGATAACGGTCTCCATGAACCCGAGATCATTTGTTCAAGTGCAGCTCCCATTCCAAAATCAGATGCATCAGTGACCAATCAGGTGATAGCATTCGATTCTGGGTGAGAGAGCAAGGTAGAATTAGCGATTTGATTTTTGATTTCCTCGAAAGCTGCGTCAGCCTCGGAATCCCATATGATTGGGGTTTTGTCGTTCTTTTTCGAACCGACGAGAAATTTATTCAACGGAGCAAGTACTCGCGCAGCGTTACAAATGCTCCGTCGATAAAAATTTGGTAAACCGACAAATCGACGCATTTCTGAAACTGTTGTGGGTTTTGGATACGAAAGAATCGCCTGAACCTTTTCCTCGGTAGGACGAATGCCCTGATGATCGATCATATGGCCAAGAAACTCCAACTGAGATTGACCAAATTCACACTTTTCAATATTTATTCGCAAACCAAAATCCCTCAAACGGGAAAGTACCTCGTTAAGATGCTGTTCGTGCTCCACAGGGCTGCTGGAAGATATGAGCAGGTCGTCAATATAAGCAAATACGTAGTCCAAACCATCGAGAGCTCAAGACACGTACCGTTGAAATGTAGCGCCTGCATTTTTCAATCCAAAAATCATCATTGGGAATTCGAACAACCCGAATGGAGTGATAATTGCCGTCTTGGCAATATCCTCCAGAGCGACGGGAATTTGATTATAAGCCATATGAAGATCAAGCTTACTAAAAACTGTTTTTCCTGCAAGATTAGCAGTAAAATCGTGCAAATAAGGAACTGGGTATCGATCCGGTTCGGTCACGGCGTTAAGTCGACGAAAGTCGCCACAAGGACGCCATTTGCCGTTCTTCTTCAAAACCATGTTGAGTGGAGCGGCCCAGGAACTGCTCGATCGCCGACATACCCCGAGTTGCATCCAAGTCTGAAATTGAGCCCTCGCCGCCGACAACTTTTCAGGAGAGAGACGACGAACGCGCTCAGCTAGGGGGGGACCGTTAGTAACAATATGGTGGTAAACGTCCTGTGTGTTAGTCGAAATTCCCTGCTCAGGTCCTGTAACCTCTGGATATTTAGATAAAATTTCAGCAAAAGGGACCTCATAACACAGGCACACAAAAAAAAAGTTTCGTGGCCGAGACACTACAGTAGTATATTCCCATGTATTTTTGGCCGCTGAATCCGAATCTGAAGTCCGAATGCTCAAATTGGTTCTTTTTTTTAAGTTATACTCAAAAAACGACTCAAAACACGAATTTGAACCAAAAAAATTAAAATTTTTTTTTGTGAGACATGACAATAGCATATTTCCATGTATTTTTTCCCGCTAAATCCGGATTCGAAGTCAGAATTGACAGATGTGCTCAAAATTTTGAGCTAAACTCAAAAAACGACTCAAAAAACCGAATTAAAATGACGAAAATGAAAATTTTTTTCTGTGACATTGCAAAAGTATATTCCTATGTATTTTTGCATGCTGAATCCGAATTCGAAGTCAAAATTGACAGATTTGCTCAAAATTTTGAGATAAACTCAAAAAACCACTCAAAAAAAGACTCAAAAAACCGAATTAAGATGAAAAAAATTTTTTTATGACACTACACTACTATATTCCCATGTACTTTTTCCCGCTGAATCCGAATTCGCAGTCAGAATTGACAGATTTGCTCAAAATTTTGAGATAAGCTCAAAGAACTGATAAAAAAAGCGATTTAAAATTAAGAAATGGAAATTTTTTGCTATGACACTACATTACAGTATATCCATATCGGATCTCGCATTTAAAGTCAGAATTGACAGATTTATGACTGATTTGCTCAAAATTTTGAGATTTACTCAAAAAACTGATAAAAATTTAATTTAATATGAATAAAGGAAATTTTTTGCTATGACACTACACTAGTGTATTCCCATGTATGTTTTCACGGTGATTCCAAAGTCAGAATTTTCAAAGTGGCTCAAAATTTTGGATTTCATTAAAAGTGCTCAAAAACATGCATGCTTGTACCTGTAACCAGGGTTTGAGTTCTAAAAAATTTTATGTCATTCTGATAATTCTAACTTCGAATTTGTATTCAGCGTATATAAATAAAATTCATGAGAATACACTACCGAATACCAAAAAAATGAACTCTTTTGCATTAAATTAAATTTTGAGCATTTTTGGATTTAACTTAAAATTTTGAGCCAATTTAATAATTTTAACTTTGAATTTAGAAGCAGATGTAAAAACATGAGAATATACTAATGTAGTGTACTAGCAAGAAAAGTAGAGTTTCTTGACTTTAATTTTTGTAACTTAACAGATTTTCTTGTGTGTCTCAAAATTTTAAGCCATTAGAATAATTCTGACTTCAAATGCGAGATCCGAGTGTAAAAATATATGGAAATACTGTAATGTAGTGTCATAGCAAAAAATTGCCATTTCTTTATTTTAAATCGCTTTTTTTATCAGTTCTTTGAGCTTATCTCAAAATTTTGAACAAATCTGTCAATTCTGACTGCGAATACGGATTCAGCGGAAAAAAGTACATGGAAATATAGTAGTGTAGTGTCATAAAAAATTTTTTCATCTTAATTCGGTTTTTTGAGTCTTTTTTTTAATGGTTTTTTGAGTTTATCTCAAAATTTTGAGCAAATCTGTCAATTTTGACTTCGAATTCGGATTCAGCATGAAAAAATACATAGGAATATACTTTTGCAGTGTCACAGAAAAATTTTTCATTTTCGTCATTTTAATTCGGTTTTTTGAGTCGTTTTTTGAGTTTAGCTCAAAATTTTGAGCACATCTGTCAATTCTGACTTCGAATCCGGATTCAGCGGGAAAAAATACATGGAAATATGCTATTGTCATGTCACAAAAAAAATTTTTAATTTTTTTGGTTCAAATTCGTGTTTTGAGTCGTTTTTTGAGTATAACTCAAAAAAAGAACCAATTTGAGCATTCGGACTTCAGATGCGGATTCAGCGGCCAAAAATACATGGGAATATACTACTGTAGTGTCTCGGCCACGACACTTTTTTTTTGTGTGCCTGTGTAATTAACAGTGGTTATACTGCACGATGATACCCTACGAACCTCACAATTTCTCGTCAAACTAGTAATCGAATCGGTCAACTCTCGTCGAGCCAAATCTACAAGAATATTATTATTGGCTAACAGATCTGCCCCGATGATTGGGTAAGGTACTGCAGCCAAACAAAAATTCCAATTAATGTCTCTCCTCAATCCAATGTCCAACGACAAACGTTTTTCTCCAAAAGTTGGAATTTTAGAATTATTTGCCGCATAAAGAAAAATCTCAGTTGGTCTGAGTTTCGAATTTGACTGTATCGGAAGAAGGGACACGTCAGACCCGGTATCGATCAAAAAAAGAAGACCTGATTTTCGATCTCTGATGTGGAGACGCTTAGAGTTTACGCCGAAAGCGATAGTCTCCGAACGGGGAGGCGTTTTCAGTTTTCCGACTGTCGATTGTTGTTATGATTATTATTATTCGAAACTGTTGAATACGAACAAGGTTTTTTACATTTGGTGGCTTTATCACCAAATTTATGGTGATACCAACAATTTGATTTATTACTTTCAGAACACGAGCGATTTCTATTATTTTTCTGATCATTCCGAGATCGAGAACGAGAATGACTGTTTTCTTTAGAAAATTTAGTACTTAACGCGCTAACTTGAGCAACTAATTTACTAATTTGATTCTCGATTACTGATAATGGATTTAGACTTGAATTAACAGATGACGTACCGACCGCGGAACACGAATTAGGAATATTCATTGTTTCATGGACTTTATCAGCTAAATCTTCTAAGTCTTGAAGACCTTATACACGAGAGGCGGCTAAAATCGCGCGAGTTGAAGATGGTAATTGATCGAGAAACACCGATTTAATAATTGCTTCGCTACAATGCGCGTCGCCTAAACCTCGTAAACGTGTTAAGATCAACGTTGGCTTTCCGTCGGTTGGAATATCTTCCTTAAGAAGCTGTCTGAGCTTAGTTTCCGTAGATACAGAATAATTAGCGATTATCGGATTTTTAATCTGAGTATAAATATTCCCGGGTGTTGGTCGAATTGATAAAATATCACGAGCGCAAATTAAAATCTCAGGATCTAGTTCCGCAATCACGTGATTAGCTTTTGTTGTTTCCGCTGTAATACGACCGTTAAGAAAAACCGATTCTATTTGTAAAAACCAAAATGTAGGATCGTTCGAAATAAACCGAGGCAACTTATGATGTCGATAGTCGTTAACGCGAGGCACCTCCCGCAAATTCGCAATATTTTCGGTAACTCGATTCAATTGTTGTTGTAATTCAGTTAAGCGTTCATCGACGAGCTGCGATCTGGTCGCGTTCTCATCCTCCTCACCCATGATGTTAAGAAAAAAAAAAAATTGACACCAATTAAACACGATAAAAATACGCGAGGTACCCGTCGCTCACCATAAACGAAAAAAAAGAAAAATATATAAAATATTCTCAATAAAATCGCGAGGAAATAATAAAAAGAGAAATAATTTTTAAATTAATTTGAAAAATAAAATTCGATATCAAATTCGATGAAGTCCCCTCGATAAATAGTAAATCAGTCGAACAACAAATGTTCAAAAACAATCAACACTTTAACTCAATCAAGGAAATTCGAAATTTAACCTTGAATCATACTTTGTCATATCACAATAAATATATATTATATGAATTTAAAATTATATGTGATTAAATCAAAGAAAGAAAAATCTTTTCTTTTTTTTTTTTTGAAAATAAAATTAAATAAAATTATTTGTCAAAAATGAATAAAAAGAGAAGAGACAAATCACGATAAAAAATATGTGATTACACACAAACTCACAACAAAAATACCATACGCTACGAGTCTTTTTTCGGCGACGAATTCGCTGGTGATGCTGGTTGTGAACTGGTAGACGACGACGTCCATAATCGTCCTCCTTGTCGATTAATCAAACAATTTGAGGTTCCACCTCAAAGGAAAGCGCTGAACGGCAAATGACCCTCGAATATATTGACAGGAAGGCAATGCGCAGCACCAAATTATCTCCTCCGTGCGATTAATCTCATGAAAAAGATTTATTCATAAGGCGCGGAAAGGTGTTTCGCAAAGGAAACAGTAAATAAAAAGAAAAGCACACTGAGAAAAAAGAGGGCGCGTTGCAGCACATTTTCGATTCATTTTGCGCGACTCAACCCTGTGTTCTGCTAGACACTTTTCTGGGGCGTGCAGCGGACCCCTGAGTCGAGGCGAGCTGTATTTGAAGCGTATTACACGCTCTTTGGGGCGTGCTGCACGCCCCAGAAAGTGTGTAGAAGAATTCAGGGTTGAGTCGCGCAACATGAATCGAAAATGTGCTGTAACGCGCCCTCTTTTTTCTCAGTGCAGGTATTAAAATTTACATACCTCTTGCATGGGCTCAATTTTTGTGCCCATGCTTCCTTTTAAAAGCGTTTTATATTTTAACTCCTCACCACAGCGCACCAGGAATCAATCGTCAGTGTAGTGTTGAAGTTGGCGAAAAATTAAGTTGTATTGTGAAGTCGGGAAACGAAGCCACTATTCATCAAAGGCGGTGAAAAAGTCGGCTGCAATAGTCTGTTGCTCAGCATTGATAAAATTCAAAATGGCAGCGGCGTCCTCCAAAAACGTGGTGCGAAAAAAAACTTTCCGAAGTTGACAGAAAATATGTCGCAAATTCGAAAATTTAAATGTTCGCAGATAGAATAAATTCTCCTCTTTGGAAATCGATGAAATGCAATTTCGATGCCATTAACCAATTTTTAATATTCATGGATGTAAATTGTATATACTCCATGCGTGTTCGCAATCACACAAAAATGTATGTTTCGCGTTGGGAAGTCACCAGTGTGGGGATTGGGTAATTATTATAATAAATTTATGGGATCAGACCCCAAGATCCCAATAATCACAAGTTTCTATAAATTTCAATTATATTTATTTACTTAACATGTCTGCTGACTGAACATTGACTTAACACGTCGTTCCCGAATCAAGACTCACAAAAGAATGTCACTCATACATCTCACATACCAAGAGGAAGCCAAAAGTTAAAGGCTATTCTCACACAACGTGTGTAACACCTTAAGCCTAACCTACAATTTTAACAGCTGAGCATTTACGCTCCTGTGACGTAGGGTAACTGCACCAATTGCCGAGGGTGCTCCAATTGTCGAGGATAATAATTTTCTTTTTTAGATAAATAGTATAATATATAATATTTAAGAACAAAAAAAATTTCTAAATAATCTTTGTATTTTCAACTGTATATTTATATATACAAATTTCGTAGCGATTCTACTAAAATATTAAAATAACATTATAATTCACTGTTGTGAAATTTACACGAATCTCCATTTTCTTAATACTTTAGGTTGATTAAAACAGATTTTTAGAAATGCAAATTAAACGTATTTATAATGACTTTTTGTGTACAAAATTATTATTATAATTTTGTACACGAACTAAATTAATTTTGTATGCATGTTTTTTTGTTAAAAAAAAATATTTAATATTTTTTAAAAGCAAATCATCGGTATTTGGTTCCTTTTTTTTGACAGTTCCATTTCTCGAGGTAATGACTCGAAAATTGGTGTAGTCACTTTTTTCGCTGATGCACCATTTATCGATGGTTAAGTGTTTATTTACTAAACGTCAAACATAAATGCCAAACATTTATAGGTACAGAGTAAAAGAAAAAAAATGCTCCAAAAATTTACAACCAACAGAAAATAATCAACCAAAAAAACGAGGAAGACCGAAAAAAAATTAATAAAAAAATGCATTATTTAAAACTAAAAAATTTTGTACTATACTTTAATTATAATTAACCATTATATTTACAGTTCGTAATAAAAGTTTATTTTATTCGTTTACAAATTTAATGTGACTTAAATTAATTTATTTTTTCAATTAATGTCTGATTAACAAAATTGATTAAATTTAATTAACTTATATTTATAAAAGTTTAAAAAACAGTTAAATAATTTTCTGTCCTGTATCATCTACTATAAAAATGTTTTATATCGATATTATAAATTATTCAATTATAGTTAAATAAATATATTTGTTTTCTGGTAATGTTCTATAATATTTTTATCGAAAAAATAAATATCTACTCGATTTTCTAATATCTGTACAGGTTAATTGTTAGGTTATATTGGGTTATATGTTTAAAAATGTCATACCCTCGACAATTGGAACAGACCCTCGAGAAATTAGCACAAGACCATCGACAAATGGTGCTTTTGCTCGATTGACTTTTAAATATATTTTTTGCTTAACAATTTAGTTTATATTAAAAAAATAAATATTAATATTAAACATTATTAGATCCTTCGTCCAAATATACAAAAATCAAATTTTAAAGTGCATTTACTTCCGAGAAAAAAAATGTCAAAGTCACATGTTGCCTAAAACCCTCGACAATTGGTACAGTTACCCTATGTGTATGATGCGCTCCTCTTTCGATAGAGGCAGCACTAAAATTCGCGGTTTAATTCAAATTATACTTTAATATAATAATATAATGAATACATTTAATTTATTGAGAATTCTACGTATAATTTAGAATATTGGCAAGCAACATGGGCAAATCGACAAAATACTTTCCCACAGTAAAATCTTAAGTGGAAAAAATCATAAACTCAAATACAATAGAGCATGCAGTGGAGGCGACGAAACTTAATCCTTCTCGTAATAAATATTTTAGGATTATTTGAGTATAACACTAAAAATAAGTACATGTTTTACTTATTTGTCACGTTTTTGAAATTCACATTTATGGTTTTATTACTTCTTAAAGAAACTCGAGTAAATCGCTCATCTGGTTACCATAAAACCCCAAGACCCTTTTTTTTGCCTGAGAAATAAAAAGGGGAAGCTTTTGTTTCGTCATCCCTACTGCATGGACTTGTTAGCAAAAAATCAGAGACACCTACTTTTCCGCCTTTTTGGGTTTTTCCTCTTTTTAACCAACTAGAGCGAAGGAGGCGTACTTCTGCCTTCCTTCCTGGCACTCGGGGATGGGGGCGGAGGCCCCCAGGATGGGTCTAGGAGGAAAACGAGAAGTCAGAAACTGTTCTACTTCCGAAGTATTAACTCGTGTTCAAAAAGTAAAATAAACTTAATGTAGAACGAACTTCGAAGTTTTTAATTTAATCGAAAATTGCCTATCATAATCCTACAATTATAATTCAATAAATTAACAGTTTACTTCACCGCGAGAGTTGAGCTTCTAAGCTCTTTGTTGCGGAAACGAGCCATCACCGTCGAGGATTCCGCTTTGAAAATAAATTCAGAATCTAAACTCAAGAACAATATTAACATTCTTATAAAGGTTTGAATTTTAAGAGTTTTGCCGCGTGAATCTGACTCGGCGCGTTACACTCCCTGCATGCTTCTGCCCTCTAATGGCAAATGGCTGTAACAAACGTCTTGCCGCCTGTCATTACATTACTTTTGTTGCTTTTGTATTTCCCATTTTGCAACCGCGTTTCTGCATAGATTAAAAAAATATTTTTGATTTAGGTAATTAAGAAGATTTGTGTCAACGGTTCGGATTCAGATTTTGCAAAAAGTGCTAGTGTGCAGAGAAAATCTCGTTCGAAAATGATTGTTTACCAATGTCACGTTATTTAAACCAGGCAGTACCGTTTTTGTAGGACGACAAGTGTAGGTCGCACACATAACCTACAAATTTCAGAGACCATCGAACGCTTTTAAATAAAAAATTACATATTTTGGTACGTAAATTGGTCACTAATTTTTCCTTTTTCGCTACGTAAAGTACGTAATTTTCAATGTCAAAGGCAGGTCGAGGCCTGAATAAACAAATAGTTTTAAATAAAAAGTTTTAGGCAGTGAAAAAAGTGTCAACAATTATATCAATAGTCACGTGATTCCGAGGCCAATGATATTAATAATATTTATTATAATTAAATTCTTCGCAATTATTTACAGCAAGCTTACCGCAATATTTCTGCAAGCATAACGTATGACTTATCATTTTCTTTTAAAATGTTTCAGGAAACTTTGGCTTCAACATAAAGGAAGTCCGAGTTCTTCAATCGAAAAAGCCGAATTTCGCAACGAAAAAGAAATCGCCGAATATACAATGACAGGTTTTTCGATTAAGAAGTAATTTTTTTGTATCTTCTATTACCGAAGGGGACTTTTTATTTTGTATACCTAATTTTCGCGAAATAATAATATTTATTTTAAAGTATTGTCCTCATTTTAGATTTTTTTAAATCATAGTTATAAGTTTAGATATAATTTCCTTATTTAATTTATTAATTTATTTTATATAATTTATAATTAATAGTTATTTATTAACTCTCATTAATTTTATTATAAACCTCTGCTGTTTTAAATTGCCTTTGATGTCAAAAATTAATCAATTATTATTTATCAATTAATTTATTTATATTTTTTTAAACATTTTTCGTAACTAAAGAATATAAAGTGTATAAAAATAAAGAATAATTTATTAAATATGTGACGCTCCGCGGTGAAGGAAGGAATACCTTGCGCGGGAAAATTTGTAGGTTATGATTGTTAATTTAAAAAAGAAAATGCATAACGAAAATTAATTCTCAGTGCAAACTAATAATATTTAAATATCTATTACATTAAAAATATTCCATAAGAATTACTTTTTTCACAAATTATCAAAAATTCTTATCAATTCATGTAAAAGAATTATAAACATAACCTAGAATTTTTTTAACTCGTGTAAGATACCTTTCACCATGGAGCGTCACTTATAAAAATCTACTGTTAAAAACTGATTAATGTGTGTATTTTTTAAAACTGTTATTTATTTATAATTTCTAATTAGTAATTCTTTTATTATTTAAATTAAATTTTATTTCTTTTTAATTTTTTTAAAATTTATTATATTTATATGTTAAGTTTCTACAAATATAGATATTTTTAAAAAAATGAAGTCATTTAAAAATTGTATACTCGGCGATGTAAACAAGAACAACATATTAATTTTAAGATATAAAAATAAATATTTAATATATGACTTTATTATTCAATGAAATAAATATTATAATTTACTGCGGTTTGTAAAATTGTAACTCTTCGAAAATTAATAATTCTTGTATTAACACTGCGCAAAATTTAAACCCAATATTTTACTAAATTTTAAGACAAATTTTTATTTTATTTAAATATTTTAAATAAATTATACATATATATTGATTCAGGTTAATTTTCTCTGGGTGTTATTATTATTACCTGTTATAATAATAATAATTATTATTATTACCTGTTATAATAATAATAATTATTATTATTACCTGTTATAATAATAATAATTATTATTATTATTTATTCATTTTATTATTACTATTTTTAATTGTATTTATAATTTATAATTTTATTTCAACAATTTTTTCAGAATTTACAAATAGAAGTAAATTTGTTTACTGTATTTTAATTATTTGATATAAATTATTATAAATTTATAATAAATATTACAATTTTTATATAAAAAAAATCGTAAAAATCATTTCATTTTATTAATTTTCTTTTTTTTGAAGATTCACGAATCCAAGTGACACAAAAAGAAATGTTTGAGTTAATACAAAACAGCTTGATTTTTTACCACCTCTACTGATTCATGAAACTCGCGTTTGTTTGACACAGCCTCAAGAGCTCAGTACGATTCTCTCTCTCTTCGGCTGATAGCGGGTTTTCTATATACCTTACGTCTACTTTTTAAATAACGCGGGATCAAAGATTTTTTCCCGAGACTTATTTCGTTGTGACAAAAAAATAAAATAAACTTCTAAACAAAAAAAATTTACACTGAAAAAGAAAAATTCTCATCACGCTAAATTGTGTATAGAAATTTTTAAAATATTCACATAATTTTAAATTGCATTAAATTTAATTATAAATTAAAAATTAAAAATACTTTTCTTAAATAATTACAATAAAAATAATAATAAAATAACATCAATAGTGAGAAGAATCAAAAAACTTGATAACTATATAAAATAATTCATTTAATAATAACCTAAAAACAAATTTACATCTATAAAGAAGAAAAAAGTGTAAAATTGTGCTGAATTGAAAAAATATGCAAACTTATTGGTGAAATAATTTCTGTTTTTAAAAAAATACTTCAAAAAAATGGAAGAATCGTAGAAAAAGAAGGAGAAGAAGAAATGTGGATTTAATAATTGCAGAAAGAAAATTTCAGGATGAAATGTTTCAAGATTTTTTTTAAGCACACTTGGCATCCACAGCAGGTGATTTTTTTCGCAAAAAAATTATTTTAACAAATTATAATTAAATGCAAAAAAAAAAATCTATTTGAAAATATTTTCAAAATAAAAAAAGAGAGTGGAAGATTGATTCTCGTTATCCTTGACTTGAATTTCCTGGTTCTGTTTATTTGTTAATCAGAAAATTATTTTTTTCCTTTCACTCGAGAATGCGCTTGCATTTTATGAATTTTTCCCTAAATAATGAGAGGCAAACTGAAGAAATGAAAAATAAATAAAACAAAAGAAATCTAACAATAATAATTAAAATAATAATAATTATAAAAATAATAATACTAATAAAAATAAAAATATTAACGCTAACAGAAATAAAAATAATAATAATAATAGTTCACAATAAAAATAGTTGTAGATAAAAAGAATTTTCATATAGAAATTTATAGAAGATTTTTTTTTTCATCTTTGTATTATTTATATCGCATTCAGTGCATTGATGTAGGATTGATATTATAAAAAAAATATTCTGTAAAACTATTAAAAATCCATTAAATAAAAACACACGAACTGTCATTAAAATTACGTCACATTGATGGTATTCGACATTTTCCCAGTAATGAAACTTGATATCATCGAGAAGCTTTCTGCTGAATTGTAATGATTATTGCTTAACATCTATTGAATCTTGACAATAAAATTAATTTTAAATCCACTCTTTTTCATTTTTCGAATTTTCAAATATTTTTAATCATTTCGTTAAATTAAATCAGTATTTATATTTATGTAGATAATTAATAAATAATTAATTTAACTATAATGATAATACTTAAAATTAAAATAATTATAATATATTTAATAAAAATAATAATTATTGATTATTATTTTCATTGAAATAAATAATAATAATTATTATAATAATTTATTAAAATATACATTTATTTATTGTTATTTATTTATATTTATTTATATTTTTCTTGTTTAGAAACATATAAACGAAAATTATTAAAATTCTCTTTGTCAAAGACATTAAAAAATTTATAATCAGTTATTGTAAACAATTTTGGAATTAGAAATAATAAAATAATTGCCGACCTAGAACTCATGCGACTATTGGTAATTTTTTTCACTACATACAACTATTTAACTACTATTTTTTATAAATAATTTACTAACGACACTTATTTCGTTAAAATAAGCCACTAATTAATTTCTTACATCGAGATTTTAAATATCAGTTTATTTAGCGAAGACATTAATTCTAAGACCCTAAAAAATTGGAGAGGATAATAATAGGGGGCAGTTCCATACGAAAAGCAAATGGTGGATCACCGATTTTTCTTAAAGTTCGTAATTTTGTATTACTTGGGGTACTAAGTAACTGTGCCAAACAGTTTTGCAAAAAAAAATTTTTTTTGCAAGATATTTAGATATAAAAAATCGGAAACTGAAAAAAATGACTTTTTTTGAGAATTTTTATTTCGAAAACTATTGATTCTACAAGAAAAAGTAATTTATTCAAAATTGTAGAGAAAATGTCAATTATTTATAATATTAAACAAAAATTTAAGAAAAATTAATTTTTCAATAATTTGTTTAAACAATAATTTTTTATTGTTAAAAAAAAAGTGAAGGACATCATGGAATATTCTAGAAAAATTATTTTCTCAAAATTTGAACCTTCCTTAATAAGTGGTTAAATTTTTAAAGAAGTGATATTTGATGTTTTTGAGACAAAAATTTTTGAAGTTTGCGCTACGAGTTTTTGTGCGTTGCGCTAACTAAGCAGCGCCTATATCAGTGTATTTTAAAAGATGATATGACCTTTACTGCTCGCCCCTAATACATTTATTAATTATATACGTATATATTATTATTATAAACAGTTTAACAATATATTTTTAACTTTTTTATAAACATTATTTTCCTTTTTTAATCCATTAATGCCCATGGGCACACGGAGAAACTTTTAATACCACTAATTCTTAAAACTGGTGAGACATTTTAGTATGTTAGGTTAGATTCAAGGGAAAAACGACATAGGTTATAGAAATTGCTATTGAGACTATCAAAAACACTCATTCAGTATATATTTTACAGTTTTTCATAAGGAAACTAACGAAAATTAGTATGTTGTTTTAGAAAGAAAATAATAATTTTTGCAAAGTTGGGAAAGCCATGAATTAAAAAGAAACACAACAAATTAATTGTCTATAGATACTCATAGAGACGATAGTGATACTTGGATCTGATGGTAGATGGCATTAGTGTATGTCACTGTAACTGTAGGTAAATATATTTAACACGACGTAAGAACCTAACCTATATTATTAACGCACACACGCACACGCAAGTAAAGACACGACGATTGGTCACGGAAACCGAAAGATCGCACAATTCGTTAGAAGTACACAGCTGAATCGTCCTTATATATTAAACGAGTGGAAAAATATGTGCCTTCGAGAGAGAGCATTTTTTAAAATAACTTACTAATCAAATTATGTAAATAAGTAAAAGTCGTGAAAAAAATTATGTTATATTGAGGAACAGTTCTTGAATTTAATTTGGCATGAGGAGACATTCACGTTTATTAATAAAAGGTTTTTTTCTTTCATACACGTGTGAATTTCAACTTCGAAAACATTAGGGTTAGTTCGCGACGTCAGGTGATGGACTCGGTGATGCTCGGGCGAAATCGGTTAAGTCCGCCCGCAGTCCTTCCAAAATTGGTATGTTACGTTAGAATGTCTGTTATATATTCTATCTATATGTGGAAAAAAGGTTAGAATTACCGTATTATTTCACAAACAAAAACTAGCATTTTATTTTTTTCTAAAGAAAAATAAGACTATTTCTAATGCAGATAGTAATTTTTGTACACCGAAGGTTGCTTAATATATAACGAACTTATCATATTTTCGTATTAATGTTGAAATTATTATCACAACGCACGAAAAATCCTCACATTCTAACGTACTTTTAGAATAAAGATAACCAAATATATTTAATATTAGAAGAAAAAGTTTCTCCGTGCACATAGGAACGCAGATATAAAAAGTAACTATTGAGATCCTGCCATAGGGTCTAATGATAATTTTTGACGTTAAAAATTAAAAAAAAAATTTTTTAACAATTTGTTATAAACAAATAAAAAAAATTGATTTTCATAAAAAACTGATAGCGCCATTCGATTCGACGCAAAAACTACTACGAGAACGTATATTACATTAATTTTTAAAAAAAGACATATTGTTGTAAAAATGTTATAAACAATTAGCCTGTATTTATACTGTATAAAATAGAAGGATCGTTTTTGAAGTTTAAACAAATTATTGAAAAATTAATTTTTCTCAAATTTTTTTAATATTATAAAAAATTGACATTTTCTCTACAATTTTGAATAAATGACTTTTTCTTGTAGAATCAAGTTTTCGAAATAAAAATTCTCAAAAAAAGTCATTTTTTTCAGTTTCCGATTTTTCATATCTAAATATCTTGCAAAAAATTTTTTTTTGCAAAACTGTTTGGCACAGTTATTTAGTACCCCAAGTACTACAAAATTGCGAACTTTAAGAAAAATCGGTGATCCACCATTTGCTTTTCGTATGGAACTGCCCTTTATTGAAAAGGAAAGTAAATTAAAAATTGAAATCCGTTTACCCAAGTAGCACGCTGTATTACCTGAATGTCATGGCGATATCTATCGGGGATATTCCTGTGATACTGAGGAAGTATCATAATGTCAGCCTTTTTGAATATCCCTGTGATATTCCTGCGATATTGCCGTAACATCGAGGAGATACTGCTGCGACATTAAGGCGGGATATTGCTGTGATATTAAGGGAATATTGCTGCGATATTCACACTAAAAAAGTTTTACTTTCAGCCTATTTTTGAGGCTGAATTCAAGGTGTAAACGGAGTCAGCCCCGTTAAACAAAGATAGACTTATGTGAAATACATGGGCTGAATTTAAGGTGTAAACGGAGTCAGACTTTTTTTTCCTGTGTTGAGGGGATATTTCACAAAATTTTCGCTATAAGTTCAAATTTGGACTTAAAGCGAAAATT
The DNA here is from genome assembly GCF_015476425.1 of Leptopilina heterotoma. Taxonomy (NCBI): domain Eukaryota; kingdom Metazoa; phylum Arthropoda; class Insecta; order Hymenoptera; family Figitidae; genus Leptopilina; species Leptopilina heterotoma. The sequence continues at coordinate 49,761 of NW_025111155.1, forward strand.
TTGTAAAATATTCCCTCAATATCGCAGCAGTATCTCCTCGATGACACGGCAATATCCCCTCAATATCGCAGGAATGTCACAGGGTTATTCAAAAAGGCGAACATTATGATACTTCCTCAGTATCACAGGAATATCCCTGATAGATATCGCCATGACACTCGGGTGATACAGCGTGCTACTTGGGTATATTAATTGACAAACTCTCTAGATTCTGATAGTAAATAATTATAAAGTTACGAACAAATTAAGATTTAATGTGGAGACTGACATCTGGTCAGTAGAAAGGGTACCACCATTGCGTTCTCAAGTGAAGAAATTTATTTCATCCTGTTGAATTATTTAAGTTTAAAAGAACTTCCACACGATTAACTTTTATTTAACAGAAAGTTTATTGTAAAAGTCCACGTAATAGTAGATGTGACAAAGGTTCGGAAACAGTAAAGAAAACAAAATACATATAATAGCGTGATATGAAAAAGACTAAGATCTCTCAGAATACAAGTTACTCTTCGGAGAGCTCAGCTTGCACTACCTACGGAAAGGTTTGTCATAAAACTAATTGTACCCTTCAAGTACATATTTTCCAGTTATGGTATAAGAGTAGGGGGTGTTCATCTTAGTTTAGTTAAACAGATTATTTAAAAATCTAAATACAAAATCCAACATATCCATCAAAAGTTTTTTTATAATTACAAAAATGATTTGTAATATTTTGAAATATTAAAAATTTTAACATTTAAAACACTTCGAAATAAATCAAATTTTACTGTTAAATTAAAATAAAACAAATTTAATAAGTAAAAATCAAATTAAAGTAAATAAATTAAGAAATAAACTAAATTAAAATAAATAAATAAAAAATAAATTAAATTAATATAAATGAATAAAAAATAAACTAAGTTAAAATAAACAAATAAAAAATTAAAATAAATAAACTTTCAATAAGGAAAAATAAATAAAATAATAAATAAAAAATCACTTAAATAAATTAATTAACAAAAAATTAATTACAACAATGAAATAAAAGGTTAATAATTTATTTATGAACAAGAAGGTCGCGTGTTTAAGTTCATATCCTGTTTTTAGTATTTTATATAGGTCTCCCAGCTGATGAAGATCACCGTTATCGCTTGACGAGTGGTTTCTGTGTTCGTTTTCTTTTTGTTTTTCTTTCAGAATGTGGTTTATTAATAAGTCTCTTTAAAAACGTTCATAACTAAATTACGAGTTGCGCTTGTCAGTGACTTTAATATCATGAGTCGCGGGAAACAATCCGTTAATAAATCTAATGCTGCGCTCTTAGCGGATGTGGCGAATATAATTTTTAAATTTAGTACACTTTGAGTAATAGAAGTAATTGAATATTACCAAAGTGATGTGATTTTTAATTACAAAAAAAGTAAGAAAGAAAAAAGATAAATAAAAAATAAAAGAAATTGTCAATTTAGAAATTGTTTTTTCTTTTTAATTTATCAAAATAAAGTCCTTCTTACCCCCACAATTAAAATATTCTAATTTAAAATATTAAAATTAAAAATATTATTATCATAAATATTGCTATAGAAAACGTAATAAATAATATATAAAAAAAATTCATCAAAGGCCTCGGGAAGATTCGAACCCCCGATCTCCAGTTTACTAGACAGGCGCTTTATACAACTAAGCCACGGCGCCCTGATTTATAAGTAGTATAGGGTAGGGTGGGGCATTACTATTCTTGTTTGGATTTTTGAGTCTAGAAAATGTATTTAAAAAAAATAAAAAAATAAGTAAAACCGTTTGAAAGCTTGACTTCTTAGCTACAATTTTGCCATGTATCATTTTGCTGTAACTCGATTCTGTTTCGAACTACAGCGATTTTACGAAAAAAAAAATTTTTCATGTCGAAAAAACGAGGGGCGTAACTATTCTTGCAGCTATTAATTATATAATATTAAAAAAAATATAAAAATTAATTTGTTAATTGGAGGATTTTTTCTGGTTTTTTTCTACTAATTTATTACCATTCTAACCTAGAAACTAGCACACACAAAAATACACTGTTTTGTAGTTTTCGCTGTCATCAATGGAAGAATAGTTACGCCCCATCCGCACATTTTTTGAAAAAACACACGGAGAGAAAAATCTAGCTTTAATAGTATGACACTACCTATACTAATTTCGCATGACTATAGTCACGCTTCAAACGCATGAATTCATACCCAAAAACCATGGGTCCACGCTTCACCATGGTTTTTCGGTATGTTTTCATGCGTTTGAAGCGTGAATATAGTCCATGCGAAATAAGTATAGGTAGTGTCATACTATTAAAGCTAGATTTTTCTCTCCGTGCACTTGTAAAATTTTTGAGCAATAGAATATCAAAAATCCATTATGATATTTGTGTTCAGCACTAAATTTGACTTTAGAAATAATTTTTCCGACCGTTTATCACTATTTACAATGGCAGACTAAATAAGTGAAAACAAGTAAAAGCGAGTATATCAAAATCACATTTAAGTACCTAACTCCTATGATAGATGGTGCCAGAAGCTCAAATGTGGCGTACAATATTCATTTCACATAACAAGTATACAGTGTAAAAGAACTTTAATCGGATGAATAGTTTTCTCTCCAGGACCAAGAATAGTTACGCCCCGCGAATTGTAATGCCCCACCCTACCCTAATAATAATTTTCATTTTAAACCACAAAAGCTCATTCCCCCTCTCTCCTGTCTTACAAGCCTTAAATTTTCCTATTAAATTGCGTATATAATAAATATAAATTATATAAATTTTATTATAATAGCATATAATTATATAATATAAATACTAAATATAAAGCATATATAAATTATAATAAATTAATTTTCTTTCTTTAATAACGGATAAAATTATTCTATTAAATTCAAAAAACAATTTTTTTACCGAGTTCAATAGAGTTTTGATAAGATATATGGGCGAATCTCTGGAACTTTTAACCTTTATGTCCCTCACATTATTTTCACTTAAACAGCCTAAATATAAAAACTAACTATTTTTAAATATTTACATGTTTTTAAAAAGAAAATAAGGATTAAGATTTAATCATTGATATAATAAAAAGTGACAAAATAAAAGAAAATCAAAGAAAAGAAAATAAAAAGCGAGAAAAAGGAAACGCGGAATGAAAAATTTATCAACGGAAGGCACAAAAATTTTTTTTTAAAAATTAAAATTCGAATGTTAAAGTTTCCAGAGATTTGCCCATATATATGTATATAATAATATAATGAAATAATCAATGAAATAGTTAAGATAATGATTACAATTTACACTATAGGGATTTACTTATCGGATAATAAACTCTTTACTGCTAGTTTATGATTGATTTCTTTTTTATTAAACATACTTTTTCAGTTAATGAATTTTTAACATTTATTAGCAAAACAATTGTTTTCTGAAAAAAAAATGAATTTAATAAATGCGATAATAAAATTAATAAAAACAGAATTGTCTGAAATTTTTTAAATCAATTTTTTCAAGTGTAAATAAAATTTACTTAGGTACACTGAGAAAAATGATAATGTCAATTTTGACATACGAGTATGGTTAGAGCGTATAGCTGAAACAGCAAATCTGTATTGCTGTTCTTAATATACAGCATTGGTGTTCTTCACACACATATGAGGCATTATTTCTCAAACGTCCCAGCCCAAAAAAAAGTCTTGGGATTGGCTTCATATTTTGGGAAATTGTTTTCCTATATGAAAGTAATAAATTTGCAAAATATTAGTTCTTTTAAAAAAAATTCTAGAAAGTAGTGGGGGTTGAAGTTTTGACATTTTCAGTAACACTGTGATTTTCAAAACCATATAACTTTTATAATACTTTACCGATTTTAATGTTTCTATAATGCATTTAAAGAATTTTTCATGTACTTTCTAAAAATTTTACAAAAAAATTTTTAAAAAAACTTTTAACCCTCTTTTTTAAAAAAATAAAGTTTATTTTTTAATTTTGACCCAAATGGGTATTTTAAAAAAAAATTTTTTTATTTTTATTGGAAAGCTGTCATTTTTTCCAAAAAAACATATATGTTTCATAGTGGGATGGCCATAAGTTTAGAAGATATTTAAAAACAAACTAAGCGGCGCACCCGCGTCACTGTACGTTACGCTGTCGCTGCGCCGTTGAACGACACAAATATTACTGTTTCCTCTTCATCTGCTTCAGTAAAAGCTCTCTGCATTCTACAGGGTTGAGACTGTCATAAAAATAATGCCTGCATTACTGTTACTAAAAAAAATTTTAAATAATTAATTTTGAAAACAGAAGGGTAAAGCTTAAAACATTTTTGACTGAACAATTTTGAATAAATAATAAAATTATAATTATAAAGAAAATTATTTTTAATAAATAAATTAATTTTGAAAAAGAAAGCTTAATGCTTAAAAATCAAATATTTTTCTGATTCAATCGAAATAAAGATTGATATGTATATGTAATTTTGAAAAGACTGCGTTAGTATTATTGTTAACTTGGGTTTAAAGTTAAAAGAGTTTTTTTTAATTTAATTGACGAGATAGTACATAATTTTTTCATTTTTTACTCGGTTTTTGTTGTTGAGAAACTCGTGGTGTAATTTTTTTTACTTTTTTAGGAAAATTATCAAATCCCTTGTATAGTTTGAGCATTATCAAATTTGTTCTTTAATATTTTTTGCTGTCTCAACGTAGATGTCTTTGCCACTGTAAAATGTTTGGGTTTCTTTAAAATATTTTTGCGTCTAGTCAAAAAGAACTTTTGCAGTCAAAATTCGATTATTTGGAGAATATTGAAGACTATGGAATTTTTGAATTTGATAATTTTCCTAAAAGAAGTAAAAAGAATTACTCCAGAAGTTTCTAAAAAAACCGAGTAAAAAATAAAAAAAATGATTTATTATCTCGTCAATTAAATTTATAATTAAAATTTTATTATTTATTCAAAATTGTTCAGTCAAAAATTTTTTAAGCTTTACCCTTCTGTTTTCAAAATTAATTATTTAAAAATTTTGTTAGTAACAGTAATGCAGGCATTATTTTTATGACAGTCTCAACCCTGTAGAATGCAGAGAGCTTTTACTGAAGCAGATGAAGAGGAAACAGTAATATTTGTGTCGTTCAACGGCGCAGTGACAGCGTAACGTACAGTGACGCGGGCGCGCCGCTTAGTTTGTTTTTAAATATCTTCTAAACTTATGACCATCCCACTATGAAACATATATGTTTTTTTAGAAAAAATGTCAGCTTTCCAATAAAAATAAAAAAATTTTTTAAAATACCCATTTGGGTCAAAATTAAAAAATAAACTTTATTTTTTTAAAAAAGAGGGTTAAAAGTTTTTTTAAAAATTTTTTTGTAAAATTTTTAGAAAGTACATGAAAAATTCTTTATATGCATTATAGAAACATTAAAATCGGTAAAGTATTATAAAAGTTATATGGTTTTAAAAATCACAGTGTTACTGAAAATGTCAAAACTTCAACCCCCACTACTTTCTAGAATTTTTTTTTAAAGAACTAATATTTTGCAAATTTATTACTTTCATATAGGATAACAATTTCCCAAAATATGAAGCCAATCCCAAGACTTTTTTTTGGGCTGGGACGTTTGAGAAATAATGCCTCATATGGCTGTTTTACACTGCGTATGGCTGAAACAGCAATACTGTATGGCAGTTTCATATCCACCAATATAATATGTGAGAATTGGCTATATTTATGCCAGTACCATAAATATATTTTTTTTAGTGCAATAAATATTAGTGTGAAAAATTATAATAATAACAATAAGTGGATAACTTCTATTGGTTACCCTGGTTAAAAAACCGGACAGATTTCGGACTAATCCGAAATTTGTCCGAAACAATGCGGTTTATGGTCAGGTTTTTGTCACTCGAAATTAATCCGGGAAAATCCGAACTCTATACGGTTTGTGAACAACTAGTGAATCCGGAGTTGGTCCGATGAAGTCCAAAATTAATCAGTTAATTTTAACTAGTAAATCCAGAATTTATCCGAAATAGTGCGGTTTATTGTCAGGTTATACGGTTTGTATACAACTAGTGAATCCGGAATTAGTCCGAAACAGTCAAAAATTAGTCCGGACAATTTAGTGAATGTTAATAAAAAAATAATTATACAAGTTACACATATTAATTATTATTACTTTATGGTACGTTCAACATATTTTTCGATTTACCTATAGCAATTTTATTTACATTAACTTAAAATTTCTAACGCTTGGGGGTTCGAACCTACACCTATCTAACATTATAACGAACCGAAATCGAATACACTAACCACTATACCACGCTCGCATGGGAGTTCAAATTCATAATAGAATTTATGAAGTGCCACGAAAAGAAATGACAAGAAACTAACACATCAGTGTTAATTTTAATATTGAAACAAGATAACTAATAATACTAGTGTAAAATCAAATTGACTTCAAAAGTAAATATTTTATTTACCATAAGTAAATACCCTGAATAAAAAATCGGACCGATTTCGGACTAATCCGGAATTTGTCCGCAACAGTTCGGTTTATTGTGGAGTTTTTCATCCTGAATTAAGTTTAAAATCAATACCGTTTTTTGTAACTATTGAATCCGTAATTAGTTCGGTTAAGTCCGAAGTTAGTCAGATCATATGCAACTAGTAAATGCAGAAGTAATCCGGTTGGTTTAACCAGTGAATCCGCAGCTAATCCGAAACAGTCTGCTTATGGAAAGGTTTTTGTCGCTTGGAATTTGTCCGGATATATTCGAACTCAATGCGGTTTGTATATAACCAGTGAATCCGGAATTAGTCCGATCTAGTCCGAAGTTAGTCTGATAATACGCAACTTACAAATGTGAAATTATTAAATCCGAAATTAATCTGGTTTTGGTCAGGTTTTTGTCATACGAAATTATAATTATACACGGAAAAAAATTAATCTCTAAACTTGAAATAATATTAATTTGAAGTCCAATGAAATATAAGTGTATCTAAATTAAACATTATAGTCACAATTACTGTGATAAGTTGTGTTTGATTCTGTCAAACTTTATACCAGAAAACGCCATAAATTCACATCTCTGATTTAGAGATTTGTTTATTTCACAACTTTTTTTATATGAATTCGGTACATTGTGTTTTAAGTTAATCAGTGGCAAAAAAGATTTAAACCATTTTATTTAATTAAGTATTAATATTTTATTTTCAAATATCCAAATAAAAGCGAAGGTCTGTGAAATTTTAAGGTTACAATTGTCGCCCGACAAAATACGGCACTGACTGATTTAAATGACGTGAAATAGGTAAATAAACATTTTTCAACCACTTTTTCTCTAAACACAGACACTTTTTACAAAATAGGCCAACATACAATGGGTAAGAATCTTCTTAATAACCTAAATTCAAAAGATTGTTTAAATTCATGCAGAAACGCGGTTGTCAAGCGGTTGTAAAATGTAAAATTGGAAATGATTGGAAAGTAATGTAATGACAGACAACAAGAAGCGGATTACTGACAGTCGCCAGAAGAGGGCAGAAGCATGTAGAGAGCACAATGGTCCAGCTGTTATATTCTTAGCATTACATCACTTTCCAATTTTACATTTTACAACCGCGTTTCTGCATGAATTTAAACCATCTTTTGAATTTAGGTAATTAAGAAGATTCCTACTCGTTGTATGTTGGCCTATTTTGTAAAAAGTGTCTGTGTTTAGAGAAAAAGTGGTTGAAAAATGTTTATTTACCTATTTCACGTCATTTAAATCAGTCAGTGTCGTATTTTGTCGGGCGATAATTGTAACCTACAAATTTTACAGACCTTCCAACGCCGTTAAAACAAAAAAATGAAATAAAAATATAAAATTCGTATTGTGTTTTAAAAATATCCAACTACTTTTTTATACTTGTCAATGTATAGTTCATACAGAGAAAACAATATAGATATTTTGTGAATAATTCTCACTCTAAATTGTGATAAATTATAAATTCTTATTACATCGAGTTATTACAAAAATAAGAATTATATAAATATACGACGAAAATTTTTAATATTGTTTATTCAAATTATATATTAGATTTGAATTTATTTAAGTAAGTTGATAGTTTAGAACATATGTTCCACATGTCATAAAATTTGAGATTCCTAATATCATTTTTAGGCATAAGAAATACGTGTTCTTCACAATACTAATATTCGGATTAGATATAATACCAAATTTCAGTTTTAGTGATCTGCTTACATCTTACGTCCGATTCCAGTGATAGGTTATGCCTAAATCTCAGATTTAATCTCTAATTTAGAGATTAATTTTTTTCCGTGTAGTTTGAATTTATCTGCATTTAATACAAATTGTTTTTAATATACAAATTCAATATTATACCAAAATCATTCCGGATTAAGTCTTTGAATTGGATTGAATATGGATTGTTTTCAATTGTCTGTGGATTGTATATATTTACAAATTCTTATAATAATAAGACTTATTTTCGGACTGGGGTGTTTTGATCGGATATTATTCGGATTGACGTTGACTATTACCGGATTCTTTGCAAACAGATTTTGGATTGTTTCATACTTGTTTCGGATTAAATCTTTTAACTGGATTAAATTCGGATTATTGCGGACTGATTTCGTATTCTTTACATATTGATTTCGGATTATTTCGTATTTATTTTAGATGAGTTTTTTGACGGACATAATTTCGGATTGTTGCGTAATGATTACGGACTTAATTCATAGACATTTAAGATTACTCCAGACATATTTAGGATTCACAATTTCACTCGGATTAATGTTAGATTAACGCGGATCAATTTCGTACAATTATCGGACTAATCTACACTAATATACCTGGATTTAATCCGGATTAGTCCGAAATTTTTAGCAGGGATATAATGTGATTTGGGTGGCCGATTATTACCGGATTTTTAGCACACATATTTCGGATTGTTTCGTATTTGTTTCGGATTATGCCTTTTAATTGGATTAAATTCGGATTGTTGCAGACAATTTTCGCCCAGATAGCAAAGGTATCCAGTCCGCCCGGCACGCTTCGGCCGCCACACCGCGAGTAAGTGGTGACGTTGCGATTTAAGTAGCCTTTGCTGGCGCACTTGCTGTAAGTTAAACGGGCTAGCGATGGGCTGGAGTATTGTCTTATACATTATCTAGCAATTTATTTAACAATTGCCAATTAAAGGCAATTTTTAAATAAATATTTCTCCTATTTAAATAAATCAATTGAATATTTTTACTAGCAGTTTTGAAAAAAATAACGTAATTTTATAAAAAATTTAATTTGAAGGTTAAACTTTTAAATATCTTGAAACACGTTATATCCGATTTTGATAAAATTGATGTCAAAAAAAACATACATATTCTATTTTTATTCCTGTGAAAATAATCTTCGACATTTCAGTGGATCTTGAGAAATTAATTAAAATCCACAATCGGACCTTTTTCGTACAATTTTTGGACTAATCCGTACTAATCTGTCCGTATTTAATTAGTCCGAAATTAGTTCCGGAATTAGTCCGAAATTTTTACCAGGGTAGTGAATAACAATAATAAGTTAATTAATAATTTAATAATAAATAATATTTTTTTTAATTATAAAAAAGTTTTTGAGGGATAAAATTAATTTCTCCACTTGAGAACGCCAAGGTCACCACCAGGTGGTAGAAGAAATTCCAATAAAGAACTGAAATGACATCTAACGGTGAACTTGGCGTTCGCAGGTGGAGAGTAGCGTCTCCATATTGAATCTCAATTTGTTCATAACTTTATAATTATTTACGATCAGAATCTAGAGAGTTTGACAATTCGTATAAATGGATTTTAATTTTTAATTTCCTTTTCTTTTCGATATTTTTATCCTCTCCAATTTTTTCAGAACCTTGGAATTAATTTTTTTGGTAAATAAATTGATAGGTATTTAAAATCTCGTCTTAAGAAATTAAGTAGTGGCTTTTTTTAATGAAATAAGTAACTTTTTCATAAAAATAGTAGCTAAATAGTTGTATGTGGTGAAAGAAGAGTAAAAAATATTTGTAATAATTACTTTCTCAGTTTTGTAATTATTATTATTATTATTATTCTTATTATGTTGAAAAAATCAATTTCGAATGTAAAACAAAAAAAAATCGAATCTAAATACAAATTGAATAATAAAAATAGATAAAAGTTCCCTCCTAAAATAATTGATTTTCTTTTACATTGAAAATCTTTAAAGTGAATGGGTTCTGAACTTTCAGCATCAGATTCTTAATCGCAACCGATGTCGACAACGACGACAACGAAACGATGACTCTCACTTTCCATTTTATCAGCGATTCCTTTACATATTTTAGTTTTACACTTTCTCTACCTATATAAATTTTTATATACATATCTATATCAGGAAAAATTTTTCACCGTACCCTAATATTTTACAAACAATAAAAAAAATACAATTCGCAAATTTTGAGTAAAAATAATTTCGAAACCACGTGTCGGAATATTATATTTAAAAAAATTATAAGAAAATTGTTAAAAATTATTATTAAAAATATTTTTAAAAATTTTTTAATTTAAAAAATTTTTTTTCTGATATTTTTAAGAAAGCGTAAGTAACGTACGAGAAATAAAAATTTTAAAAACAAATCGAATTCAAATCACATTCTTTGCTATAATGTCGTGTTGTTTTTTAAATGAGGTAAAAATTCCAAACGATATTTCTTTTTCTTATTCTGAATTGTGTACTTTTAGATAATAATTTCTAATCTTAACTAGAAATATTTTGTAAAACATTGATAAAATGCAAAAGAAGAAAAAAAAATTGTTTCAAGTAAATAAATAAGATTAATAAAATAGTAAAGAAAAAAATGAAATAAAAATAATAATTTTTTATAGGAATTAAATAAAACAATTTTATTATTAAAAATGAAAAAAATGTTTTCAAATTCTAGTTAAATAATCTTTAAAAATATTATGCAATGGATGTTATACATGTTTTGGAATAAATTATACTTTTCGTTGCAAAACAGTTGCTAGCAAACTTTATCTTTTTAAAGTCGACAATAGAATTATTTATCACTTATAAGAAAATGCAGATGAATAAAAAAAATGTATTTGCAAAAAGAAACATCGTTTGAATTTTCATTTTGAAAGAATATTTTTTTCAACGAATTTTTCAATTAAATTTTTAATTAATTTTTAATTAATTTTTTAATTAACTATCAATAACTATTATAATTATTATTATAACTGTTAATAATAATTATTGTAACTATTAATAACTATTTATAACTATTAATAATTTATTTTGCCTATTTATTAGTAAATAAATAAATAATAATAAATAAATGTAAATTAGCGAAAAATAAGAAAGGTACCTAAGAAGCAAAAAATTTTAGGTTATGTTTGTAATTTTTGGAGTAAAAATACAAGAAAAGAAACAAATGACTACTATTATAAATTATTGATGTTTAAGTCTTCATTACAACAAAAATATCCTAAAAACTATTTTCAAATTTGCATATAATTAAAAACAAACTTTTAATAAAAGTAAATCTAACTCAAACATAACCTAAAATTCTTCTGCTTCTTATCTACCTTTCTTGGGAGCGCGTCACAAATAATGAATAAAATAAATTAAAAATGAATAAAGTAAATAAATAAACATAAAAAAGAACAAAATAAATGAATGAATAAATAAGTAATTAAAATAAATAAATAAAAAATGAATAAAGTAAATAAATAAACAAAAAAAGAACAAAATAAATGAATGATTAAATAAATAAATGTTAAAAATAAATTAGATTAAAAAAAATTGTTGTTAATTTTGTTTACTAAATTTTTGAGACCGGCTACTAAAAAATAGTTTGGATTCTGATTGATTGACACGCTCGGTAGTAACTATTAAAGAACTTATGGGAGATAACAAGGATCAGGGGTCGAAACTGAGTTGATAATGACGCTCTACCATCGTTAACAACTCAGTCTTTATACTCACATTGTGGTAGTACAAGCCATTAGAATTTTTTTCCTCACTATTTTTCAAAACACGGTAAGCGGTTCAGTATTTGAATGACACCTTTATACAACAATAAACAATTTAGTCTTCTAATCGAAATAAGAGAAAATTCTAATCCAATTTTAATAAAATTACTTTTCTCAGTAACAAGTCAATAATTTTTGTCTTTTGTAATTTTTTCTTATTTTATTGTAATTACTACTATTTTTATTGTTATTTTTTATATTTTTATTATTGTTAATTATTACCTTTTTATATTTCCTTTATTTATTTATTGTTAATTGTAACCATTTTATATTTTTATTATTGTTATTTATAACTTTTAAAAAAATATTTTTATTATTGTTTTTGCTACTTATCATTTATATTTTCATTATTTACAATTATTTATAATTAGTTTTTTAATTCTTATTTTCTATTATAATAATTTATTTATGATTTTTGCAATAGGTATAAACAATTTATGATAATTTAAAAAATAATTTATGATTTTCTAAAAATTAAATAAGTAAATTATTATTCATTTACTATGTAAATTATTTTGAAAGAAATAATCAATTGTCGGGTTTTTAATTAAATAAATAAATTAGTTGATTGATTCAAAAAACAAAAATTAAAGAAAAATTACTTCATGTGCACTAAAAAGTTTCTTTAATGAACAATTTTCATTTATTTACATGAATTAAAATTTTATTAATTTAAAGAATAAATAATAGTATTAGAAAAAGCATTTTAAAAAAATAAATTTCTACCATTCGGAAATTTATCAACATTGCTATAAATTAATTAATGCAAATAAATAATATATATATATATATATATATATATATATATATATATAATATAATAATAATATTAGTAATAAAAATAGTAATAATAATAATAATAATAATAAGATTAATAATAATATTATTATTATAATTATAATAAAAATTTTAATAATAATAATAATAATAATAATAATAATAATTGTTAAAGTATAAAATTTAAAAATAAAATTACGATAATGCAATGAATAATAATTAGAAGATAAGTATTTCTTAAAAGTGTTTCCAGGAAAAGGAAACTTTTTTATTTCATTAAATGTTAAAGAATTTTTATTTGATTATTTATAAAAAAAAGAAAAAAAATGTATTGTCAACTTATGTATATGAGTGTCACTATAGCTGTACCACTTATCTCATTTCCTAACCAGCTGGTTCAATATATTCAAGCTTCATTGGCTCGAAACCTATTATAATAAAAACTGAAGCTTTCTTTTTACCGCGTTATAAAATTAAAACCAAAAAATAAAATAGAACATCAAATTCACATGGCGATTGTTTTAAAATTGAACTGTGTGGTGAAAGCTTTTCCAAGTTACATTTAAGCAGTGAATTTAAAAAAAGTATATCTACAAAAAAAAGTAAACAACAAAACAAAATTGATGGCTAATAAAATGACAATAAAAATAATATACTGTTTAATTAAATGAAAAACTCCCAGGACATTATTATTGTTGAAAAAGTATGGAATGTTGTTCTAATCATGACAAATTAAAAATGTCAATGTGAGTCAATCATTTCATTTTTTAAAAATATTTTTCCAAATTAATATTAATGTTAATTAATTGAAAATAATTATTTATTTATTTTCAATTATTTATAATTAATAAATTAAATAATAATAACAATAAATCATTATTAATCATTATTATTTTTCCATTGAAACTAAGATTTTCAAAATTTCTAATTCAAACCTTTTGAAATTCAATAACGTATAATAATTAATAATAATTAAAGGTGACCGAGTGATAAAATCATTATTATTAATAACTTTTCCAAAATTTAATTATTAAGAAATACTTTAACTAAAATTAATTTTTAAATCAATTTTTATAAGAAAATTCTACGAGAATTCAATTTTTATTCAATTTTTATAAGACAAGTCTACGAGAATTCAATTATTTTAATACAAAAATAAATAATTTATTGAATAATTGAATTTTCATAAAGAATTTTATTAACAAATTTTTTAAAAATTGAATTCTTTCGACAAATTTTAATAACAAGAATAATTACATTTTTTAAGCATAATTACATTTTTCGAGGAATTCGATTAAAATTGTATTAAACATAATTGAAATTCTGCAATGAGTTTTATTATTAATAAAAATAATTGAATTGTTGCGAAGAATTTTATAAAAAAGTTTTAAAATAATTAATTTTTTTCGAAAAAAATTAGGCAAATTCTATTTTTAATAATTAAAATCCTGTGAAATTTTCGTAATAATAGAAAATAATTGAATATGATGAATAATATTATTTATAAAAATAATTGAATTTTCCAATAAATTTGATTAAAATTCCTGAAAATAATTGACTTTTGTCGAAGAATGTTACTATTCATTTATAAAGATAATTGTGAAATGTTGACATTTTTTAAATATTTTTTGAAAATAATTCAATTTCTGCGAAGAATTTTATTAATTTTGAAAATAATTGAATTCTTGTGATGAATATTGTTATTTATGAAAATAATTGAATTTTGCAATGAATTTTAAAGAAATTTCTGAATATAATTGAATTTTGAGGAAGAATTTTGCTATTTATAAAGATAATTAAAATGTTAAGGAGAATTTTCTTTTTAATTTTTGAAAATAATTAAAATAAAAATTTTTCAAAAATTACTTTATTAAATAATTTATAATTAATAACTTTATAGCAGTTCTTTAATAAAATTAAGTTATTTAAAATCAATTATTGTCAGAAATAGAAAAAGTTTATGGTATTTTTTACAATTCGTAGTACTTTCATAGTTTATAAGGCAAACAAAAAGACACAAAAATTCCGAATTTTCTTATAAATTCTAAACATTTAATTTTTTTCAGTACTTTTAATAAAAATCCCTGACTTTTCCCTGTTTTCCCTGACCTGCGGCAACCACCTTATAATTAATAAAATAATTCCTAATTAATTCAGTAGGGACTAATTGCTTAGTAATAATTAAGTAGTAACTAAATAATTTATAATTAATTCAGTAGTAATTAATTATATCGTAACTA
Organism: Leptopilina heterotoma; assembly: GCF_015476425.1. Taxonomy (NCBI): domain Eukaryota; kingdom Metazoa; phylum Arthropoda; class Insecta; order Hymenoptera; family Figitidae; genus Leptopilina; species Leptopilina heterotoma. The sequence goes on from NW_025111155.1 coordinate 64,820, forward strand.
ATTGAGTAGTGTTTAATTTAATTAAGTAGTAATTCATTAAATAGTAGGGTATAGGGTGAGGCATTACTATTATCTTGTTTGGATTTTTGAGTCTAAAAAATGTATTTAAAAAAAAATAATAAAATGAGTAGGACCGTTTGAAAACTTAACTTCTTAACTACCATTTTGCCATGTATTATTTTGATGTAACTCGATTCTGTTCCGAACTACAGCGATTTTACGAAACCCATTTTTTTATGTCGAAAAAAACGAGGGACGAAACTATTCCAGCAGCTATTAATTTATTTGAAACATAACGGGACATACCCTTTCGTACATTACGTACTCCTAATTCTAATAGTTACATTTGTAACATATAAAAACAAATACAATATGAAGGTTGGCGCATCAAAAGTCTAAGTTTGGTATAGATGTAAACACCGTTGTAGTGAATCTTTTAGTGTAATAATGAAAATGAAGTAATATAATAAGATACTTTTGTTTCTCCACTGAGTCCATTAGAAAATTAGTTATTGTAGTGAATATTACATTTTAATAGAAGAGTATCAATATAATAATATTAAATGATAAATTTGTTTCTCTGTCGAAATTAATTTTTAAACAATTAGTAAAATTAATGATATAATACTAAAAAAAAAAAAAATTAATTTGTTAATTGGAGGAGTTTTTCTCTTACAATTTCTTACCATTCTAACCTAAAAACAAGCACACAAAAAAATACACTGTTAATAAAAATACACTCCTATGATAGATGGCGCCAGAAGCTCAAATGTGGCGTACACATGACAAGTATACAGTGTAAAAGGGACTTCAATCGGATGAATAGTTTTCTCTCCATGGAGAGAAAAAACAAGGCTTTTCCCCGTGACTTTAAATTCATGCCTTTTTCCCTAGTAGAAATTTGTCCTAGTTATTATAACGGAACTGTCCAGTCGCGCTTGAAATTGTCTAGTTACTTTACAAGCCAACTCGCTAATAACTGGAATGGAGTGTCACGCTTTTTTCATCAAGTTATTATCTAGCCCAACTTTATAAATTCTGGTCAACGGTTCTGTAGAAAAACTGGACAAATTAATTCTTTTAAAATACTAAAAAATTTGTTTAATATTAAGATTTACTGTAGTTAACACATTTATTTCATGCAATTAATATAAAATTTCTATTTAGCACCAAAGAAATTAAAGAAAAAATATTTTTGGAAAATTTCTGTATCCATTATAATATATACATAATAAATGGAATAGAATAAAAAATTATATAATATTTTATAATTTTTAATTAATTAGTTGAATTATTATATTAAAAAAAATGTGAATAGTAAATTATTACTTGTAATTTTCTACATTACTTTTTGATTTTTAATTGAATTAAAAAAAAATTCTTAATTCGAATATCCTAAATATTTACTGTTTTCAAACAACTTTCATTTTTTTAATGCACTATTATTAACAATAACACTAAAACAAATATTTTTTATTAGTATAAACAATTATAATCTATATAAACCTTAAAACGATAACGCAATTTCACCGAAAAAATCTTGGGGGGTAACGGGGAGCGAACCCAGGTCCCGCTGGACTAAAGTCGCACCGCTTAACGCACTTGGCCGTTCAACGCAATGGATACTGAGAATTAATAACCACTGCACATATGTTTCAGTTCAGTGCCGTAACTAGATATTTTAAGCATTGGTATATACTTTTAATATTTTCTATGTAATAGTACATTTTATATGATTTTTTACTTATTATAACTTTTTAGTAATTTAATTTGCAACGTTAACAATTAATAAATAAATTGATTACTGTAATTAAATTTTTAATTATTTTTATTAATTTATTATAAATTATTATAAATATTTATTAATGAGGGTAAACTCTGTGAAGAGATACCAGGATGCACTCCCTCTGCGGAAACTTCCTGCTATCTTGGAGAGACACATCGACCTCCACGTCCGAACATACATGTTCACGTGCCCTTGGATATCATAGACGTCGCATCAATGCTCCGGCAATGCTATAACGTTTATGTAACTAACGGAGGCGGTTCAGGGCCCATCCTGGCCAGATGGTAGTACCCTGTTAAGGCCCGATTGTCCCTCGACACGGGACAAAGAAATAAAAAAAATGAATGAAATGGACAAAATTTTAAATGAAATACTCCAAGTGGGTACCTCGAAAGAGGGTAATCCCACCACCGATTCTGATCGGGTGCAAGCCCCGATAGTCGGTGGAGATGGCTCCAAGGATTTTGGAGGGAGCCAAATAGATAGCCAGCTGACATGCTACGAATCAAATGTCGCAAATCAGTTCCTGGCTATTCCCGGGATTTTTAAGAGCGTGCACCAGGCATTCAAGAGCCAAAAGAACGTCAGTCGTGACATCCAGGATGGCGTGGCGGTTTTGGAGAGTGCGTTCTTAAAAATTTGTAAGAATTTACGTTTTATCCCCGAGCCGTTCAAAAAACAGGAGCCGCAACATCCAACTGTGGAAACTCCACGGCGGACGAAGAGTGTTATTGCAAGCCGGGATAGCGCGGCTGTAGGCACAAATAAGACGAAAAAGGTTAGTAAGCGCCCTAGGGAAGGAGTAAGCCCAGATGTGAGTCCACATCAAGCGACTCAAAGTGAAAAGAGGATTAAGCGAAAGGATGCTCTACAGCTTAATCCTGAGTCACTAGTTGAAGCAAAAGAGGCGTCCTCAAGTAGTCCTAGTAAGACGTATGCCGAGACCGTCTTGAAAGACGGAGCGGACAATAAGGGCGGCTTTAAGGTTGTTGGAAAGAGAAGGGAACGGGCTACAAGAAAAAAGCCCCCAGGCGAGAAAACAGAGCTCTCAAAACACCCTTTGAAGCTTAAAACCACGGAAGCGGTAAAAATCACGGCAAGAGACCCAAAATCTTATGAGGGTATCTTGCCGCTGATAAAATCAAAGGTTAAACCTGAAGATACAGGTACCGTGATCCAGAAAATCAGGAGAACTTTTAAACAGGAGGTTCTCCTGATAGTGAAAAAGGGTGGAGAGACCTTAAAATTTGCGGACAGTCTGTCCTCGGCCCCGCATGGCGTGGCTGAGGTCATACCTCTAGTAAATAAAAGGTCTCTAGAAATCAAAGACCTGGATGAAGCCACTACAGAAAGTGAGGTGACTTCAGCATTGAAAGAAAAGCTGGGCAAATCCGACCTGACTATGGAGTGCAAATTATTCCCGCGCTACAGAGGAACTAAGGTTGCTCTAATCCGCTTGGCAGAAACAGAAAGTGACATTCTGCTTAAACTTGGTCGAATCAAAATCGGCTGGATAAATGCTCCAATTCGCGAGCATGTTGAAGTAGCTAGGTGCCAAAAGTGCCTAGGTTACGGACACAGAACCCTATCCTGCAAAGGCCCCGACAGAAGTGAAAACTGTCGGAAATGCGGCGGAGAGGGACACCTCGCGAAGAGCTGTAACGTTAAGCCGAAGTGCCTTACTTGTTTAGACCTGGGGAAGCCGGAAACGGATCATGAGTCCGGAAAGAGAGCCTGCCCGGTTTACAGGGAAGAACTGAAAAAGATTAAAAGGGCAAATCCTTAAAATTTTTGCAGGTCAACCTGCATACAAGTAAGGATGCACAGTTGCTCCTAATGCAAACAGCAAGGGAAAATGAGGTCGATATCCTGTTCTGCAGTGAGCAGTATCAAGGAAGCGACCTCGCCCCTTGGTATCAGGATAAGGCAAAGAGAGCCGCCATAAAGCTGTGCAACCCAGAATTGCGGGTTGACAAGTTTCTGGAGACGAGCAGTGAGTTCGTGTGGATAGAGGTAGCTAATATACGTATGTATAGCTGCTACTTTTCACCCAACGACCCACTGACAAACTTCGAAGCCAATATCGAAGACTTGGAAGCGAGCCTCACAGAGTCCAGGCTTGATGTCATCATCACTGGCGATTTTAACGCAAAGTCGCCAGAGTGGGGTGAGACGAGACTCGACAAGAGAGGAATTCGTATTGGAGAAATGATCTCCAGAAACGACTTATTAGCTGTAAACCGAGGTATTACATGGACTTTTAGACGAGGTGCGATCGGATCAATTATAGATCCAACAATCGCATCGTCTAAACTATTTATCCGCATAACCGACTGGCAGGTCTCTGAGGAATATACCGCAAGTGACTACCAGTACATTGAATTCTCAGTCTCGATGGGAGACACACGAGGAGGAAAAAGACAGGATGCTAGTCGCAAAACCTCCTCGTGGAATATGAAGAGACTCGACAAGGAAAAGTTCGGCCGGTCCCTAAGAGAAACCCTTTTAATTGAGGACTTGGGCTGGGTGAAGAGGCCGAGCAGTCTGGATAGGGAGGTGCGAGCGGTGAGAAACATGATAGTCACCGCTTGCAATGCGTCAATGCCACGAAAAGGCGCCATTCCCATAAGAAAATCCTTGCACTGGTGGTCAGAGGAGCTAGCCTTCTTGAGGAAGGAATGCCTCAAAGCAAGAAGGACATATACCCGATCTAAGGGAGATCCCTTGCTGAAAGAGGCTTTCAAGGAGGCGAAAAAGAACCTCAAGAAAGAGATCCGCAAGTCGCGATGCCGTATCTCGCCGGGTCTGGCTTTTAAATACGTTACTAAGAAATTAGCGACGAAGCAAAAGACCCCCGGCCTGGACAATCCCGATTGGGTCAGAAAAATATTAAATTCTTTGTTTCCTCCTGCAGAGCCATACCTTAGAAGAGACTGGAGTTTTTGCAAAGTCGAAGAAAAAGAACTCTTCACACTTAGTGAACAACAAAAAGCAGGCAAAAGATTGAAAACAGGCAAGGCGCCTGGAATCGATGGGATAAGTAACGAGATCCAAAAGTTGGTAATCGACACTTCACCCCAGATTCTGCTTCGATGCTTCAATCTTTGTCTTGAGAGAGGAGAGTTCTTCCGCGACTGGAAGCGACAGAGGTTATTCCTCCTAAGGAAAGGTGAAAAACCTCTAGATAAGGTTTCATCGTACAGGCCTATATGCCTGTTGGATACGATGGGTAAACTTCTAGAGGATATGGTTCTGCAGAGAATGCAAAGCCACTTGACCGGAGAGAATAGTCTATCGGATCACCAATTTGGTTTCCGTAAAGGCAAGTCCACAGTTGATGCCATCCAGGCAGTTGTGGACATAGCCAAAGCAGGAAAAACAAATTGGGACCTGGAAAAAAGAAGAGCTTCTGCGCGTTTGTAGCAATTGACATACGCAACGCGTTTAATTCCGCAAGATGGAAAGATCTCATCGAGTCGATGAAATATGCCGCCCTACTTGTTGCGGATAATGGATAATTATCTTAGCGACAGGTGGGTTATATATGAGAGAGACACCTGCACTCTTAGGGAAGAGATGCAGCGTGGGGCTCCTCAAGGCTCGATGATTTTCTGCGAATGGATCTACCCGAAGGTGCGGTGATCATCGGCTTTCCGGACGACGCGTTGTTCGTGTGCACTGCCGAAAGTGAGGAGGCTCTTGGGACATTGGTGAACGAATGTCTGCGACTAGCAAAAAGCTGGCTGGATACCAGAGGTCTTGAAATGGCCCTGGAAAAGACCGAGGCACTGCTGGTCACAGACAGACGTGGTTATGATCTCCCACGAATCGTGATAGACGGATTCGAGGTCAAGTGGAGTAAGCAAATTAAATATCTTGGCGTGGAGTTAGATGGAAGGTTAAACTTTCATCACCACATGGCTACGGCATCAAATAAGGCGATCGAGTGTGCGGCTAATCTTTCACGGCTAATTCCAAATGTTGGCGGACCCCGTGAACAAAGAAGAAGACTGGTGGCGAGTGTCGCCCACGCTAAAATGCTCTATGCAGCACCAGCGTGGGCCCCATCCCTGAGAGGTAAAAGATGTGTGACCATCTGTGAAAAGATACTGTCGGCGCAGAGATCAATAACAACGCGTATCATCTCCGCATATAAGACGGTATCTACGAGTGCTGTGCAGGTCCTTGCAAGTGTCCCGCCAGCAGATCTTTTGGCGAGGGAAAGGGAAGAAATGTTTCTATTTTCTAATGAAAGAAGTTCCTTGGATGAGGAAATAAGACCAAGCAAGGGCCTGATCCGCAAAGAAGCGAGGCACAGGCTCATAGAAAGATGGCAAGAAAGATGGTGTTTAATTCGTTTAACTCGTACCTGTGTCGCTTTAAATTACGCGAGGACGAGGTGTGTGCATATTGCCAGTTCCCTGAGGACAACGCGGAGCACACCCTCTTCTCATGCAAGAAATGGGACTTGGAGAGGCGGGCCATGTTCGAAGGTGTAAACAGTCAAGTTACACCGGAGAACATGGTATCGCTGATGACCCAGTCAGAAGAGAATTGGCGGCAAGTCGAGAACTTCGTAATCTCGGTTATGTCGAGGAAGGATCTCGACGGCCGCCAAAAAGCGTAATTTAAACAGCTTTTAATTTGTTTGTTTGTTTTTGATTAATTTATTTTGTGATTTTTTTGTCCTTATACATTTTTTAATTGTTTTGTGTTTTTTATTCATCTTTGTACAGTTTTGTCTTTTCAACATTATATACGTGTTTACTTTTTTTTTCTTTTCTTTTTTATATCCGTTTGCGATTTTATCTTTTGACTTTTTAAACTTCTTAAAAAATTTTGTTTTGTTTTTTAAATTATTGTTGTGCTGTAAATTCCGCTTAGACTATGAAGTAGTTTTAATCATTTTTTTTAACTACTGACGCAGGAAAACCGCAGAGAGAAGAAGAAGGTCGCATTAGCAACAGAGTTGGAGCGCCACCCTCGAAGGCTAAAGTCTTACGACAGTTCCGAGGGAGGGTAAAGAGCTCTAGAAGAAGGGTTACGGGTTTTAGTGGGTCGGGCTGGTAGTAGGTCGCCAGTTTATTAAATTTATTATAACATTTATTTATTTATCTTTTTTTTAATATTTCCTTTTGTTTTATTTTACCAACCCCACATAACCTTGGAGTGCGGAATCCAAGGTATCTGTAGGCAGATTTCCCAAAAGTCCCTAAGCAAAAAAAAAAATATTTATTAATTAATGTTATTATTTAATATGATTAATTGATTATTAATTAATAATAATAAATTTATTAAATTTTTAATTAATAGAAAATAATAATTAAACTAAAATGGAATTTAAAAAAATTAATTTTTAACTAATTTTATTATTTTTATATTTATTATAAATGATTGTAAATATTTATTAATAAATATTGTTAATTTATTTTATTAATTATTAATATTACTAATTAATTTTATTAATTAATATTGTTAACTAGTTTTATTAATAATTATTAATATTTTTTATTTTTAATTAAATTTTTAATTAATAACAAATTAAAATGAAAAGTTTTAAAATATTGGAAAGAATAAGAACAAATTTATCTCCAGCAAATAATCAGTCGAGCTGTTTAGTTATTAGACATTATTGCAGTGTCATCGACACGACAAACTTAGAACTATAATTTCTAGGAGTACTTTAAAGTAACATTAAAAAAACTATACTCTGTCCAACGAGAAAATAACCTCGTAAAATGACGAGTTTTCGTCAATTTCGCGCAAGATATCATAAAAGTGATAGAGTTGGCGTTGCTTTCAAACTAGGGCCGCCTTTTTTGAAAAAAAACCTTGGCTAGAACATATGGTTTAAATTGTCTCCCACGGTCCCCTTTCAGCTCGAGCGTTCGCAGGTCTAAGTTTATGGAACTTCTAATGAACAGCACGTTACAGTGTAATAAAAAATTAGAAATTTGTTAATATTATAGATATTTTATTTTGAATAATATATTCGGAATCTGCAAATTCTCACGATTTTAAGGATATGTAATTTTGATATAAATGAAAGTAAAGTCATGCACTTCTTTTTACAGTAAAGTTAGTATTTTTTGACATTTTATCACAGGACCGCAATTTAATTTTAAAATATCAGAGACAAACAACATACTATTGGAATCAGAAAAAAATGAGGATTTTAAGAATAACATTGAAAATTTTGTAAGATCAAAATTGATAAATTTTGTACTTTATATAAAATCATTACCATTTGAAAGTCCCATTCAGGTATGAAGGTTATAAATTACCCTTTGGGTCGTGTGGGCCCGAGTTCGAACGGGAAAGTCTGAGATTGAGTAGATTGTCATTGGCTATTTTCTAGCGAAAAAAATAGTGAGATGCCATTTTCAAGTTTTTCAACGCCCCAAAAGCAAAAAAACTGCGCGATCGAGGGTATTCTCTCGTTGGACAGAGTATGGACAGAAGTTATGTCTAGCCAATATCAAATTCAACTTGAATCTTTGACGAAGAGCGTTGGTCAGTAACTTTACAGTTATTTACCAGTCCGCATAGAATCAGCGTCCGTGACAAAAACTGTCCAGTAACTTGAGCAATCGAGTGGCTCCATGACAAATTTCTACTAGGGTTCAGGTAGCAGTTTCACCGGATTTCTCGATGAATTTCTTGCGTTTAGCGGTTAGGCCACGCCTTAGCCCTTATTGGCCTAAGCTCGTTGCAAGAATCTCACCGGGCAAAACCGTGAGCGTCCTGCATTTGTACTGTGATAATTTTCACGCGTTAAATGCATATTTTTTCATGGGGAAAAGCTTTGTTTTTTCTCTCCGTGCAGGACTATGGAATAGTTTCGCCCCGCGAATAGTAATGCCCCACCCTACCCTAATTACTTAAATTATATTAAATTAATCAAATAGTAGTAGTTAATTAAAAGCAATAATTAATTAAATAGTAATTAACGGAGAAATAATTAATTAGTCAATTAGTAATTTATTGAGCAGCTTATTGAATTAATTTTGTAATTTTTTTAGTAGTAATTAATTAAATAATATTCAATGGATTGCAATGAATTAATTGGCGTAAATTTTAATAAATTCAGTAGTAATTAATAAATTAAGTAATAATTAGTTAAATTCTATAAATTAATTAATCATTGTTAATTAAACGAATAGTAGTTGTTATTTAAGAAGCACTAATTGATTAAATAGTATTAATTAATTCATTAAAAAGTAGTAATGAACGAAATATTATTAATTAATTAAAAAATAGTAATTAACGAAATAATATTAATAAATTACAAAATTGTAATTATAACGAAATAGCATTAATCAATTACATAATAGTAATTAACGAAATAGTAATTATTAGTCATAGTAAAAATTAAATATTTCCGAAAACAATTTTAATTTTTTATAATTAATTTTAATTTACTCACCAGATGGATCGTCCTTTGAGGTGCGACCAAGGAAAAATGGAGACAAATCCTTCAGGTGAAACGGAATTATCGGAAATGAAAATTGTCACGTCCTCAATTGGTGTCACAGCAACGAATCAAAATCATTCCGAAGATCATCAATGTCGAAATGGAACATGCAAAATATCGAGAATTAGAAATAATCAACAACCAGAGAATCCTTGGCATTATTTAAAAACAATTTTTCTCATTAGCGTTATTATCGCACTAATTATTTGGATAATTGTTTACACTTTATTGGTTCAATACAAAGTATTGTAATCTTTTTATTCCATACAATTTCTTAATTTTTCTTTTATCTTGACTTTTCGTAAAATGCGAATTAATGAATCATTCATTGCATGTGTGTGAGTGTGTGTTTTTTACCATTCACTATTACATTTGTTATATTACTTCTAGTTTAATATTTATTATTACCTGGATTGTTAATTTATTAGATAATTATTAATTTTTTAATTAGGGGAGGGTAGGCTACATTGAACCGGGTATTTTATAAAGTCCAAGAACTAATAAAATTTTACTAATTTCGATCAGGTTTTTGTATCAAAATTAAGCTGAAGTACTCCTTTAGTTAATACACACGTTACAAACACAAATTATTATGATTAAATAATTAAATTAAATTTTTTTCTAACAAGTCACACTTTTCTTATTTTGAAGGATGTGTGTCTACATTGAACCACCTCTAATAAAACACTACAATTTACTTCAAAAATAATATTTCCACTTACACATTGTAAAAAATCTTATTTTCCACTCAAAAAAATAGAAAATTGTTATTTAATTGTTATTACTTGTTAATATAGGAGATTAATGTATTTTAATGTCAGGTTAGGTAGGTAAAGTGACAGTTTGAGTTTATCTCGTTCACAATTGTGATGAAAGCATGTCTTCCAGTATTTTTCTTACTAATTAGTAGAGCAGACAATTTTACAACTCTTAAAATTGAAAATTCTTTGCTTTTTCGGGTGGTTCAATGATGCCGCACTCACTGTATTCACATGACATTCACAACAAAAATTGTTTATAATAAATTTGTGTAAGATTTAAAGTTCTTTATCACATCGGAATATTGAAGTTGACACCCTAAGCGAAATAAATCGCAAGTTTACTAATTTTTAAAACTTCCTATTTCAATAAAAAAACGTCATTATAATTCCACCAAATTTTTTGTTTTGTACGTGAAAAACAGTTTTTTTAGTTTTTCTTTGTAAATAATAAACCTACGTGCCCGAAATTTTTGGACATAGTTTGTTTCAGTAAAACTAACTTATATATTAAATATGAAAAAATTTCACTCAGTCATTTCTCAGAAAATTGAAGTGGTTCACTGTTGACGCTGGTTCAATGTAGCCTACTCTCCCCTAGTCAGGTCGCTGATTTTATAAATTATGTCGAAAAGTGTATAAAGAATTTGTAACTTTATGAAAAAATTTATAATTCTTTATAATGACAAATATTTACAACTATTTATAAATAAATCATAATTATTTATAAATTGTCTAAAAATAAATTATAATATTTATAAATAATTTGTAATTCATCTTTAAAAATAATTATAAATAGTTATAAATTGTAATTAACAGATTAATAATAAGTTACAAACCATTCATAAATTTAAAATAAATAAATAATTTATAATATTTGTTAATATGTTGCAATTTTTTGTAAATAATTACAATTGATTATAAATTATATTTAATAAAATAATCAATTATAAACTATTTTTAAGTAATTTACAATTATTAATAAATACCCAGTGGGCAAAAAACCATCATTGTTTTAAAAACGTTCCAAAAACGTTTTTAGAACGTTTCATGTCTGCAAAATAATGTTCCAAAAACGTTCCATTGCTTTTAAAACGTTTTAGAACCATATAACGTTTTTGGGACGTTATTTAGCAGACATGAAACATTCTAAAAACGTTTTTGGAACGTTTTTAAAACAATGATGGTTTTTTGCCCACTGGGTAATTCGTAATTATTTGAAAATTATTTAAAAAAAATTACAATATTTTATGAATAATTTGTAATTCTTTGAAAATAATTATAATTAATTACAAATTACAATTACCAAATTAGTCAAGTAAATTAATAAAATTATACATTTTATTTTTAAAACTGATTTTGTAAATATTGGAAATGTAAATAGTTGTTTTTAAACTTCTAACTTATCACGAAAGTTTTTATATTTCTGTTATTATCATTAACAAACTATGTAAATTTTTGTTTCCTCATTTTATCAATACAATTATTTTCGAACAACTTGTTTTTTTTATTAACTATTTGTGAACAATTTTTAGTTTATAAATATTTTATTAAATCGAAAATTTTCTACTATTATTAGAAATATTTATATAGAATAATATTATTGTTTCATATAAATATGAAAATAATTTTTTTCCTACTGTAAAAATTGTAAATAGAATTTTTCTAATGTCGATTAAGATTAAATACTGTTATCAATTAGGGTAAATTTTTTTTATTAACAATGCGTTTGTATATTACTCAATATATTTATTTAACGTAAATGTTTCTTAAACATTAAAATATTTTATTTGTAAATATTATTATCATCGAGGCAATTATATTTTATAAGAAAAGATATATTTGTACTCTCTAAACCTGAAATAGTGCGGATTCGTTTACCAATTTAAATTAGTAACATTTTTTACTAATTTTTAGTAGTTTTTTACTAATTGCTAGTAGAAAATTACTTATTCAATTAGTAGAACGTATTTTTTACTATTTCAAATTAGTAAATTTTCTACTAATAATTAGTAAAAAACTACTAAAAGTTAGTAAAAACAGATACTAATTAAATTGGTAAACGAATCCGCACTATTTCATTAGTAGAAAACTACTAATTCAGATTTAGAGAGTAGGAAAAATTGTTAAATAACATAGGTCAACAAAAAAAGACTAACTTTTTTTTTATGAGATATCGGAATGGTTTCCGATGTATTTTTGGACGCTGAACACGATCCCGACTTCCAAAATTGCCCATCACGTCAGGATTTTGAGAAAAGTGGGGGTAAAGACCCCAAAAACGCTTTTTTGAGGATTTTCAACATTTTTTTTCTCTTTAACCTGACGTGCTAGAGACTTCCACTAGGTCTTAAATTAAAGCTTGTAATGTGCACTAGAAGACCCATATCAATAAAATAAAAAAAAATTAGAAGTTTTTTTAAAAAATGGGGTTGAAGGCACCAAAAAGGTGGGTTTTTCGATTGCTTTAATAGACTTCATGCTATTGCTTGGATTCGCTTAAAATTTGTTACTCGGGGTTTTTGGAGTCGTAGATTACGAATCCAAAATTAGTTTTTAAAAATTTTAAATGTCGGAACCAAGATGGCAGATATAAAAATTAAGAATTTCTTTGATTCGCTTAAAAGTTTGTTACTTCAGGGTTTTTGGGATCGCTGATTACGAATTCGCCATTTTCAATGTTTGAAAACTAATATCGGATTTGTAATCAGCGACCCCAAAAACCCTAAGTAACAATTTTCAATCGAATCCAAGCAATTGCAAGAAGTCTATTAAAGCAATCCAAAAACACACATTTTTTATTGTCTTCAACCCCATTTTTAAAAAAAAATCTTAATTTTTTTTTATTTTATGGATATGGGTCTTGTAGTGCACATTACAAGCTTTAATTTAAGACCTTGTGGAAGTCTCTAGCACGTCAGGTTAAAGAGAAAAAAAAATGTTGAAAATCCTCAAAAAAGCGTTTTTGGGGTCTTTACCCCCACTTTTCTCAAAATCCTGACGTGATGGGCAATTTTGGAAGTCGGGATCGTGTTCAGCGTCCAAAAATACATCGGAAACCATTCCTATATCTCATAAAAAAAATGTTAGTCTTTTTTTGTTGACTTAGGTTAAAATTTTTAAAAAGAAATTAAAAGAAATTAACGAGTAAACATTTTTATAAATTTTTTGACAACTTTTTGACTATATTTGATAATAAAAGTATATTTTAATTTTAGAATTGTTTATGTGAACTAATTAATTTACAACTATTTATCAATTTGTTTAAAACTTTTTATTATTTTTCTTTTTATAATTTATTTATTAATTTGTTAACAAAACTTTTTTTAGCTCTGTTTATAAAATAAATAAATAATTTATTTTAATCAATTTTTCAATAAGCAAATTGATAATTAGTTGGTTAATTAATTTATATGTAAATTTATTAATTCAAACATTTGTTAGTTTAGTAATTTAGACATTTGTTAATTTTATAATAAATAAATTAGTTACTTCAGTAATAAATAAATTCGTTCCTTTAGTATAGTAAATAAATTCGTTACTCTAGTAATAAATAAATTAATTAAAAAAGTAATTAAAAAATACATTGAAAAATTAATTAATTAAATTACTAATTTTTTTTTCTCTTTAGTCAAATTTACTTCTATATACCTTTGAGCTACACTGTAAAAAATTTCGGAATTTTTTCCGATAAAAAACTAGGATATTTTTCCGAAATTAGGTGGAAATTACGGTTTTCCGAATATTTAGTAGGAAATATTTCCGAAATCAGTAGGAGAAATACTTTTTCTACAGAAAAATGGAAATTTTTCCTCAATATTCGGAAATATTTCCGAGGAAAGATGGAAAAATATTTCTTCCACAGTAAAACGGAAATTATTCCTCAATATTCGGAGAATTTTCCGGGCCTTACGGATTTCTTTCTAATATTTATAGGAAATATTTCCGAGGAAAGTAGGAAAAATATTTCTTCCACAGTAAAACTATATATAAAGTATATCAATAAATTATTTTTTTCACATTTAATTTATGACGGGTTCCACGTCAAGTGACCCAGGTCAAAAATTTACATGGAATATTTGAAAAATTTGTAGTTTCTTTAAAACAAAACGAAAATACGTTTTCTATTTTGGGTTTTGCTGCTGTTTTTCAACACTTTCTAATAGTGTGAACAAATGTAGAGAAAAAAAATTGTTTGACCTTGAAAAATTAAATTAAAAAATAAAATTTCATTTTTTTATCAAATGGGCAGTTTTTATTTTTTTAAAAAAAATTTTATCATAAAGGTGAGGTTTTTTCCTAAAAAAAATTGTATAGGTCAAAACGTGGGACAAGAACTTTTAACTGGTCAAATTAAGCATTTACATCTGCACTGCACTGGCCCACAGTGGAATTTTTTTTACAATTTCCTATTAAAAAATGTCTATAGCTTACAATTTTTAACCGATTTAAGTGTTCTTTGTCTTAAATTAAAGGGGAATAAATTCTTAAGACATCCTTCGAGGCCGATTTTGGGGATTTTAATTATTTATAATTTTTTTTAAATCAAAGTTAACAAATTAATACACTTTTTTAAAAAAGGACGTTTATTTTCTTATTCCGTTAATGCACATGATATAAATAAATTTAAATTCATCGAATATGACCACCAGATAATTAATAAAGCATAAAATAATTTATTTTAATTGTTATAAACAATATACAGCCCAACAACGCGCAGGGGCGGTGGATTGCAGAAGTAAATGTTTATTTTGACCAGTTAAAAGTTCTTGTCCCACGTTTTGACCTATACATTCTTTTTAGGAAAAAACCTCACCTTTATGATAAAATTTTTTTTTAAAAAATAAAAACTGTCCATTTGATGAAAAAATGAAATTTTATTTTTTAATTTAATTTTTCAAGGTCAAAAATTTTTTTCTCTACATTTGTTTACACCATTAGAAAGTGTTGAAAAACAGCAGAAAAACCCAAAATAGAAAATGTATTTTCGTTTTGTTTTAAAGAAACTACAAATTTTTCAAATATTCCATGTTAGACCAAAAATTTAAACTTTGACCCCCTCCAGTTTTTATATTTGTTTAAATAAATTAATAATATTTGGTATTTTTAATTGTATCGAATAGGACTACTGTTTGTGCAAACTTTTAACCCGATCCCAAACATTTAAAATTTGGACCTGGGTCACTTGACGTGGAACCCGTCTTATAATTATTAGATAAAGTTTTTTTCACTAATTACTAAAGAAAAAAATCCGATATGTGTATTTATATATACTACTCTTTAAATCTAAAAAAGTGAAAATTCACTTAGAATACATTAAAAGTATTCCACGTAAGATAATAAGTATGTATATATATATTTAAAAATAAATGAAAAATCATTTATAAATAAGTCTACATACACATACTTTTTTGCGTGAAAGACTTTTGACGTAAATTTTCTAAGCGGATTTTCACTTACCTACTTAAATTTAAAGAGTAATAATTAGTTTATTTTTACTGATTTAAATTTAAAAACTGATAAATTAGAAAAATAATTTTTCTACAACATTGTGTCTGTGTATGCAGTAAGTAGTTCTTAAATATTCCTCAAAAATCTAAATATATATCATAAATTTAACGGAAATGTGAAAAGAAAAAAGTTAACAATACTATGAATCGGTTGGTCAACAGTTTTAAAGAGATTGAATCTTTCGAAATTCCATAGAAGTTAGAAAGAACAGATTTTACTCCACATGTTTCTTAAAACTGATACTTTGCAGCAGATTCTCATAGCCTCCCTTGGTCCAGCGCGTCTAGGCGTGCGCTCCCAATGGTTGAAGGCTCCATTAAAAAAAACCCTACGCACAGACAGCACTATAAGGCTGAGAGTTCAAATCGTGGTAGATTGATAAATAGATACTTCCGTAAAAATGTAAATAATAATTTTTTTTATATTAATTTACATTTATTTTAATATATCAGAATACAATATAAACAGTTTTGATTTTTTACATAAATATTCAAATGATTTATGCAGAATTTCCGAATAAATAGTAGGAAATATTTCCGAAATTCATGGGAGATAATTCCTTTTATTTATTCGGAAAAATTTCCACCGGTTGGAGTGCTGTCCGTATTTTTTCGGAAAAAATTCCGAAAAGTTTTTTACAGTATATATCGACACCTGCCTAAACAATAATTGTTAAATGCGGCAATATGACATTATTTTTCTATTAAAATGTTTTATGTATTTTTTTTTCTTTGTAATTCATATTATATTTTATATACTTTAATCTAGTTACCCATGTATGGTCCATAGGAACTGCGGGACCAATGTTAAATAAATAAATAAACAATTATTTAAATAAAAAATTAATTAATTAAACTAAATAATTAGTTAAATAACAAATTTTTTACTAAATTAACAAATTAATTTATTAATGCATTAATTAAATAAGGATGAATTAATTAATTTCTTAGTTAAATGAATTAACAGATCTTTGCGATTATTTTTCTATTGCAATAACAAACATGGACATTTTTTTAAAAATTCCAAATTCAAATTTCGAAGAAAAATAATGAGAAAAAACTAAACGATTGTCAATTCTTCTTTTGTCAAATTTCATGCATAACAAAAAGATAAATAATAAAAATAAGGTTAAATTTTTATTGTAAATTGTTAAAACTGGTTAAAACAATTCTATTTTAATTCATGTTTATAAGAAGAATAAAAAAAACAGAAAAATATTAATAAACAATATTAAAAATAAAAAGGAAATTATTATATAAAAATAATAACAAAATGATTAATTAGAAAAATTGTTTATTAATAATTGATAACTAATAATTATTAATAATTTTTTAAGTAATTTTCTAAAATCATTTTTGCTTGGAAAAATATCAAATTAATGATCAAAGTCGCTGAACTGAGAAATGGAATGGTAATTTATCTGGAAGCTTATCAGTTTAAAAGTGAGCGAAGTCAAGAAATTACGACTTTAGCTAAAAGTGAAGAGATTTTTTTTAATTTACATAAGAACACAAATCGAGAGCATTTGAATTTTGTTGCATTAAATGCGCGTGAAACGTCAATCATAAAGAGGGAAAATTTTAACAACCAAAAAGCAAGATTACAGAACGTCAAGATAACAAAGGGAGTGAGTAATATTTTAATACTAAAAAGATGATAATAATGAATAATGTAATATGTAGGTAAATAAATAAACGAATAAATAAATTCTAAAAAGCAATAATATTAGAATTAAAATGTTAATTATTATTATTAATATTAATTTGAATTTATTACCATCAATACTATTGTTAATAATTATTGTTAATTATTATTGTTAATTATTATTGTTAAATAAATAATATTTTGTTAAATAAATAAATAGAAATAAAATAAAATATTATTATTATTATTATTATTTTTTTTGCTTAGGGACTTTTGAAAAATCTGCCTACAGATACCTTGGATTCCGCACTCCAAGGTTATGTGGGGTTGGTAAAATGAAACAAAAGGAAATATTAAAAAAAATATAAATAAATAAATGTTATAATAAATTTAATAAACTGGCGACCTACTACCAGCCCGACCCACTAAAACCCGTAACCCTTCTTTTGGAGCCCTTTACCCTCCCTCGGAACTGTCGTAAGACTTTAGCCTTCGAGGGCGGCGCTCCAACTCTGTCGCTAATGCGACTTTCTGCTATTCTCTGCGGTTATCCTGCGTTAATAGTTAAAAATTTAAAACTATTTCAATATAAAAACGGAATTAACAGTACAACAATAATAAAAAAAACAAATGTGTAATTAAGTGTAAAAAGTCAAAAGAAAAAATTGTAAACGGATATATAAAAAAAGAAAAAATAAACGCGTATATAATATTGAAAACATAAAACTGTATAAAGACAAATACAAACATAAAACAAATTAAAAAAAGTATAAGGACAGATAAAACACAATAGTACATTGTGCAACGAGGACGCAAAATGCGTGCGTCCGAGGTACACACGACATTTTATACAAAACGAGAATGTAATCCGCGGTTACTCGGTGCGTTTTGAGAGAGAAAGCATGGCTTTGCTTCAAGTAGGACTACTTTCTCGTCCTAGGACCGTAAAACTACTACTTGAAGCAAAGCCATGCTTTCCCTCTCAAAACGCACCGAGTAACCGCGGATTACATTCTCGTTTTGAATAAAATAAATTAATAAGAAGCGAACAAACGAATTAAAAGCTGTTTAAATTACGCTTTTTTGGCGGCCGTCGAGGTCCTTCCTCGACATAACCGAGATTATGAAGTTCTCCACTTGCCGCCAATTCTCTTCTGACTGGGTCATCAGCGATACCATGTTCTCCGGTGTAACTTGACTGTTTACACCTTCGAACATGGCCCGCCTCTCCAAGTCCCATTTCTTGCATGAGAAGAGGGTGTGCTCCGCTCTGTCCTCAGGGAACTGGCAATATGCACACACCTCGTCCTCGCGTAATTTAAATCGACACAGGTACGAGTTAAAACACCCGTGACCTGTGAGCGCCTGAGTCAAATAATAGGAAACCTGACCGTGTTTCCTATTTATCCAGGTGGCGAGTGCCGGGATAAGGCGATAAGTCCATCGACCTTTTTACTCACCATCCCATCTTTCTTGACATCTTTCTATGAGCCTGTGCCTCGCTTTTTTGCGTATCAGGCCCTTGCTTGGTCTTAATTCCTCATCCGAGGAACTGCTTTCTTTAGAAAATAGAAACATTTCTTCCCTTTCCCTCACCAAAAGATCTGCTAGCGGGACACTTGCAAGGACCTGCACAGCACTCGTAGATACCGTCTTATATGCAGAGATGATACGCGTAATTTAAATCTCTAATGTTATCGATCTCTGCGCCAACAGTATTCTCTCACAGATGGTAACACATCTTTTACTCCTCAGGGATGGGGCCCACGCTGGTGGTGCATAGAGCATTTAAGCATGGGCGACATTCGCCACCAGTCTTCTTTTTTGCTCACGGGGTCCGCCTACGTTTGGCATTAACCGTGAAAGATTAGCCGCACACTCGATCGCCTTATTTGACGCCGTAGCCATGTGGTGGTGGAAGTTTAACCTTCCATCCAACTCCACATTAAGATATTTAATTGGCTTACTCCACTTGACATCGAATCCGTCTATCACAATTCGTGGGAGCTCGTACCCACGTCTGTCTGTGACCAGCAGTGCCTCGGTCTTTTCCAGGGCCATTTCAAGACCTCTGGTATCCAGCCTGCTTTTTGCTAGTCGCAGACATTCGTTCACGAATGTCCCAAGAGCCTTCTCACTTTCGGCAGTGCACACAAACAACACGTCGTCCGCAAAGCCGATGATCACCGCACCTTCGGGTAGAACCATTCGCAGAAAATCATCGTAAGATACATTCCATACAAATGGACCCACCCTCGAGCCTTGAGGAGCCCCACGCTGCATCTCTTCCTTGAGAGTGCAGGTGTCTCCCTCATATATAACCCACCTGTCGCTAAGATAATTATCCATTATCCGCAACAAGTAGGGCGGCATGTTTTTCTTTTTCATCGACTCAATGAGATCTTTCCATCTTGCGGAATTAAACGCGTTGCGTATGTCATTTGCTACCAACGCGCAGAAGCTCTTCTTTTTTCCAGGTCCTAATTTGTTTTTTCCTGCTTTGGCTATGTCCACAACTGCCTGGATGGCATCAACTGTGGACTTGCCTTCACGGAAACCAAATTGGTGATCGGATAGACGATTCTCTTCGGTCAAGTGGCTTTGCATTCTCTGCAGAACCATATCTTCTAGAAGTTTACCTATCGTATCTAGCAGGCATATAGGCCTGTATGATGAGACTTTATCTAGAGGTTTTTCACCTTTCCTCAGGAGGACTAACCTCTGTCGCTTCCAGTCGCGAAAGAACTCTCCTCTCTCAAGGCAAAGATTGAAGCATCGAAGCAAAATCTGGGGTGAAGTATCGATTACCAACTTTAGGATCTCGTTACTTATCCCATCGATTCCAGGCGCCTTGCCTATTTTCAATCTTTTGCTTGCTTTTTGCAGTTCACTAAGTGTGAAAAGTTCTTCCTCTTCGACTTTGCAATAACTCCAGTCCCTTCTAAGGTATGGTTCTGCGGGAGGAAACAAAGAACTTATTATCTTTCTGACCCAATCGGGATTGTCCAGGCCGGGGGTCTTTTGCCTCGTCACTAATTTCTTAGTCGCGATTTTAAAAGCCAGACTCCATGGGTCTTTATCGACTTCCTTGATTAGGTCCTTCCAGCTACGGCGTCGCGACTTGCGGATCTCTTTCTTGAGGTTCTTTTTCGCCTCCTTGAAAGCCTCTTTCAGCAAGGGATCTCCCTTAGATCGGGTATATGTCCTTCTTGCTTTGAGGCATTCCTTCCTCAAGAAGGCTAGCTCCTCTGACCACCAGTGCAAGAATTTTCTTACGGGAATGGCGCCTTTGCGTGGCATTGACGCATTGCAAGCAGTGACTATCATGTTCCTCACCGCTCGCACCTCCCTATCCAGACTGCTCGGCCTCTTTACCCAGCCCAAGTCCTCAATTAAAAGGGCTTCTCTTAGGGACCGGCCGAACTTTTCCTTGTCGAGTCTCTTCATATTCCACGAGGAGGTTTTGCGACCAGGAACATCCTGTCTTTTTTCTCCTCGTGTGTCTCCCATCGAGACTGAGAACTCTATGTACTGGTGGTCACTTGCGGTATATTCCTCAGAGACCCGCCAGTCGGTTATGCGGCTAAAAAGTTTAGACGATGCGAATGTTAAATCTATAATTGATCCGATCGCACCTCGTCTAAAAGTCCATGTATTACCTCGGTTTACAGCTAATAAGTCGTTTCTGGAGATCATTTCTCCAATACGAATTCCTCTCTTGTCGAGTCTCGTCTCACCCCACTCTGGCGACTTTGCGTTAAAATCGCCAGGGATGATGATATCCAGCTTGGATTCTGTGAGGCTCGATTCTAGGTCTTCTATATTGGCTTCGAAGGTAGTCAGTGGGTCGTTGGGTGAGAAGTAGCAGCTATACATACGTATATGAGCCATCTCTATCCACACAAACCCGCTGCTTGTCTCCAAGAACTTGTCAACCCGCAATTCTGGATTGCACAGCTTGATGGCGGCTCTCTTCGCCTTATCCTGATACCAAGGTGCGAGGTCGCTTCCTTGATACTACTCACTGCAGAACAGGATATCGACCTCATTTTCCCTAGCTGTTTACATCAGGAGCACCTGTGCATCCTTACTTGTATGCAGGTTGACTTGAAGGAGCTTTAGGGATTTGCCCTTTTAAGTTTCTCCAGTTCCTCCTTGTAAACCGGGCAGGAAATTCTTCCAGGGATATGGTTGACTTCCGTTTTTCCTAAATCTGTACACGTAATGCACTTTGGCTTGTCGCTAGTACAACTCTTGGCGAAATGTCCCGCTTCGCCGCATCTCCGACAGTTTTTTGTTCTGTCGGGGCCTTTGCAAATTCGGGTCACGTGTCCATAGGCTAGGCACTTTTGACATCTTGTCACTTCTAAGTGCGTTCGGATATATGCGTTTATCCAACCAATACGCACTTTGCCTAGCTTAAGCAGTCTCTCGCTGTCCGTTTCACTCAAGCGTACTAGTGCCACTTTCGTACCACCAAAACGTGTCAGAAGTCGGCAAGTCACAGTCAATTCAGGCTTTTGCAACTTCTCCTTTAAGACGGTTAAAACGTCCGCCTCTGAAGTTGTTTCGTCGAGTTCCCGAATTTCGAGGGTCTTTTTACTGACAAGAGCCGTAACCTCGGCCTTGTCCTGAAGGACGGAGGTAAGATTCTCAGCGAACTTTGAAGTTTCACTCCCCTTTTTGACAACAACAAGAACCTCCTTTTTAAGAGTTCTCCTAATTTTCACAATCTCTGTGCCAGTTTCCTCTGGCTTTACCGAAGTTGTTGCCAGTTTTATAAGATCATAGTAGGTCTCTGGATTCCGGGCCGAAATTTTTATTGCCTTCGTGGTTCTAATTTTGGGGGAGCGCTTCTGAAGTCTCTCCCTCTCTTCTGCTTTCTTCAAGGCCTTTCTCTTACGGGCCTCCCGTTTCCTATTGGAGACGGTTTCGAAGTCTTTTTCGTTTTCAGGCTTACTTTCCACAGTTGCCTCTGAATAAGAAGCAACCCTGGCCGAAGCAGCCTTACTCACCTCCGTCTCCATAGCAGTAAGGTTTGCCTTGGTCTCTTTGCTCTTAACCCTCTTGCCCTTGGGAGTGGTCACAGTAGAATCAGTCTCCGGACCTTCAAACTCTCTAGGGCGCTTCCTTGGGTCGATGGACTTGCTCTCGCTGGATGTGGCGTGCGACATCGATCTAGGAGTTTCAGGATTCGACCTTGGTCTCATTTCCTTCGAATCTGCTAAGTCCCACATCCTCAGAATTTTTGCTTTGGCTCCCTCCAAAATCCTTGGAGCCGTCTGCACCGACTTAACAGGGTACTACCATCTGGCCAGGATGGGCCCTAAACCGCCTCCGTTAGTTACATAGACGTTATAGCTTTGCCGGAGCATTGATGCGACGTCTATGATATCCAAGGGCACGTGAACATGTATGTTCGGACGTGGAGGTCGATGTGTCTCTCCAAGATAGCAGGAAGTTTCCGCAAAGGGAGATTATTATTATTATTATTATTATTATTATTATTATTATTATTATTGTTATTATAAAATTATAATATAATTACAAAAACAATTTTTTTCTACTAAATATTTTTATTATTTACGAAGAGAAATATTTTTATAATTTTTTTTCATTTTTCGAAATGTTTCTAATAGCGGGAGTGGAGAAGATTGAAAAAGAAGAGAAAGAAGAAATAAATTCAAGGGATTTCAAAAGGGAGATATCACCTGGACCTTGGATTGAATTGAGGAATACAGAAACATCTACTAATTCAAAGGAAGAAATACAGGTCACTGGAGAAAAGGAATTATCAATGCGACTCTTCTCCGTTGGTGGTAAAATTATTTTCACCGAGGATTCAGATGAAGAGGTACTTCATTTAAAAAGAAAAACGAAAAAACTTACAGAGTTTAAATTACATACAAAAAACCTGGACTCATTTTTGTAGCAACTCAAAATGAGCACATGTTAAACGCCATATAACGTGGCGCCACCTACGAGGTTCATTTTTGTTGCGCTTCAAATTGAGTAGCGTAGGCTACTCAATTTGAACCTAGGTTTTTTCAGTGTATAATTTATCTGTTAAGAATGAAAATTTCATAACGGATAAAAATTAAAATCCAACTGCTTAAAATTTTTAATTATAATCTAAAATTTAACTCTTTAAAAATTAAGTATTGCTATTAAACACTGCTTGAAATTGAAATTTGTAATTAAAAATTCAAAGTTAATAATTAAAATTTAACGGTTCTGGCACCTGAAATTTTCTTCTTGATTTCGATTCTAGATCATAAGTACATCATTTTCCAATAAAAACAAAATTCTTCTGTGGAGCCGTTTTTAAGAAAAGTTGATTTGAAAATTCAAAATAACGAAAATTCAGCTTTTCTTCGAGAAATATACATTTGAGAAAGAATATCAGCAGAAAAAGCTTGTAGATATTAAAAAAGCAATTTTTTTATGGTTACTGATGTCATATACAATTAATAGTTTACGTCAGAGGCGAAGAAAACTAACCCTTTGCATGTGTTTTTAGTTTTTCTTTATTTAAAAAATAAAAGAAAGAAAGAAGGAAATCTTTACTTTATTATGCTTGGCTTAAAATGAAAAAAGAGTTATACACTCCATATACTTTTTTTTCTTCATTTAAAACAAGTTGAAATGAAACAACTTGCTTTACGAATTTTATTTTCGCACAGTTTTTAATAATAATGGAATATAACATTTTATAATCTAGGAAAATGTTACAATACAGTTATATATTATGTAACATATTATGTAATTTATAGGGGAGAGGTACGCACGTTGAGACGGGTTCTGTTTTTCAGTTATAATTTTTAAAAAACAAAATTTAGCGAAAAATTTGAAATGCTTTCTTAAAAGTATTGTCCAAGGCTACAACATTGCCGAAGAAAGTTATTTTTTTTGGACAAAATTGAAAAATTTATAGCTGATTTTTTAAACATGTTATTTTTGACCAAAAAAAAGTGGTACGCACGTTGAGACACCCATAGTAATTTATTTTAAATTGAAACAAAATGAATAATTACGTCAGATTCTAATTGTTTGTTGTTTATTTACTTATTCTGATGGTCTTAGCTTAAAGAAAAAAAATTAAAACATTAAAAATTAAATTAAAGAAGAGAATCAAAAAATAAAATTTTATTTTGCACAAAAATAATTAATCGAAATTTTTATATTCGCAATTTTTACAGGTAAAGAACATGTAAAACGCTTAAAAATTGTGGATTTAAAATCTATTTTAATGACAGTACTATTTTCATACCGTGAGCGTTTTAACCTGCGGACCACAGTGTGTCTCAACGTGCAGACCTTGCCGTTATTTTTTTAAAGCTTTGAAATTATTTGTAGATGTTAACGTATGTCTAAATTTTCGTCGGAACTTTAAAGTAGAACCAAAATTGATATGTAAATGTTATCCGCAATTTTTTTTGCCACTAAAAAATACAGTAAATATACTAAACAGAAATTCTGAAAAACACTTTTTTTAACTAAAAAATTGGTTCGCTCTAGTTCTACCGAAAAAAACAGGAGTTATTGCGCTTTTATTGAATAAAAAGTTTGGTATTAATGATACGACAAAATGCCAATAAAATTTTTGGTATTATCAAAAAAGCTATTATATTTTCATGTTTTATGTTTATATCAAAATTTAATAAAAAATTTGTGAATTCGTATTTCTAATATTTTTTTCTTTCAATTTTTTCGACAACAACATATATTCACTTAATTTTCTTACTTAAAAAACTAATTTTACTTTATTTTTAATATGCTACTTTTTGCTACTTTTTTCAATTTAGAGGACACTTTTTTCTTCCATCAAAATGCTACTTTTTCATACTTTTTTTGACCTGCTACTAGACTTCGAAGCCTGGAGTATAGTCGAGGTTGGACCACTGTCTAGGTAGGCCATTCGCGTTACATATTTTGTCAAGTTCACTAGCGCCACCTACGCTGATACTTGTCAAAGCTTGTCTTAGTGAAACCTAACTTTTTGTTAATTACATTTTCAAAAAATTGAATCGTCAAGGCAAGCATGCAGAAATTTTGTGGGACTCATGGTTGAAAGAAAATCAAAGTGAAAAATCGAATCCCGAAACATATTTCTTTTTGGTTACAACAATTCGGTAATGTTACTTTCTGTCAAGGTCGTCCACTTTGTGTTTAAAATGCGCAAAGATGAGGACGAGCTACTTCATTTGCAAAAACTGCAATTAAAAAAATTCTAAAAAACAATAGTTATCCTTTAGATTTTATCGAAAAACATATTGGTATTAGAATGAACAAATTAAAATATTCGAATGAGAATAATAACAACCAAAATAGAGTTAATATATATAGTCAAATCCCCAAGGTCGCTTTGCCTTTTAACGAAAAATATTTCTTTAAGTTGTTAAATGTTCTTAGGGAATTTAATTGTACTTCTATTCGCATTGTAAACAAAAACTCTCATTCTATTGTAAAATTGAGAAAAGATACAACTAAAAAATGTGATAAAACGAATGTCGTATATAAGTTTGATTGGAAAGACTGCCCAGCAACTTATATAGGAAGACAAAGCGATCACTACCCAGTAAAAAAAACTAATTCAAATGAATTGAAACGAATTAACATTTTTGGTAGGCTCCAATTCGTATTTGTCACAAAGCGGGATTCACTCAAGCTCTTTGTATATTCAATTGAATTTATTTCAATATGTACCAATTTGTCCAAACAAATTCGCATTCGAAAGAAATGGCCAAGGAATGCATTGAATTCGTGCTAACGAATTGAAAAAAAATTAAAGGCTCAAAACTTGTCCAGTGAATTGGTACGGATAGAAGGTTCGGAAGTTCAATACAGTTTCACGAATTCAGGAAAATTGCATCATGGCTCCAATTTGTATTTGTCACAAAGCGGGATTCACGAAAGCTCTTTGTGAATTCTTTTTAATTCATTTCAATTAGTTTTCGTTTACTGGGTACAAACTCGCATCAACGAACATAAAAAAGTGAAGGATAATTCTGTGGTCTATCGACATCGTTTAAATTTTAATCACGATTTTGATTGGGAAAATACAAAAATATTGGATAATGAACCTAATTTTAAAAAACCGGACAAGTGCGAGTAGAACTCGTACTAAAACCGAGGGTTCCGTACCCACATTTAAAACTTCTACTTTTTTGCTGAAAAAATATAAAGATCAACTCCAATATTTTTCGCTGTATTTTTTCTGTAATCTACATGAGGTGAAAATAAATAAATAACCAATTTTCATCTCTTCAGATAAAAAACTGTGGGCGCTAGGGTAAAAAACACGCATTTTTGACGAAATTTTTAAAAACTTTGAGTTTATCGCTAAAAAAATATGAAGATAAAATCCAATCATATTCGGTCTATTTTTCCTGAAATCTACACATGAAAATTCATAAAATAAGGAAAACTATATCCAATAGGCCAAGAATTGTGAAAACCAAGGGGTGGGTACACACTTTTTTTTAAAACGAAAATTTTTTTAGTTTTTCGCAAAAAAAATATAAAGATGAATTCCAATAACTTTTTCTGTATGTTTGTTGAAATCTACACGAAAAAATAAATAAAAATGTATAACGCCAGTCCACTAGATTAAGAATTGAGAGAACCAGCAAGGGTTAAAGAATTTTCGAGTTTGCAAAAAGAGATTTTAGTTTTTCGATGAAAACACCATGAAAATAAATTCTAATCACTTCCGCTATATTTTTCCTGTAATCTATGCGTAAAAACGAATAAGTATGCCAATTTTCAGCTCTTTAGATAAAAAACTGTGGGCGCCAGGGGGGGGTACATCCATTTTTTTCAAAATTTTCTAGTTTTTCGATGAAAACACTATGAAGATCAATACCAAATATGTTCGCTATATTTTTTCTGTAAACCATTTTTGAAAATACATATGCATACCAATTTCCATCTTTCTAGGTAAAAAACTGTGAGCGCCAGGGGGAGTACATGCCTTTTTTTGCGAAAAACGGCCAAAATTTGATGTTTTTCGCGGAAAACTCTATGAAGATTAACTCCAATCAGGTTCGCTATATTTTTCGTGCAATCTACGCGTGAAAATACATACGTGTACCAATTTTTAGCTCTCTAGATAAAAAACTGGGAGCGCTAGGGGGGGGGTTCATGGTCATTTTCCGTAACCGTTTTAATAGAGTTCCTACCGAGTACGGAACCCTAAAAAGAAGAATATCTGAAATGATTCATATAAAAACAAATCGTTCCACTATCAACAGAAAGGAAGATATCTTTACCTTAAACAAAACATTCTTTCTTTTACTTAGACGTGTGGACTCGTGTCCATAAAGAAAATAATAAAATCAATATAACTTGTACCTCATTTAAGAATGTGTTTATGTTTTGGTTCATTGACTTCTCTCACGTGTTTGCTGGTTTGACTTTGTAAAATGAATAAATTTCTTTTCAGTTGACAGTGAATCGCTGTTTGAGAATGTCTTCTCTCTATTTTAAATTTTATTCTTATAAGTGTGGAATGATTTTTTACTATATTTTGACGAAATTTTAATCTTTGACGTGTTAGCATGTGTTCTATGTTCTAACAAAATTTAGGTATATCATTATTGGTAATTTATAGAAATAGTGCTTTTAGACCTTTACAAAAAAATACTGAAGTGTAATTTTAGCCTGATGAGGTTGGCAAACCCTAGCCAACGAAACGTCGCTCTTTTAACGACACACTTTTGAATTTTTATTTAAATCTTACCTTCCCAAGATCATATACATTATGAACATTAATCATAATATAATTGATCATCTTATTAAAATTTTTATTTATATTTATTTTTTTATATTGTTTATTTTTATTATTTTGTTATTTCATTAAGTTACAAGCTGTAAACAATAAAGAATTAATTTTTCGTAACTCAAAACATGTTATTTTATTTTTTAACGATTAATGCCCTTTGAATTTTAAACATGGACAGACCTTGACTGTAAGGACCAACCTGCACTACACTTTTTTTTAAAATCTTTATAACTTTTTCATTTTAAAACCAATCAATTTACTTTGTACAGAAAAGATGTTCCTATTAAACAGGACTTTCCAATCATATACTTCAATTGTCCAAATTCATTTTTAAAAAAAAGTTATAAACAAAATAAAAAGGTGGGCCGACCTTAACAAATATTTAATTTTTTAATAATTTTTTATTTATATATAAAGAGATATGTATTAATCCTAATATATACTAACATTGTTTATAATTCGCTATTGGTCACAATGTAATTAAAAAAGGTAAAAATCGTTAAATCACAATGTTATTTATTAATAATTGAGCTTATATTTGTTGTTAATAAACAATTAATTTAATAACTTAATTGAAAAATAAAGTCGGGGGCATTTTATGAAATCCACGAGGGCACCACATGGAAAACCCAAATGGAATCTATGAGGATTTTCCATGAGGACACCCATGAGGGAAAGCATGTCACGTCTTCGAGAGCTCCGCGTGGATTGCCCTTACAGATTCCATATGGGAAGAGGGCAATTCACGAGGGCCTCGCCAGGGCCTCACCATTTTTCTACACGGGTATAATTCAATTATTTTCATAAATAATAAAATTTTTACAGGGCGTATTCAATTATTTTCGAAAATAATAAAATTCTTTTTAGGAATTCAATTGTTTTCATAAATAATAAAACTCATACCACAGAATTTCAATTATTTTTAATATACTACTTTACTCGAATTCCTCGAAAAAGTCAAAAGAATTCAATTATTTAAAAATTTGTTGATAAAATTCTTTATGAGAATTGAATTTTAAGAAACAATCAATTATTCAATAAATTATTTTTTTGTATTTAAATAATTGAATTCTAGCAGAATTTTTTAATAGAAATTGAATTAAAAATAAATTTCAGTTTAAATTTTAGATAATAATTGAATATTAAAAGCATTATAGCGTGAGTTTTTAGAAATAATTGAATTTTGAAAAGGTTTCAAATTAAAATCTTTGAAAATCTGAATTTTTCATATTTTTGACTAACAATTCTGTGGTATTAATTTTTTTGGAAAAGTTTAATTGCAGATTTTTTTGAAATTTTTATTTTCTAATATATATTTAATTAAAGAATTTCCGAATAATTGAAATTTTGTCAAATTGAATCGTAAACAAATGAATTTGAAACTTTAAAAAAAACTTTTTACCAAAAATTATTAAAAATGGATTTATAGAAGAATTTTAATAAAAAAAATATATAATTTTGGAGAAGTTACAAATTATTGCAGAAATTTTATTATTTTCAAGAGTAATAAAATTTTTCGCAGAAATTTAATTATGTTTAAATATAATAAAATTCTTCTTAGGGATTCAATTCTTTTCAGAAATAATAAAACTCATGGCATAATTTCAATTATTTTTAATACAATTTTAAACAAATTTCTTGAAAAATGTAATTATTTTTAAAAATTTTATTACAAAAAATTCGTCGAAAGAATTTACTTATTTAAAAATATATTTGATAAAATTCTTTACGAGCATTCAATTTTAAGAAATATGCAATTAATAAATTATTTATTTTTGTATTTAAATAATTGAATTCTCGTAGAATTTTCTAATAAAAATTGATTTAAAAATGAATTTTAGTTAAAATTTTACATAATAATTCGTAGAAAGAATTTTATTATTTAAGAATTTGTTGATAAAATTCTTTATGAGAATTCAATTTTAAGAAACATCAATTATTCAATAAATTATTTATTATTGTATTTAAATAATTGAACTTCAACAGAATTTTCTAATAAAAATTGATTTAAAAATTAATTTCAGTTCAAATTTTAAATAATAATTAAATATTAAAAGCAATATAGCGTGGATTATAAGAAATAATTGAAATTTGGAATTAAATTTTAAAATTGAATATTGTAAACTAATGGATTTGAAATTTTGTCAAAGAACTTTTTCGAAAATTAATTGATTTAATTAAAGAAGAATTTTATTTAAAAATTCTTTAAAATAATAATTGAATTGAAATGATGAAAATAATTTTGAAGAAGTACAATATTCTTATAATGTAAAATAATGATTTTATCAATTTGCCAAATTTAATTATTATAAAACATGAAGAAATCGATCACTCCGAGTCAAAGACTAGAAGTGATCGATGTCTTCATGTTTTATAGTCATGGAAAAATTTATTTTATAGTTTTAAGTAAAATGTTCTCTTATTTGACTCGGACTGGTTATATTTTTGTCAGAAATTGGTCCGTAATTTTTCATTTTTGGTCCGTAAAGTCCGTATTTTGTAATACTTTCACTATGGTTCGAGCCCTGTAAATAATTATAAAATTACGAACAAATTGAGATTCAATATGGAGAGACACTACTCTCCACCTGCGAACGCCAAGGTCACCGCTAGATGGCAATTCAGTTGGCAAAATCAAATTCCACGCCACCTGTTGATGACCTTGGCGTTCTCAAGTGAAGAAATTCACTTTATCCCTCAAAAACTTTTTTATAATTAAAAAAATGTTATTTATTATTAAATTATTAATTTACTTATTACTGTTATTCACTAATTAATAGACGTTATTGACTTATTATTGTTATTATAATTTATTATAATGCCTGTAAATGCAAAAAAACTAAATGACAACTAGATGTGAAAATAATGAAAAATAAATACAAAAAGAAGTTAAAAAACCAAATGAATAAAAAAAACTTAACTGCAAAAAATAACTAATTTCCAAGAAACAGTTAAATTCAAAATAATAACTAAATTCAAAGAAATAACTAAATGCAAAATTAGAAATACGCGAAAAGAAAGTGGATGAGAGAAAAAAAATCATGTAATTGTTACGAAACTGGGTTATCCAGAAAACGAGAACTATAAAGTGTAAAATACGAGCGCGCATTATCTACATTAAAAACTATTTGACATCTCTGTTCAACATTTTGAATTCGAATAAGATGCAAAGTCGTCTCACAAGAAGGTCTCATCTTAAGTGACCTTCTCTCTCTCACTCGAAAAATCACATACACAACAAACCTGACATCATCGCATTTGCTATTGAATTCTATAAGTTTAAAAGCTCTACAGTGAAAATAACAAAATACAATTTTATTACGTGCTAACGGGGTTGTACCTTTGTGAAAAGTCTCCCCACCCCCATAACACAAAGGTATATTCAAAGAATCATATAACAATCTTTGTCATGGTCTCGGATTTATTTTACATTTTTCACTTTTGACCAATCGTCGACTACGTCTTAGTGGAAAGTCATATTATATTATATTTCCTACGATCTGAAGGAAAGACTTTTAATACATGCCACATCGATTCAGTCGATTCAGTCATTCTTAAGACGTTCTCGTTCTTGTTGACTCTTGATTTTAAAAAGTTGTTTCTATATTTTTTCCTTGTTAAGAAGAAAAAAAAAGTTGGTCCAAATATATATTTGGAAAAATTAAAAAGTTTTTGTTGTATTTTATTAGCGAGAGATGAAGTCTCTCTATTTTCTTGTTTTTGTGATTGCTGTCTCATTTGTTATTGGTGAGTGGCCGGGGATTTTTGTTATTGAAAACAAAAAATAGTGAAAAACGTTTTTAAAAAAATTTAGCAATTTTTATTTTTGAGTTATATTTGATTTTCTATTTATTAACTCAAAATAAAAATATTCATTGTATAGAAATTTTATTATTTGCAAATATTAAAAGCAATTTTTAGCGAGAAATTTCATTTTAAATTATTTAAAGCATTAAATTAAATTTAAGTTAAGCAATTTAAACTATTTTGATTAAATTTAAGTTAAATTATTTAAACTACTTAAGTAAATTTAAGTTAAACGATTAAACTATTTGATTCAATTTAAGTTAATTTATTTAAACTATTTAATTAAATTTAAGTTAAATTATTTAAACTATTTAAATAAATTTAAATTAAATTATTTAAACTATTTAATTATATTAAAGTTACAATATTTAAACCATTTAATTAAATTTAAGGTAAGTTATTTAAAATCATTTTATATAGGATATATAGGAATAACTACATAATTTCTTAGTTTATAAACTCATTTAAAAATTATCTGTTTATTTATAAGTTTTTAATTTTTAAGTTTACTGATTGTGAGAAAATAAATTTACTAATTTCTCAATAATTTATTTACAAGTTTATTAGTTAACTAGAAAAAATAATTCACATATTTATTTAAATTTACTTATTTTCAAGGTCACTTATTTATAAATTTATTTAGTTTATAATTACTTAAATTATTTAAGTATTATTTATTCTTTCTAATTATTTACTCATTCTTTTCAAACTTTTTTATTGATAAAAATATTAATTTCCAAACTCATTTGTTAATTACTTTATTGGTAAGCTTACAATTCCTTATTTAATTATAAATTTATAAATTTCGAAACAAATTTCGTTAATTAATTTATTTACAAGTTTGTTAATTTTAATTTACTTACATATGAATTTTGTTTATTTATAAATTTTATATTTATTTGCATTGTTTATTTATAAAGTTTATATTTTTTTGTATTATTTATATACATATTTATTAAATAAAAAACTTATTTTGTTAATATATTTTTATAATGTCCATAATTTATCAAATTATATATTTATTTTCCTTTTTTCTAAACTTTTTTTTTTAATATTAAATTTCGACTCTCACTTATAAAGACATTGATTCCTAAACTAACTTTCTAGGTAATTTTGCAAAAATTCAAACTGATCAGAAAAATTAAGTCATTGTTTCCAAACGGAAGTCATAAATTATTTATTGGTATTTTAATAATTAGTCAAAAAATTCTAATTTCTTTACTTTTTTTGTTAACTTAATTTGTTAGAAGCCCTTGTACTATAAAATAAATAATCTATGCAAACAAGGTTCTTTAAGAAAAAACATCCACTTAAGGTTAAGTG
This sequence comes from Leptopilina heterotoma, assembly GCF_015476425.1. Lineage (NCBI taxonomy): Eukaryota > Metazoa > Arthropoda > Insecta > Hymenoptera > Figitidae > Leptopilina > Leptopilina heterotoma. Next base: position 97,906 of record NW_025111155.1, read on the forward strand.
AAAATTTGCATTAATTGTTCCTTATGATTTTAAAAATATGAGGAAATTTTAAAAAAAATTGTTCCCATTTTAAAAAATTGTGAAAATTATTTTTTTTATGATGAATTTGACATTGAATATCAAACTATGGACACTATAAATATACCTTGAAGGTTAAATCTCACTCTATCTCTCTTGTTATCAAGAGTAGAGAACAAGGAATTAGTTTAAAATTCCAGACGAAATAAAGGACATTTAATTTGTTGGATGATTCAAGAAAAACCAGTTTAGTAATATTATAATTTTGCCGAGATTCAAATCTTTGCGGAGTAATCAAAATCTTCTTTACTTAAAAATTCAACTTTTTCTTGTAAACGATAAACAAATTTTAATTAACAAACATAGCAATTCACAATTATATATTTTCAAGATAACTTTAAAGAAATTAAAATTCTAATCAATTTTGAATTTTTTCAATTAAAAAAAAATTTTATTTCCCGAGAAGATTCCATCAAATTTTTGATTAAATTTTCGGTTACAGATCGAATTCAAAATTAGAATGTCGATTGTACCGAATACAATTTTATAGGAGCTAGTTTCAAAAATAAAATTTCCGATTCCGGTTAAAAACAACTTTTAAAAATAGTAAAATTCCTATATAATTTCCGATTCCGGGCAACATTTTAGTAAAATTTTGATTGCAATCGGAATTATATAGGAATACTTAAGAAATACCGTTAAAATTATTTTGAAACTTCAATAAAATTTTCGATTCTAAGTTGAATTCCGACAATATTCCGATTAGTATTAAAATCCCACCTGAAATCCATGGTAAATATTAAGCGTTTCATACAAAATTTCTAATTCCGGCTAAAATTTTAGTAAAATTCCGATTTGAATCATATTTTTGCAGAAAATTTGTTGGAAATATGATGGATTTTCGATAAAATTTCAAGTTCCAGTTAAAAATCTTTTGAAATTCTGATTGTAATCCGAATTGTATAGGAAGAACTTTAAAATTATTATTAATATCCGATAAATATCCGAATTGTATAGGAATAACTTTAAAATTATTATTAACTAGCTGTTGGACCCGTCTTCGACGGGTTTTAGTTTCTACTAATATATTTGATAGGGAGTCTACCAACCGGGAAATAGCCGGGAATTAAATTTTACTTGAAAAAACTAACAATTAGTTACCATTATCTATTTCGTTAGAAAAATATTACTATTTGAATCAGTGACAGAATTTTTTATATCAAATTTGTTATTCAGGAACAGAATTTGTCAACTTGTAGTACTTTATGCGTTTTTAGTATTGCAATTAATGTATTAAAAATTATTCCTAAATTTATACACCAGCTTTTGGAGTCAAAGTAGAGTCTAATTATAAATAATTGTGTCGCAATTAGACCCTACGTTACGATTGCTAAAACCTAAATAAAATCTATATGTTTAGGCTGAAAGTAGGGCTTAAATTTTGTCTCGGGGCTGTTTACATAAATATTACATAAATAAAAATTAAAGTAAAAAGCAGTTTCTAAAAACAAATTAATATAATAAAACTTTTTTAATTTGGTAAGAAAATTCCCGGTTTTTCCCAGTCAAATTAAACTCCCGGCTATTTATCGGTTTCTCCGCGCAATTGGTAGACACTTTGTCAAATCTATTATGGTAAACTAAATCCCGTCAAAGACTGGTATCCTGCGATATCATTTTTTTCATAAAATATTTATTATAAAATATCTCCATTTTTAAAGTCTCTGAACTTCTTTCAATTAAAGAATATACTGAATGAATTGCATAAATAATTATGAATTGCATTATTTTGACGTCAAAATCTCAATCCAAGACCCCAAAAATACTACTGAATTAAGCTTGATAGTAATTAACAACAATTATAATTTTTTCGATTTTTTGATATCGAAAATATTTTTATACTTACATCTTAGTCGTAGGATTTTTTTGTGCAAAATTATGCTAAAATGTGACTAAATAACATGTAATACTCAATTATACAGAGTTTAAAAGCAATTCAGTAAAAAAAGTAAACTTTGAAAATTTGCGATTTTAAAAAATTTTTTAAAAAAATTTTTATACTTAAATCTTAGTTATAAGACACTATTTTTTGAAAAATTATGCTAAAATGTGACTTAATAACATGTTAATTATAGATAGTTTAAAAGCAGTCCATTAAAAAATATAAAATTTGCAAATTTGCGATTTTTTGAATTTTTCGAAATCATTTTTATACTTACATCTTAGTTATAGGACAGTATTTTTGGAAAAGTTATGATAAAATTTGACTAAATAACATGTAATACTCAACTATAGAGAGTTTATAAGCAATTCATTAAAAAATATAAAATTTGAAAAATTTCGATTTTTTTAATTTTTTGAAAACATTTTTATACTTACATCTTAGTTATAGGACATTATTTTTGGTAAAACTATTCTAAAATGTGACTAAATAACATGTTATACTCAATTATAGAAAATTTGAGAGCATTTTTTAAAAAAATGTAAAATTTGAAAATTTTTGATTTTTTAATTTTTTGAAAAAATTGAATATCTCCCGTTCTAATTAATATTTGTCAAATCTGTAAATTTATAAACCTTGCTTGGCCCAAGGTCTAACATTCTGCCAAATTTGGTTTCAAACAGTTTAGCCGTTTCTAAGTGATGCGCGAACAAAGATTCTGTGACATACATATATACATACATACATACATCCATACATACACGAAATTTTTTATTGGTATATTTGGAATCCTTGATGCTCAAAACGAATAATTATGTGCGAAATTTAAAGTTCTGAGCAATGTACAGACAAAAGTCTGATTTTATATATATATATATAATTAAATATATATATAATTAAAATCAGACTTCTGTCTGTACAATGCTCCAAGCTTGAAAATTTTTATATATTTTTTCGTTTTGAGACATGAGAATTCGAAAAATGTAAAAAAAAAAATTTCTGTCTGTCTGTCTGTATGCAAAACTTTGTTCGCGCATCACTTCAAAACGGTTTAACCGATTAAAGTGAAACTTGGCAGTCTATTACACGGAAAAACCTTTGAGAAGTCTGCCTTCCCACTGTCACAAAATTTCGCTTCTCACTGCATGGAAAGTCTGATCGCCCGCCACTGGGTGCGTAGCATTACCGTTTTCGATAGACAAACTTCCCAAAAAGTTTAGAAAATTACAACTGGGTACGTTGGTCACCCAGTTTGGGAGTGCAGATGAACAAGTTTAGTGGTGGCGCTGACGCATAAGTTTCGGGTGAGCAGACTGCTTAAAGGTTTTTCCGTGTAGGTATTAACGTAACTTAAAATCATAGCCTTATCCGATTAAAAAATATTAACTTAAACGAAAGTTACGACATTTTTTCAAAAAATTCGAAAAATCAAAAAAATGAAAAATTTTTATTTTTTATAAAATGGATGAAAAACTATCCTTAGCTAACTTTTTAGATAAATACAACCCATTTCTATACTAAAATTTCAAAAAAAGACGTATTTTGAAATTTTTTCGATTTTTCTGATCAAATTTTTTCTACAAAAATGATGATTTTTGATTTTTAAACAAGCTTTTTATGGAAAGTTATTAAACTTTTTTTATTTAAAGACCAGTATTTAAAGCAAGAAATTTGCCTCATTGGACCAAAAAAATTGTTTCAATATTCAGTTTTTAAAATCAAGAAATTTATACAGAAGTTAACAAAAAAATGTTCATATAAATTAAATGTATCACTGCTACTCAAAGGGTTAAATATTAATTAATTCTTGCATTAAGTTGGTATTGATATTTTCTAATTAATTAATTAATTTGTTTTCTTGGTAATTTTAATCTCAATTTTATCATAAAAATAGAAAAAAATAGGAATTTTAAATATAAAATTTAAAAGTTTAAATATTTTTACCCATAAAAATTGAAAATATTAATATCTAATTTTTTTGATTTTACCTACTTATTACTTCTAAATAAGATGTTTTTTGTTTTTACAAATTATGATCCAAGATAATTTAGTAATACTGAAATAAAAATGTTTCATATTTTTTATCGAATTTAATTAACAAGAATTTTTTTTTAGTTTTACAAAGCTCCTGGAGAATAATCCCGAGTAGAAATGTTGACAGGGGCCTGGCCGGGTCCAGACCGGGGTGAAACAGGGAACCCGCCCAGCGCCATGACGAAAAGCCCGATTGGACGAGCTACCAGGCCGGGGCCCGGTCGGGTTCCCGGTTTCATGCGGGGTCAGAGCCCTGTTAGGGCAATTTCTGCACGGGATTTAAAAACTTGCCAAAAACAACCAATAGTGGTCACCTCCACGTGGTGCTTCTCGGAAAAAAGATAATAAATGGTTTTTTATAAGCTCCAAATGCGAAATTCTAAGACTGCAAAACGGGCCCGTCAGCAATGAAAAAATTACATTCTAATTTTAAGAAAAACTTCTTAAATATGCGCCAAGAATATTCCCCACTTAAATTAAGTAGGAAATATTCTTACAATACTAAATTTCTTCTTATTGTAAGAATATTTCCCACATAATCTAAGTGGGGAATATAAGAATATTAAGATTTTAATATTAAGATTTTCTTAAAATTAAAATGTAATTTTTTCAGTGAATGTCTGCAGAAAACTGGCAAAAACTACTGGGCCTATACTGGCATTCAAAACGTCTCATTGCTGGTAACGGGACTTAGCACGGACCAATAGTGGCACATTATTATCAGACTATTAGGCTAAACTTTTCTATTTATGATGGCAAGTTGTAATTGAAAGTATTGGATAAAACTGAATTCTCGGATTTTTGGAAAATCCGTGACAAAAAAATAAAAATCACAACTTTCCTCGCCTCGAATCCTCTTGCAATTTTTTTAAATGGATTCTGATTATTAAGAGAAAAAAATGCTTGCGAGGCGAGGAAACAATAATTTAGTTGAATTTCCAGGAATTTCGGGAAATCCGTGATCCTTTTGTAATTTTTTTAAAAGGGTGTTAATATTAAAATAAGCAATTAGCTAAAGTAAAAATTTTCGTCGAATAAACGTTGGTATTTTCAGTTTCAGAATATTGGGACGTTGATCGGCTCAGTAATGGCACATTAATAGTAAAAATTTTGTATCTGCAATGATGGCAAAATATAATTGCCAATATTGGGACGTATAGTTAATTAATAAAAAATGGAATAATTTATATTAGTTTTTGTATTTTGCTAATACTGGGAAAGTAATAGCAGTGAATATTGGGCCATTAACGTCTGCCGACGTCAAACCGTAATTAACACCACAAGAGTAGTCCCAATAATATCGACCAAGACTAGGTGACAACTTTGCCAGTACTGGGCCGTTATTAAGCCATGATGGTTTTCACATTTGGGCGATTTTAAAAATTGTAAACATTATCTTTTTTCTTTCCTTAAAATTTCGTTTTCTTCTTCATTAATTATTATTAATAATCATCAAGAAAATTAGTTTCAATGTAGTTGGTTAAATACCAATCAATACTCAATATGGAAAACTATAAAAATACTAAGAAACACGTCGAAGACGGGTATCGCAGCTATTAATATATAAGTAGGAATAACAATAACTAATAACCCGTCGAAGACGGGTATCGCAGCTAGTATATATATATATATATATATATATATATATATAATTATATATATATATATAGAGGAATCCTTGATGCTCAAAACGAATAATTATGTACGAAATTTAAAGTTCTGAGCAATGTACAGACAAAAGTCTGATTTTATATATATATATAGATATCCGATAATATCCGATTCCGGCTCGATTTTTATCGAAATTCCGACTAGAATTGCAATTTTACAGGAAATTCGTTGGAAATATTAAAGGTTTCTTAAAAAAATTTCCCATTCATGCTGTAAATCCATCGAAATTCTGATTCTAATTGAAATTTTATTTAAAATCCTTAAGAGTTATGATGAATATCTGATAAAATTTCTGGTTTCAAATAAAATTCTGCCGAAATTTCGATTTTAATCGGAATTGTGTAGAAATGTAGTCGGAAATATAGAAAGACTTTGATAAACTTTCCGATTCCAACTCAAATTTCAATTAGACTTAAAACCCCACCAGATATTTTTAGGAAATATTAAGGATTTCCTATGAAATTTACGATTCCACCTAAAATTGTATAGAAATTCCGATTTGAATCATATGTTTACAGAAAATCTGTTGGAAATGTGATGAAAGTTTATCGGAAGATAAACTTTCCGGCCGCCGGAAATCAGTGAGAAATATTTTTGCTATTTCCTGTGAAATTTCCGATTCAAGCTTAAAATCAATCTAAATTCCGATTGTAATTGAAAGTCTACCTAAAATGCTTAAGAGATATGACAAATATCTCCTGAAATAAATAGTAATCACTAAAAAAATTATTTTTCCTTCTCCAAAAGATGTCGATGCCGGATGGAAATTTTGGAAGAAGGACAAGGACAAAGATGGGACAACGGAAACGCCCCTGATAACAAGTTCCGCATCGCCAGTGACTCAAAGACCAACCTCTAGAGGCGCAGCAACTCCAGTAGCAGCTCAAGTGACAACTGCGAAAACCCCCGTTAATGTAAATGCCGCTTTGGCTGGAGTCGCCAATCCGGGATTGTCAATCGGAGCCGGAAATACCGCAGAAAACATTCGGGACAATGCGCGACCCCAAAGACCGAATCCTGGAACCGAGGTGGGCCTGGACATTCCCAGACAGAAACCCGGAAATTCGGGTTATAGAGACTGGGCGATTGATTTGACTGGAGCCGGTGAGGGAAGAACACCACCACGCGTTCCGGGTCAAGGACCCGCGACTTTAGGTGGACAACTTCCTCCACCTGGTAGGTGACTTTCGGTAAAAAGAACTAACTAGGTCTAAAATCTAAAAAATTATTATTCTATTATCACCAGGTGTGAATCCAAAGTCTGAAATTACAACACCAAGATCCGCTAACCAAGGTTTAGTACAAACTCCAAAACCTGCAGGTCCTGTGCAGACTCCAAGACCTGCGAGTCCAGTGCAGACTTCAAATCCAGAAATTTCTGGGCCAACTCCAAGACCAGGAAGTCCAGTACCACAGAGAAACTCCGCGGGTCCTGCAGGTCTTGGTTATCCTACCGAAAATTCCAGACCGGGAAGTCCGGCTTCTACCGGTGGATCCAAAGACTTTCCGAGTCTACCGAACGCTGCTGGTGGACCAGTAAATGCCGGAGGATCACCAAGTAGAAGCCAGTCACCAACAGGTGGTAAAACATTCGCCCAAATTGCTTCGTCAGGATCCACAACCACCACAACTTCCAGACCGAACTTTGGAGTTCCGGTTTATGGAGGTGCGAAACCAGGTAATTTCTAATTATCAGAACTAATTTGTAATTTTATAGACGACTTTTATCAATAGTTATAAAATCTTATCTAAATCCGTTGAGCATTTGACTATTGTTGTGCCAGACATTCTTTGTTTATTGAAAAACCACGTTCCCATGAGATAAAAAGTTTTCCAAATTAGAAAAGTCTTTTGACCAATATACATCCAGAATTTGAATCCAGATGTTGTCGAGACGCTGTTTGTTTCTGTTACATTCCAGGAATTTCTTTCGCACGTCTTTATTAGCACAAAAATCTTTATATTGCATGGCAATTTTATCACCTTCAATTCCTGATATTATATTAGATTCAACATATTCATTGATAGTAATGTCCAATCATTTTAAAGTTGAAGAAGTTATAGCAAAGGAAGGGTGTTTTAATAGTCTGTGTAATAACAATACACCAGTAAATATTTATAGATAAGTTTATTATATTCTTAACTTAAGGTATCACATTGTAGTCGGTTGATGATCCTCATTGCTAGCTTGAATATTTTTTTTAGAAGATTCGTGAATGGTTTTATATGAACAATGTTGCGTCTAATTGTTCGATCACCAACATTAACTATGTAATCTCTATCTTTTACTTTTTTAACGATGTCACCCTTAACCCATGATTTGTTGACTTCTGGATTAAGTTGAACTGCTACTCCCTGTCCTATATTTAATTTAGGAAGATCCTTAGTTTTTTTATCATAGTACTTCTTACTGATCTTCTTGTTACTATCAATTTTTTCCGGAACTCCTAGAACAGTTTGTGGTTGTAAATGTTTATTTGTCATAGGGACTCCGCTGTGTGTTCTTCTGGAGAATATTCTTTGATTCGGACTCGAGTCAATTTTGTTAGGTGTGTTTCTCCAATGAAGTAACATATACCAAAGATCTTCTTTGCTTGTGTCTGCCTTTTTTACTAATCTTTTTGCAATCTTCACTGTAGCCTCAGCTTTTACATTTCCTCTTTGGTGTTTCGGAGCCGAGGTGACTAATTCAAACCCCCAATCTTCACCAAGTTTCTTCATCAATTTATTCTCGAAATTTGTTCCATTATCACTACAGACTCTTTCAGGTATACCGTGTCGACTAAAATTTCTTTTACACGTGTTGTATATAGTTTCTCCTGACATGTCCTGCAAAATGTCCAATTCGAAAAAATCCGAGAAATGGTCCACAGTAACTAAGAATTTTTAATTTTGCTTCCTCATAAAGGAAGCTTTGTATTAGCAAAATTTTGTACTGTCATTTTTTGACATATTTAGAAAATTTTTTTTATTATGCCTAATACTTTAGTACTTTATACAGTGCCGCTCAAAAGGATTTGCCCACCCTACGCCATGCAAGGGCATTACAAAAAGTTTTGTATCTTCAATAATAATAAAGATAAAATCTTAATCAAATATTTATTTTAAACCTTAAGTATTTGACTTGAAATAATGCCAAAAAAAATTCAAAAAAAAAATTTTTTAATGTTTAATTGCTGAAAATTAAAAAAAAATTTCACTTTTTTTGAAAAATTTTAAATTGATACAAATTTTGAAGAAATCATCACATTTAAAATCTACAAATGTCATTGGAAAGCATTTTTTGTCACCTTTCAAACGATTTTTTGAAAATTGCTCTACGATAATTTTTAAGAAAGATATAACACACGCTGACACGCACAGCTGACACGCACAGCTATCGCGATCAGCTGATCCATTTCTGCCAACTGTCGCATGCACAGTAACACTGTCGTCTGCTACTACCACTGCTACCAACTTATAATATTGTTCAAAAATAGTCATAAATGTCAAAAATAATAAAATTAATAAAAGCTTAGATTCTTTTTCGAATCTAAAAACAGGTAATCCATATAAACAATTAAAATTTCTTTACTATTATCTCAAAGTCTTGATCTCAATGAAAAAAAATATAATTTTTATAACATTTTTATAACCTATAATCTGTCTTTAAATTAAAGAATAAATTATCCAAATATAGTTCTAAAACCTTTATATTAAATGCAACTTTAATTTTTACAAGCATTTATATTTCTTAAAAGTTCGTTTAAAAAAAAGGAATATTTTTACTAATTTATTGAATTAATTAAAGGCAGTCTCCATAGCGAGAGAAATGAAGGGAAAACTGTATAAAAACTGTACATTAACTTTACTTTACGGGACCAGGACAGTTGTTTAAGAATAAAATTTTACGACAAAAACTGTCTAGCTGTAGGCTAACACTAGGAAGGCCACGACAAATTTCTACATGGGGTGCCGTTTCAAAAAACACGTCAGAAACCTGCCACTTCAGCTGCGATTTGGAAAACATGCCAACTCAGAATTGACGTTCATTTTTTTCATTTTAGGTACCAGAAAGAAATTGTCCATCAAATAATAAATAATCAACAAATTAATTCAATAAATTAGTAAAAATATTCCTTTTTCAAAGAAAAATAACAATTATGCAAAATGCAACTAAAAAAATAATTTTTGTACAACTTTATAATCTTTGCTTTAAATTTTTCTGTACTGTTAAATGTCAACCTAAAATAAAAAAATTAACGTCAATTCTGAGTTGGCATGTTTTCCAAATCGCAGCTGAAGTGGCAGGTTTCTCACGTGTTTTTTGAAACGGCACGTTTTTCACGACTAGTCTGAATTGGCACCTTTCTGCACCCAACCGACGAATTGTATTAAAACATTCGAGATTAGGAACCTTTATATCTGCAACGCAAGCATCTAAATATATTTGAACATTTATAATAAGATTTTTCACAGCAACATAATTTGTCCTACATGCAGGAGACACTCCCCTTTGACAGCATCAATCCTTCCCCATCAAGCTCTGTTTTCGATTGATGCTCCTGTGTATTGGGCAAATAATTGAAAATTAGGTGCATCCTAGACTCCTTTGTTAATAAACATTATTGCTAATTGGACTTTCGATAGCTCGGTGTTAACACCGTGCGATCGGCGAAAATAGCCTGCAAAAATGTATGTCTGGCAGCGCGCTCGTTTCCAAATAAGCGAGAGTTTAAAATGTAGAAAATTTATTTAATATTTATAAGGATCAGACTCGCTTGTTGTTGAAGTCAATACAACTTAGTTTCATAAAAATGAACCGTTAGACAGGGGTACATTCCGCAGAATACTTCTACGTGGGTTGTCTTTTTACAAAAGGGAAATGGGCGAAATTTCAAATATTTATCATTTCTGAGACTCACCATGATCAGTATCAGCTTCTAGTTGACATCCTCCCTTGTTTGTCCTTTGCCTATTCGTATTCCATTTGAGTCTTCCAGACGTATGACATCATTTAGTACTTCCGAACCACGTGTTAACACTAAAAAAGGAAACTGTTTTCTACTTTTTATTATTGAATACAAAAATTTTGTTTGGAAATACTTGCTTTTAAGGGAAAAGAAAATTTTGCGGTATGGATGCACTGTACTTGTTAGGTCCGGAGTTGTTCATTGCAGGACAGCATGATGCCAGGCCCGGTTAACTCATTGAATGAAAACGTCATTTTTAGCGCCACCTACCACCAACATAGTAACTAAATTTACCCCAGCTTGTATATATATATATATATATATATATATATATAATATATATACACAGTATATCTATATCTATTGTATGTATAAATATACAAGCTGGGTAAAATTTAGTTGATATGTTGGTCGTAGGTGGCGCTAAAAAAATTCCGTGTTCATACAATAGAGTTAACCGGGCCTGGCATAATGCTGACTGGTCAGAATGGCCAGAGTTCAAACGTAAAGAAGGTGGGGAGAGTAGACAAAGGAGGTGGAGCTACTGCGCGCGCTATTGACCTCTCTCTCTACGCCCGTGATATAAAAAGGTAGGCAGACTTAGAGTGGGGATTAGATGACAGAAGTACGAGTAAGAGGTAGCATAAAGTGCAGTCTCAATTGTTTATTTATTTACACGGGTAGTTCCCTTTCGTACAGAAGTACTTTAATATGAAATTAATAATAGCAAAATATATATTTTTATTTATTTATACACCCGTCTTAAGCATACAATCTTGGCTATACAAGTGTTTTTACAATCGTAGAAATTTTTCTTTTTATTTACTTAATACTAAATTTTTTGCGCCTACAGAGCGACTTGAAAATTAGGAGTACTCGCATTTGCCTGGAGCACCCATCTTATGGGTTTTCTCGCCAGTGGAGGGGGAAACTGTAAAAAACCTTCTCCGAGTACAACCGGTTTATCGACAGCCGAGTTCTAATGGTGTGTACCGGACAATAATCGACGGTGCACATCATTATACCTCGACGTCAAACGTCCCGCTCAGATTATCTCACGTGCCGGAAAAATACCAGGTCAAATAGGCGCGAACCAAGTTCCCCTGGTCCTTAAACGTCCGCCAAGCGAGGCATCTATCTGACCGAGCTAATCTGTCAGTCGCAATATATATATATATATATATATATATATATATATATATATATGTTAGGCTCAAATCCCGAAAACGCTCATTGAGCAAAAAAATCGACCACAACGCGTTCTGGACCCTTCAATGTATCAAATACCCGAAATTCGTGTCGTGGCACTATCAAAAACGACCATAACGCGTTGTGGCAAACTCGAAACGGTCAAAAACCAAATTTCGTTCTATTTATCTTGTCATATTGGACCACGTCGCGTTGTGGCAATAAGAAAATGCCACAACGCGTTGTGGGCGTTTATACTAATGCCATCACGATGCATTCCTCTGCATTTAAAGACGTTAAATCAAAAAAAATATTTAAAGACGTTAAATAAAAAAAAATTTTAAATTATTAATTAATTATATTCAAGTGGAATGTAATAAATGGGTGAGTAATGAAACGAAACTTTTAGACATATTTCATTTTTATTTATTCAATTTTTTAATTCAGATTAAATTCGTCATTTTTATTATTGATTACTTATTTTTACATGAACTGTTACTGTGGCATTTAGAATTACATTTAATGTTTCTAGCTCGACATCTGCATTTCCTATCAATGCAGTATCTTTTGCAAGTACAGCTTACAAATCCTTGCTTGCATCCTGATGACAACATTGATGCTGAACGGAGAGTTATCGAAGATGAAGGAACATCTTTCACGTTTATGAATTCGTTATCAGCTTGAACAAATTCATTCCGTGCATAAAGACGGTCAATAACACCTTCTTTTGTACCTAACTTATAGAGCCCGGAAGAATTGACCTCCAAAACAGTTGCTAACACGTTTCTTGGAGCAACTCGTCCTCTATCAACGTCAGGCACTCTTATTGCAACGTTGGTGCCAATTTCAGCCTCCGAAAATTTGGAGTTGGAGAAAGAAACCATTTTTTGTGCCTGTTTCTCCTGCCCACATTTAGCACCTTCCCTCTCAGCAGTTATATTTTTTCTCCTCAAGCAGATCTTACAAATAATCCTTTCGCCCAAGCTCTGATCGTTGTAATCAATATTTCCACAATTTACATGAATAAATTTATGACACTCTGAGCAGTTTGTAGATTCCGTATTCATAAAAACCTATTACAAATTTAAATGAAATATTTTCATTTATTCTATTAATATAAATTGAATTTCTAATTTATTCTTCGTAAAGTTTTCATTCACAATTTTTTTTTGATTTAACGTCTTTAAATGCAGAGGAATGCATCGTGATGGCATTAGTATAAACGCCCACAACGCGTTGTGGCATTTTCTTATTGCCACAACGCGACGTGGTCCAATATGACAAGATAAATAGAACGAAATTTGGTTTTTGACCGTTTCGAGTTTGCCACAACGCGTTATGGTCGTTTTTGATAGTGCCACGACACGAATTTCGGGTATTTGATACATTGAAGGGTCCAGAACGCGTTGTGGTCGATTTTTTTGCTCAATGAGCGTTTTCGGGATTTGAGCCTAACATATATATATATATATATATATATATATATATATATATATATATATATATATATATATATATATATATATATATATATATATATATATATATATATATATATAATGGAAATGCTGACATTCAATTCACGTGGAATTAAAGATTCGGTTTCTTAATTTATTGATAAAAGAGTCCAAGGTACACCGTAGAAATCAATAATATTGTGAAACTCATTAACCTCTCTGGTCAATCTAGCGAACACCGAATTTAACACGTGATTAGTTCCATGTATTGACTGTTTGAGTAGAGTCGGATTTCTGAAAGGTTTGAATGGAACAGTAAAATTTAACAAAGATAATAGAGCAATTTATAATACCATTAACTGTTTTGTACAAAAAAGTAAGTCTGAAAATAAAAACCTATTGCTAAAAGTGGAATGCTCAAAATCCGCCTCAAGACAGTATACACGGAGAGAAAATATATATTAAATTTTGTAAAATAATTTTACAATTTGGGGAAAAAGTGCCGCAAACCGAAATTTTGACATAGAAAATACTAAATAGTGAAAGAAATAATATGAAATTTAGTAAAGTTATAATAAAATTTAACTAAAATTCGTATATTTGATATAGGGTCAGAATTCGTGAAATTTTCACAGAAAATAAAAAGTATTTTTTTTAAATCGAAATGTTGAAAAAACATTTCTATTTGGCCTTAAGAATGTGTCCACCAAAAAACAGGAAAAAAAATTATTTTTTATAAAAGTTATTGCAAAATTAATTTTTTAGCAACTTTTTAAACAAAATTTTATTTCTCCTAAATGAATGAACCGATTTAAATGAACCAAGCGGGAATATCAAGGGGATAAAATATACTTTCGTTTAGAATTAGAAAATTTCTAAAAAGTTTATTTTTTAATAATTATTTAATAAATTTTTTATAAACAATTAATTTTTTTTAATGTTCTGCGCCTTTTAAAAATTTGAAAAAAATATTAACATACACTTAAAACTATAAGAAATCAAAATCCGTTAAAAAAATTTTGGAGCGACAATTATTTAAAAAGTTATAAACAAATTATATTGAACGGAGATGCGATTTTGATGATTTTCAGAATTAAAACATTATTTTTAACTACGAAATGAACAAAACACTGTCAAATTAACATTTTTATTCAATTATATAACCATAAAAATTGATAAAAATGATCAAAAACTAAGTTCAGCGTTGATGCACAACACCGCGCCAATATAATTTGTTTATAACTTTTAAAATAATTGTCGCTCCAAAATTTTCTCAACGGATTTTGATTTCTTATAGTTTTAAGTGTATGTTAATATTTTTTTCAAATTTTTAAAAGGCGCAGAACATTAAATAAAATTAATTGTTAATAAAAAATTTATTAAATAATTATTAAAAAATAAACTTTTTAAAAATTTTCTAACTCTAAACGAAAGTATATTTTATCCCCTTGATATTCCCGCTTGGTTCATTTAAATCGGTTCATTCATTTAGGAGAAATAAAATTTTGTTTAAAAAGTTGCTAAAAAATTAATTTTGCAATAACTTTTATAAAAAATAATTTTTTTTCCTGTTTTTTGGTGGACACATTCTTAAGGCCAAATAGAAATGTTTTTTCAACACTTCGATTTAAAAAAAATACTTTTTATTTTCTGTGAAAATTTCACGAATTCTGACCCTATAACTTTACTAAATTTCATATTATTTCTTTCACTATTTAGTATTTTCTATGTCAAAATTTCGGTTTGTGGCACTTTTTCTCCAAATTGGGAAATTCTTTTACAAAATTTAATATAACTTCCTCTCCGTGTAGTCATGACTATATTTATCAAATATCCCCGCCTGTCTTGCAACAAAACGCATAAATTTATTCTGTATTCTCTCCAATTCAGTTATAAGATAGTCCTGGTAAGGTGATCAAATCAGTGAGGCAAGTTTAATAATTAGTCTGACCAATGAATAATATAAAACCTTCATTGCCAATATATTTTTGAGGCGAGTCATGTCATCTCCCACGTCCCGAATCGTGGAAACTTTAGAAAGAATTTTGTTGCCAATGGTGTAATTATATTTTAATATATTTGAATTCTTTTTAAATGAGATAATAAAAAATGTTTATTGTTAAAGAAAAGCTTATTTTTGAACGACCATTCAATTGTTGTAAATTTTTTCAGGTAACATTCCACCGACTTCTCAACCTGGTAGAACTAGAGTCGCAACTGGACTTGTCGGTGCCGCAGCTGCTGGTGCTGCAGGAGCCGCCGCATCAAGATTCTCCAGTAATCCAACATTCAGTAAGGGAAATACTGTCACCGATGAAGATTTAGAGAAATTATCGGAGGCTCTTTTCATCAAGGACGCAAACAATGCCATGAAGTACATTACCCTAAATCTTCAGAAGCAGACCACTGGAAGCAGTCCTGTTGATGAAGCTCCTCAGCCGTGAGTGTTTTTAAAAATTGGTTCTAATACTAAATGGGTACAAATCAAAACGTAACGGACGTGGATTATGTTTAATGATTCTAATAGTCTTGACTTTCAAGTGGGATCTTCCAGACCTCTGAGAAGGGACTTCTAGTCAGGAGTCCCTACTTCTGGTCTAGAAGATCTCCCTCTGATGTTAAGAAGTTCCTTTAGGAGTCGCCACTCCTGAAGGAAGGGATGAGAAAGGAGAACGATCTACCGCGCTCGTTTCGGAGTCTCCACTAATTAATAGTTGAAGATTAGGAACTATTATAATCGCCACTGTCGGAAACTTATCCACAGGAATTCAACTGTCGACAATCTGGTAGCAACGGTATTTAGGAGGCTTGCTAAATCAACGTCGTTTCTCTATGTCGCGTAGTGTTTTCGCTTGGGAGTAGATGATTGCTTTTTAACATCAGAATTATAGTCCTAATGGAGCCAGGTATCCCCGACCCAGTCGGTACAGCACAATTATGTCAATAAACCGATATCGTCGTTTTGGTTTTCACAGCCTTACAACAATAATATTTCCATCTCGACTCCCTTTAGGAGCAACAGTATTGAGGAGACTTGCCAAATCAATGCCATTTCTCTATGTCGCAGAGTGCTTTCGATTGAGAATAGATATTTGCTTTAACATCAAGATTATAATTCTTGCGGACTCCTAATTAAAAACGACTGTAGACCCCATTGTTTCTAACTCTCTACGACTCCGAACTCCTAAATCCTCTTCGATTGTAATTGTTAAAAACATGCAAATCCGCTTGCGGTATTTTCTCATTAAATATATTTTCCAAAACTTTTTTTTGTCCAGGCTTTTGAACGTGAAACCAGAAGCCCTACAGATTCCAACAATTCAAAAAGTTCTCACAATCTACGACAACTACCAATTGGACACAAGAACTAACGAGCACATAAATCCATCTCAACGTCAGGAGGAAAGTCTCCTGGTGGACACATTCCTAAGTACAAACGTCATGTCATTTGCCATGCGATTTTTATCCAACAAAGGTTTCCTTAAACAGGATTACTACGCCTACAAGGATCTTCTAAGAACCATGTGGTTCAATCTCTATTCTCGAGGCGATGGAAAAATTGGTAGCACCGGTTTTGAGCACGTTTTCATGACTGAACTCAAACTTGGAACTGAAGTTTCCGGCTTGCACAATTGGATTTATTTTAATGCCGAGGAATTAAAGAAGAGGGCCGACTACCTTGGTTACTTGAAGAAAATCGATCTAGGAGATGTAAGTATTTAAAAGTCGAAGTTAATACTTGAATATTAATTCAAAAAATAATTAATTGACTAAAACTAATTTACGAAACTTTTACTAAATTTTCTCCACTTTATCTAATTAAAAAAATTTTAAATTTTTCAGAAGGCGGCAGTATTGAAAGTACACTCGAAATTCAATAATATCGATAAGCCAGTGACGACAATGTTTATTGGAACATCACCCGAATTGGAAATGTCACTTTATACCGTTTGCTTCCTTGTACGACCTGATGGTTCCTGCCCTGTTTCATTAGGTGGCACTAAATTCAACATAATTACACACAAATTCCGTTATCGTGGCAAAGATCACGTGGGATCTGCTTATCCCGATATTTAAAGAGATTTCTAAAATTTAACTAGGAATGAAATTAATTACAATCGAGTAATTTTTCACCTGGATTTTCAAATTAATTGAAAAATTTGAAAAAATACTCAAAAATGAAGTGAAATTTACATTTTCTTCGACTATTTAAAAATATATTTGTTTAAAAATATTTATTCCTTATTTTCTCGTCTCATCGAAACATTTATTGTATTTCTAAATTTGTGAAAAATAAATTAATTTAATACAAGTAGTTAAATTTCCTAAACATATGAATACAAAAATTTGAATCTGATTACGAATTCGAAGTCATTTTTTGAAAATTCAAAGTGGCGGATCTAATAGGGCGACTGAATTTTAAAAAGAAGTCAACGAATTCGCTTGAAACTTGTTATTCGGGGGTTTTTTGGGTCGCTGATTACGAATTTGATGTCAGATTTTGAAATTTCAAAATGGCGGATTAAATATGACGATTAAAAATCTTTCATTTTGATTAATTTAATTAAAACTTGGTACCTTGGGGTTTTTGAGGTTGCTAATTATGAATTTAATATGGGATTTTCAAAATTCAAAATGGCGGATCTAATATGGCGATTGAATTTTAAAAAAATCAACGAATTCGCTTGAAAGTTGTTACTCGGGGGTTTTTTGGGTCGCTGATTACGAATTTGATGTCAGATTTACAAAAATTCTTCGGTTTCGTGTCTACAAAATATAAAATATTTCATAAATCGCAAAAAATTACAAAAATACAAAATTACAGTATATTCATAGTAAAATAGGTTAAATATCTTTAACCTCCCTACGGTTTGTCCCGAGTTAAGTCGGGGTAAATTGACTGCACCAAAACGGTTAACCCCGAGTATACTCGGGGTAACTAAATATTTTATATCTCGTCAACAATACATCGGAATTACATAATCTAAAGTGGAAATTTAATCTAATGAGAATAATATTAAAATTAACATCTAAGGGGTAACACTACCCTAGAGTCATAAAAAGAGACCTATATCTTTGATGATTTCTTTTGAGAAAATGGAAACTAGAATAGGATTTCTTTTTGGAGGGTTTATTAAATACATATTGAAGAGTAGAAAAAAAATTTTTATTAAAAATTTTATAACAAAATGGCGGCGGTAAATTGCATAGGAAAAATCGACTATTTTTTTCTTTACCAAAACGGCCGGAAAGGTTTCTTGAAAAGTTTAAGTCCTGGAACAGAAAACAAAGAAATTTTATAATCTATATAATATAAACTTGAAAAGTACATAGGAGTTTTTTTTATATCAATTTTTGTAGAAATGGTGCTCTTTTTTTAGTAAAATAATCAATTTTTCGACAAAAAATAAAAAGTAAATTGTTTATAAAAATTAAAGTTTATATCCAATTAAAAAAATCCTATGTAATTTTCAAGTTTATATTATATAGATAATAAAATTTCTTTGTTTTGTGTTTCAGGACTTAAACTGTTCAAGAAACCTTTCCGGCCGTAAAAAAAATAGTCGATTTTTACTATGAAATTTACCGCCGCCATTTTGTTATAAAATTTTTAATAAAAATTTTTTTTCTACTCTTCAATATGTATTTAATAAACCCTCCAGAAAGAAATCCTATTCTAGTTTCCATTTTCTCAAAACAAATCATCAAAGATATAGGTCTCTTTTTCTGACTCTAGGGTAGTGTTACCCCTTAATAAATATGTTAACATCGATAAATATATTTATTGTATTAATTTTCTTAGTAGTTATCATTAATTGTATTATTTTTACTATAACTTTTTAAATGTTTTTCTATTTTCTACATTATTTTATTTGTTATAATTGTTTTTTTTTTATTTTTTTTGTGTATTATAAACTCGGCATTAACTATTCCCCACTAAAAAACGACTTAAAAAATAGTTTTTTTAAATCCTTCTTTGGAAAAAATTTTTTTCTTTTATAGTAAAAAATTTGTTTACACTTTGTTTTTCTGCCCACAAAAATAAAAATGACCAAATTGAAGAAATATAGCGAAAAATATATCTTTCTCTTCCTCCCACTTTTTTCTCTCGTAACGCAACATGAAAATTAAAGATATCGTTCAGCCATATTTCATAAGCAAACAGATAAGACTCGACGAGAGGCTCGTGTTTTGATATAAAAGAAAAAGGAACAAAAATACGAAAAAAACTACCGAGAGAATGGAGTGAGAACTTTTTTTAAGTCAGAGACAAGGGGGATCAAAGTTTCTTGCAGCCATGTATAAAACTGTTAGCACAATTCGGTGGAAAAACTTGTTTGATGGGAAAAACTTCAAAAGATATTATAACAGTGGCACTGGAGTTTATGGTCATCGACCCAAAGAACGAAATCATTATCAAGGTAAGTTATTTAACACATAATTGGATGTTAAACTATTTACTATAACTGCTTTTGTCAATTAACTTCTTGTTTCATTATTTATTTAATGAGAAATAACTTAAGTACATAATAGTTTCCTAACAAATTATAAGGACAGATTATAAAGACAAATAAAAATAAAAAAAAAGATAAATTATATTACTAGTTGTAAACTGAATAATATTTACTAATTCATATTTACTAATCAATAATATTAATTATATAATTAATTAACATTTATGATTACTTACTAGTTAATATTTATTGATATTTATTAGTTAATATTTTTTAATATTATTTAGTTAATATTTATTAATTAATAACATTTATTCATTCATCCATTTTATTTATTACAATATTTCCATTTTTTCTACTTTTTTCCTTGACATTTGGTTCCAAAATTTTTTTAACGATTAAAAATTAACGAAATTATTTAATTTTATTTATCTGCGAACAGTGCCCAAGGAGAAATTGGAGACGAGAGCGAGGAACAGTAATTTTTTTCGACTTGTGACAGCATTTCGTGAACACGCCCATAAAGAAGCGAATATAGATCCGGTTTCATTCGTCACAAAACAAGAATCATTGCCTGAATTAAATCCAGAGAGTTATGGACTTACTTTAACGGATAGAGTTTCACTTGAAAATTTAATAATTACAAATAAATCTGATGTTACAATTGCTGAGGCCATTGAAACATTGAGAAATATTTATTGTGGAAATATTGGCGTTGAATTTATTCATTTAGAGGTACAAAATTTATCTTTAAAGCACAAAATTAAGTTTAATTAATAAATTATGTGAATTGATTAGATTTGAATTTAGCATATCACTAGAAATCCGCCATTTTGAATTTTGAAAGTATATATTATATATATCATATTATTATATATTATTATTATTATTATTATTATTATTATATATTATTACATATATATTATTATATATATTATACTCGTAATCAGCAACCTCAAAAACCCCAAGGTAACATGATTCAAACGGATTCGTTGAGTTTTTCAAAATTCAGTCGCCATATTAGGTCCGCCATTTTGAATTTTTTGAAAATTTTTTGAAAATCTGATATTAAATTCGTAATTAGGAACCTCAAAAACCTCGGGGTACCAAGTTTTAATAAAATTAATCAAAATTTAAATTTTAGTCGCCATATTGGATCCGACATTTTGAATTTTCAAAATCTGACATCAAATTCGCAATCAGCGACCCAAAAAAACCCCGAGTAACAAGTTTCATGCGAATTCGTTGACTTCTTTTTAAAATTAAGTCGCCCTATTATATCCGCCATTTTGAATTTTGAAAAAAATTAAATTTGTAATGAGCAACATCAAAATTCCTAGAGTACCAAGTTTTAATTAAATTGAGCAACATTTATAATTTTTAGTCGCCATATTGAATCCACCATTTTGAATTTTGAAAATTCGATATTAAATTTGTAATGAGCAACCTAAAAAATCCTAGGATACCATGTTTCAATTAAATTGAGTCAAATTTAAGATTTTTAGTCGCCATATTGGATTCGACATTTTGAATTTTTTAAATCTATAATATCATATTGATTTTAGCAACCTTAAAAATCTTAGGGTAGTAAGTTTTAACTAAATTGAACCACTTTTAAAATTTTTGATAACATTTTAGAAAAAACGACCTCAAAAACCCTAGGGTAACAAGTTTTAACTGAATCCAGCCGCCTTTAAGATTTTTGATTGCCATAATGGATCCGCCATTTTTAATTTATTAAATCTGCCCTTAAGTTTGGAATCAGCGACCTCAAAAATCTAAAGGTTTTAACTTTGATTAATTTTCAAAATATCAGTCGCCATATTGGATTCGCCATTTTGAATTTTTTGAATCTAACGTCATATTCCATTTTTTCGGCTCCAAAAACCCCAAAGTAATATAAGTAATAAATAATAAGTTTTAAATTAAATTTTATAAAATTTTATTTTGACATTAGAGCGAAGAAGAGAGAGAATGGTTTGCGGAGAACTACGAAAAATTCTACCAGGAAGCACTGAGCGAGGAAACTCGTCGGGTCATTGCAAAAGACGTGCTCAAAAGCCAGGCTTTCGACAATTTTCTCGCCGTCAAATTTGTCACGGTAAAACGTTACGGTGGAGAGGGAGCCGAAACAATGATGTCATTTCTTCGGGAACTATTTCAACTCTCTTCAAATGGTAAAATATTGTTTGAAAAAATTTCAATTTTTCAAAACAAAAAAAGAAAAGTGAAAAAAAATCTTTTTCCAATACAGAACTGGAACATTTAATTTTATGTATGCCACATCGTGGACGTTTAAATTTACTCACGGGAATGATGAATTTTCCGCCGGAGAAGCTATTCCGAAAATTAAGGGGCATATCAGAATTCCCAAATGAGGCAAAAGCGACTGGCGATGTGATTAGTCATTTTATATCGTCCGTAGACTTTAATACAACCGGAAAAAGTCTTCACGTTAGTTTACTACCAAATCCATCACATCTTGAGGCAGTAAATCCAGTTTCAATGGGTAAAACACGTGCGGTTATGCAGGCAATGAATGATGGCGATTATTCCGAAAATAAAACCACACGCTGGAGCGATAAAGTTTTAAATCTACAGGTAATTCTACACGGAGAAAGATAGTTAGCTGCTAATAGCTTCTAGTGCTATTTTCCTAATTGATGACAAAACATTCTAGTTAGATTTCTGTATTACCGACAGTAGAAATTATGGTTTTCGTAAAGGTTTTTACTACTTATGCTTTTAACTAAGTGCCGCACAGAAGTCTGAGAGCCGAATCTAGCTGGTCAAAAGTCAGAAAATCGAAGTCTTCAAATACACTTTTTTTATGAGTTTATGATTTATAATATCCATTGTGCTTGCACCAGAACATTTCAACCATTAAACAAATTTTTTATTGCTTTATCGATCATAGCTTGAACGTGTGCCTCGCGTATAGCTGTTTTTGCCATAAAACTCACAGCTTCAATTCGGCTTCGATTATTCCAGCTTTAAGGGTAAGTCCAAGGTGTAAAATGTAAACAATCCAAAAGGTAAACAAACCCAACACAAAAATCGCACTTTTGTAACAGCCATTTCTCTTACAAAAATTAACATTTTTACACTTTCTCTACAAAAATGGAAAATTAGAGTATCAAAGATTCCAATAAAATTGTTTTTGACTATGAGCAATAAAAAGCAATTAGTAAAGTAACTAATTAAAATGACCTGTAAAATGGCATTTTTGACGCGTCGCGAAAAATAAACTGCTTGAGTATATCAACCGCACGGACGATGAAGAAGTTTTTACCCTTTCTCTTGTAATTTCAAGGAGGAAAGGGAAAAATTTTCCTTTCCACATGTTGAAGATCCAATCGCTGACATAAGACTTCTTCATCATCCGTGCGGTTGATATAGTCAAACAGTTTTATTTTCGCGACGCGTAAAAAATGCCATTTTACAGGTCATTTTAATTAGTTATTTTACTAATTGCTTTTTATTGCTCATAGTCAAAAATGATTTCATTGGAAACTTTAATACTCTAATTTTCCATTTTTGTAGAGAAAGTGTAAGAATGTTAATTTTTGTCGAAGAAATGGCTGTTACAAAAGTGCGATTTTTGTGTTGGGTTTGTTTACCTTTTGGTTTGTTTACATTTCACAACTTGGACATACCCTTATTAAATAATATGCATGAATCAATTTAGCAGTTCATTACACTAACTGTTAAGTATTATAACAATTATCCCTCTATTTTTAATCCTGATATTGAAAAACAACAATCAAGGTAAGTATTCACATCCCTGCTGGAAGTAAAGGGATAGAAATCCTATCTCTTTGAATATTTTTTTATCTTTGAGATAGAAAGAGATAAAGTTTCTCTATCTTAGTCTATCCCCACTTTATCACTTCAATCACTTTTTATCTCTCCTTGTGTATAAATCTTTTTCAATAACCTTTATTTGATCTCTTTTAATACTTTCAATATCCACACCTATATGTTTCTATCTCTAACTTCATCTAAGAATATACTTATCTCTTTTAATAATCTTGTTTCTATCCCAGGCTATCCCTTTTTTATTCCCCTCAGTCTATTTCTATATTCCCTTTTTATTCAATCTCTTTTAATAACTCTTACTTTATCGCCTTTTATCCTCTTACTATTCACTTCTTTCCCTTTCTATCCCTATTTAAATCTCAGTCCATACTTGTCTCCTTTTATTACTTCGGTTCTATCAGAGTCTACCTCTTTTCTATTAAATTTAAAAAAATTCGATTTTTTCTTTTTTCTTAATCTTTTTCAATAACCTTCATTATATCCCATTGAATCCTTTTTCAATCCCCAAAGATAACTTTTTATACCCTTTTCAATGTGACGATTTCGTGATAAATAAAGAGAAATTAAAACTTTAAAAAGGAGATCAACTGAGAGATAAAGAGTGATAGAGTAAGAGATAAAAAGAGATCAATACAGTTCAAAAATTTAAAAGGTAGTTCAAGAAAAATATCTTCCAAGCTAGCGTGGCTGAGTGACATGTGTATTCGACTTGCGTCCCTAAGTTTCAGGGTTCGAGCCCTCCTGCGTGCGAGATTTTTCAAATTTGGTTTTAAGTGTTATGTATATAATGTTGGTCAATAATGTGAAATGAAATATAGATTTAAACAATAAATAATAATTTCATAACAAATAAATAAATAACTTCATTTGTTAAAAATAGGTAATAAATAGAAGTACGAAAACTCTAAAAATATTTTTTTTAAATAATAAATTCAATTGAAATTGTAATACTTCATAAAGTCTTTAATATTGTTAATAATATTGGTTAATTAATTCTTTATATATTAAAAAGGATAAAAATTTGCAGCAAAGAGAAATAAAAAGAGATAAAAGTACGTAGGTATAAAAAGAGATAGATAGGGGATAATAGGGTATAAAAAGAGATAATAATTTGGAGATAAAAAGGTATAATATTTCGGGTATGCAAAGTGGCTATTTCAAAGGGATAGAAAAAACTTTATCTCTTTCTATCCCCAAAATTCTATCTCTTTCTATATTTTTACTTCCAGTAGGGATTATTTATATATACACGGAGAGAAGAGTTGCAGTAAATGTGACAGAACGCGTTTAGTAAATCATTTAGTGCACCGGTTAGTGGCGCCAACTGTATGTTTAGTATAATACACTACGACACCTCTCTGTTTAGTAGAATATACTGTTTGCTCAGTGTATCTTACTATCTTACTAAACAGTGCAGTAGATGGCACTGTCTGTACCGTCAGTCCAAACCTAACGATTCTGTTTAGTAGATTTAACTGCCATGTCAGTAGAATCTACTACGCCCTTCTCTCCGTGTATATATATATATATTACTAGCTATCGGACCCGTCTTAGTTTCTGCTAATACATCTGAAAGGGTATCTACAATAACCGGGAAATAGCCGGGAACTAAATTTTACTGTTAAAAATTAATAATTAGTTACTATTAACTATTTCGTTAGAAAAATATTACTATTTGAATCAGTGACAGATTTTTTTCTATCAAATTTGTTATTCAGGAACAGAATTTGTCAACTTGTAGTACTTTATGCGTTTTTAGTACTGCAATTAATGAATTAAAAATTAATTCTCATTTTCCACCAGCTTTTGGAGTTATAGTAGAGTCTAATTCGAAATAATTGTGTCGCAATTAGACCCTACGTTACGACAGCTAAAACCTAAATAAAACCTATATGTTTAGGCTGAAAGTAGAGCTTAAACTTTGACTCGGGTCTGTTTATATAAATATTATATCAACAAAAATTAAAGTAAAAAGCAATTTTTAAAAAAAATTAATATAATAAAACTTTTTTAATTTGGTAAGAAAATTACCGATTTTTCCTGGTCAAATTAAATTCTCAGCTATTTCTCGGTTTCCCCACGCAATTGGTAGACACTCTGTCAAATGTAGAAACTAAAACCCGTCAAAGACTGGCACTGGTATATAACATATGAACTTAAAAAAGAGTATTTTCATAAAATAAGTCAATTTTTTAGCCATCTGCAGATTTATTTATGGTTAAAACTTAAAATCAAGTAAATTTAAATTTGATTAAAAAAATAAACCGGGAATAAATTTTGGATAAAGTCGGGAATTTTGTTAAACAAACATAGACACCCGGCTTAACTTTTGTCTTTACATTGCTCAAAACATTTTTAAAAGTTAAATCTAAAAGTAAATAATGTAACTTTTTACCACCTAAGCATTTACCCAGTAGCATAATGATAATATCGTATCACAGGTGACTTACAATATTCTTGACATCCTGCGATATCATTTTTTTCATAAAATATTTATTATAAAACATCCCCAAAAATACTACTGACTTAAGCTTGATAGTAGTAATTAATAACAATTATAATTTTTTCGATTTTTTGATGTCGAAAATATTTTTACACTTACATCTTAGTCATAGGATTTTTTGTTCAACATTATGCTAAAATGTGACAAAATAACATGTAATACTCAATTATAGAGAGTTTAAAAGCAATTCATTAAAAAATTCCCCCACAGCACCGAAACTTTCCTAAAAATTTATTAAATATTTACTTGCAATATTCGGAATATTTAATTGCAATGTTTATTGAAAGTTGTGTAAAGATTTAAATGTCCCGATTAAATAAATGTTCAGTGTGAAAATTTCCTGAACATTTAAATGACATTTACGCCTAATTATAATTATAACTAGCTGTCGTACCCGTCTTCGACGGGTTGTAGTTTCTGATAATGCACTTAACAGTGTATCTACCAACCTAGAAAACCGGAAAATAGCCGGGAATTTGATTTGACAGGGAAAAAATAATAATTAGTTACTATTGTCTATTTCATTAGGAAAATAATACCATTTGAAACAGTGACCGACTTTTTATTATCAAATTAGTTATTTTTAACTAATTCAAATGCAGAAAACAATATTTCTCAATTTGTAGTACTTCAATCAATATAATGTATTAAAATAAATCTAAAATTTCCTCCAGTTTTTTGAGTTATAGTACAGTCTAATTCGAACTAATTGTATAGCAAGTAGATCCAGTTTTTCTCGGTTACATTAAATTCCCTGATATTTTACGTCTTTTCTGGTTGGTAAACACCCTGTTAAATGTATTATTAAAAAAAACCCGTCCAGTAAACCAGGAAAAATTTGGACAAAGCCGGAAATTGTTTTAAACCAAAATAAACACCGTGTTTAACTTTTGTCTTTACATTGATCAAGATATCTCTAAAAGTTAAATCAGAGAGCCCACAAATACTACTGAATTAAGCTTCATAGCAATTGGTATCAATTATAATTTTTTTAATTTTTTGATATTCAAAACATTTTTATACTTACATCTTCGTTATAAGAAAGTATTTTTGAAAAATTATGCTAAAATGTGACTAAATAACATGTAATACTCAACTATAGAAAGTTTAGAAGCAATCCATGAAAAAATATAAAATTTAGAAATGATTTGTGTTAAATAAATTTATTTATTAGAGTCAAGTATTTATTTAATTAATCCAATTAAGATTTATTTGATTCAACTAAATAAAATTATTTAAACGAAATAAATTCTTATTAGATCGAAATAAAAACTTTTTAAATAAGATATTATTTTTCAAATAATTATAATTACTTGAATCATATAACTTTTTTTAGTGTAGCTATAGTAAACTAAAAGTTATTAATGTGAACGAACATTATCTATATTAATAAAATCAGATTACTATCTGTACATTGCTCCAAACTTGAAAATTTTTATATATTTTTTCGTTTTGAGACATTAGAATTCTAAAAATGTAAAAAAAATTTCTGTCTGTCTGTCTCTGTCTGTATGCAAAACTTTGTTCGCGCATCAATTGAAAACGGTTCAACCAATTAAAGTGAAATTTGGCAGTCTATTAGGTATTAAAGTAACTTACAATCATAGCCTTATCCGATTAAAAAATATTAACTTGAACAAAAGTTATGACATTTTTCCAAAAAATTCAAAAAAACAAAAAAATGCAAATTTTTTATCTTTTGTAAAATGAATGAAAAAACTATCCTTAGCTAACTTTTTCAGATAAATACAACCCATTTCTACGATAAAATTTTTAAAAAAGATGTATTTTGAAATTTTTTTTCGTTTTTTTAGATCAACTTTTTTCTAAGAAAATAGTGATTTTTAATCTTTAAGCAAGCTTTTCAGGAAAAGTTATTAAAGTTTTTTATTTAAAGATCAGTATGTAAAGTAAAAAATTTGCTACATTAAACAAAAATAATTAGCTAAATGCCATAAAAAAGAAGGAAAAATGTTGAATTTTAAGAAATTCGGTTTTTTGAATTTTTGATAATTTTCCATAATTTTAGATTTTTTACCGAAGGGTGGAGATAACAAATTAGGTAAAGTATTTTTTAAGAGCACAAAAATTATAAAGCTAAATTCTATAAAAAAGAAGGAAAAATGTTGAATTTTAAGAAATTCGGTTTTTTGAATTTTTGATAATTTTCCATAATTTTAGATTTTTTACCGAAGGGTGGAGACTATTGAATAAGTAAAGTATTTTTTAAGAGCACAAAAATAATAAAGCTAAATGCCATAAAAAGAAGGAAAAATGTTTAATTTTAAGAAATTCATTTTTTTGCATTTTTGCTATTTTTCCATAATTTTAGATTTTTTACCAAAGGGTGGAGATAACAAATTAGGTAAAGTATTTTTGAAGAGCCCAAAAATAATGAAGCCAAAAGCCATAAAAGAGAAGAAAAAATGTTGAATTTTAATAAATTCGGTTTTATGAATTTTTGCTAATTTTCCATAATTTTAGATTTTTTACCAAAGGGTGGAGACTATTAAATATAAGTAAAGTATTTTTGAAGAGTACAAAAATAATGAAGCTTAATGATATAAAAGAGAAGAAAAAAATGTTAAATTTTAAGAAATAATTATTAATTAATTAATTATTAACTAATTATTAATTATTATTAATTAACTAATTATTAATTATTAATTATTAATTAATTTATCCCGGGTATTTTTGATTTTCCGCAGATTGGTAGAAACATTGTTAAATGTATTGGTAGAAACTAAAACCCGTCGAAGACGGGTACGACATGACAGCTAGTGCTATATATTTTCAAAATTTTTAAAATTCAAAATTTATCTTTTGAAATAATTATTGTCATTAATTTTACTTAAATTTTATACAGGGTTAATTTTAGTATTTTTTATTACAATTTAGTCATCAGAATGAAATTTGAGTTTTTCATTTTTTGATCATTAATTAATAAAATATAATAGCAATTTTGAATTCTGTGCAACATACTGACAAAAGTCTCATATTAATTATATGGATATTGTTAATATTCTGACCTAATAGAATTTTTTTAAGAAAGTAAACTTATGATTTCAACAACAAATTTTTATTGTTGACCTAAGAAATACAACCGTATAAAAATTAATTACAAAAAAATTTCAATTTTTAAACTTTTTAATTTTTCAATATTTAAATCTAACACTTTTTATTTGTTATTCAAAATTTTATTATTCTGACGATTAAATCTTCATAAAAAACACTAAAATTAACCCTTTACCAAGTTTAAGTACAATTCACTAAAGTATATGAAAAAACTAAAAATTTCGAATTTTCGAATTTTTGAAAAAATGGCATAACTTTCGTCCATATTAATATTTTTTAATCTACTATCGCTAGGATTTTAAGTTAGGCTAATGCCTAAAAGACTGCCAAGTTTCACTTCAAACGATCGAACCGTTTTTCCGTGATACGCGGTCGAAAATTTGCGGACATACATACACACATACACACATACACACATACACACATATACACATACACACATAATTTTCTTAATAGTATTTTCGCATTCCTTAGAGTGTAAAAAGAAGGAATATAATAGAAATTTTGAATTCTATGCAATGTACAGACAAAAGTCTGATTTTATTAATAAGGATTATAATTAGGCAAAGATTTCATTGAAATGTTCAGGAAAGTTTCGCGCTATAAACATTTATTTAATCGGGATAATTAAATATTTACACAACTTTCAATAAACATTGCAATTAAATATTCCGAATATTGCAAGTAAATATTTAATAAATTTTTAGGAAAGTTTCGATGCTGTGGGGGTGTAAACTTTGAAAATTTGTGATTTTTTAAATTTTTACATTCTCATAATATGAGAAAGTATTAGTTTTGGTCGAAAATTGACTTTCGCTAATTTCATGAAATCTCGACGTTTTGGGGTACCCTGAGTCCGAAAAGCATGGTCTAGAAAAGTGTCTGTCTCTGTATGCCTGTCTTTGTGTCTATCTGTAGGCACAATGGTGTCTCTACGATAACTTTTGAAAAACTTATTGTGTCAACTTGCAACTTGGCATGCACAAAGTTAGTGTTAAAATACAGATCGAGTTCTTTAGCCAGCCATTTTCGTCAAAAACTACAGGACTTTCAAAATTTTGAAAATTCAATTTTTTCAAATGTCAAAATTTTTAACTTTATATTACTTTAGATTAAAAAAATACAAACAACTTTCTTCTATAACATTTTTTCATAGAAAGTTAAATTTCGTTTTTTTAATAAGTTTTTGGGTCAGTCCATCTCAACTGTGTTAAAAAAATTTCTTTGATTTAAAAAACTTTTTAAAAATTTAAAAAAAACTTTTGTAAAAATCTGTAGTTCACAACAAAACAAAAAAAACACTTTTAACCGTTTTCTGAAATTTAAAATTTTTGTTATTTTTTTTACATCAACACCTTTAGGTTACTTGAAATACTTTAATTTAAGATATTTAATGTACTTTTAGATTTTAGAACAATAAATTACGTGTTTTATTATATCTTAATTTAATATTATTGACCGACAGATTAGCTCAGTCGGATAGATGCCTCGCTTGGCGGTCATTTAAGCAGGTTCTACATGGGATGCCCGACACGACAAGACGTGCCCCCTCTGCTCCATCTACCAAATACTTTCCCCTACTCACGGAGGAGAAGTTGGTATTGAAGAGGGGGCCCGTTTCACGTGTCGGGCATCCCATGTAGAACCTGCTTTAAGGACCAAGGGTATAAGTACCCTTGGTTCGCGCCCATTTGGCTTGGTATTTTTCCGGCACGTGAGAAAATCTAAGCGGGAGGTTTGACGTCGAGGTATAATGATGGATTCCCGGTCATTTTTCCGAAAAAAATTTTCCGAAAGCAAATTTCCGCAAGTTATTTTTTCCGAAAAATCATTTATTCCGAAAAAAAAATTCCGAAAAAATTTTTCCGAATCTAATTCTTCTCATATAAATTAGTAAAAAATTTTGCCAAATGAAAAAATTAAAAAAAAACAATTGAAATCTGTTTCTTAACCAATATACGAGACAGTCTGAAAAATAACTTAAAAAGGCTTGCAGAACAAATATCTTAAATCGAATCAGTTTTGAAAAAGTTTAACCTTTTAAAATAAAGAAAACTTTGATCATATGCAAAATGACTAAATAAACAATTTTTGTAAGTTTTAAATATTTTTCTTGAAAATTGATATTTGTTCTTCCAGAAGATACGAGTAACAATAATATTAATATTCATTAATATACATATAGGGGAAAGTGGGGCAAAGGCGCTAGGTTTACATTTATCGATGTACATTTTTTAAATTAAGCAATTAATTTATGCGGTCTTTGTTTTTCATTATTCTAAAACTAATCAACAAGAAATTTTAATAGTTGTTATTTAGTATCCCGTGTGGAAATCTGCCCAAGTTAGCCCAGTTAAAAACTGGGAGCCAGCTGGGCCCCACCTGGGCTTCCCATTTTCATAAAAATATTAACATTATAATAGAAAAAGTCTGAAAATTAAATATAACTATTCACAATAAATCATTCTACAATTAATTCATAATAATAATAATCATTATTAGTAGTTTTTGTTTGTTTGACCGTATTATATATTTTGTAGGATAATGAAAAGGCCTAGATACGGCCTTTTCATTATCCTACAAAATAATCATTATTATTTTAAACAATTTATTATTGTCAATAATTATAAACTTTTATTGTACTACACTAACAGACATTTAGTTTTATTGAAATTTTAAAGTTGTTCCAGCTGAATTTATTTATTTAATAATTAACTCATCAAGGTATAACGGTTTTTAATACATTTTAATAATTGTTTAAACAAATAATTGTTGTTATTTAATAACTTTTGATACACATAACTTAGAAACTTGCAATTTTTTTTCCTAATTTTGCAATTAACTAATAGGAACGACATAAAATAAAGAAAATTTATGGTTTTAACAATTCAGAAATTGTTTAAACAAATGATTGTTGTTATTTATTAACTTTTGATACACATAACTTAGAAACTTGCAATTTTTTTCCTAATTTTGCAATTAAGTAATACGAACAACATAAAATAAAGATAATTTATGGTTTTAACAATTAAGAAATTGTTTAAACAAATTATTGTTGTTATTTATTAACTTTTGATACACATAACTTAGAAACTTGCAGTTTTTTCCTAATTTTGCAATTAACTAATGTAAATAGTAAATCATTCGGATGTTTTATGATTTTAATTTTAACAATTTATCAAATGTTTAAACAAATAATTGTTGTTATTTACTAACTCTTGACACATAGCATCTAGAAGAATGAAGTTTTTTCTTATTTTGCAATTAGTTAATCAGAGTAGTAGTAATTGTAAAATTAGAAAGAAACTGCAAGTTTCTGGATTGTTTGTATTAAAAGTTAATAAACAATAACAATTATTTGTTTAAACAATTTCTGAACTGTTTAAATCATAAAATACTGTTATTTCATACTTTTCAGATTAGTTAAATATAAAATTAAAAAGAAACTGCATTTTTTTAGGTGCTTTGTGTCAAAAATTAGTAAATAACAACAATCATTTGTTTAAACAATTTTTGAATTGTTAAAACCTTAAATTATTTTTATTTCATGTGGTTCGAATTAGTTAATTGCAAAATTAGAAAAAAACTGCATCTTTCTGGAAGCTAGTGTCAGGAGTTACTAATTAACAACAATTATTTATTTAAACAATAACGACTGCAATATAACATTAGTAAAATTTATTATATATAATAACAAAAATCGTTTACAGTGAAAATTATTAAATAGTTTAGTTTTTCTTTAACATTTAATAATAAAACTTTGATGTAATTATGGTCATCTTCGTACATGAATTGACAATTGACAAACATGTTAACATTTTACGGAAGCATTTTAGAGTTTGTCTATTGACCCACTCACGGTGGGTTCCGGTCAGGCGAAATAATATTATAAGTGGGCGTGAGCTGGGCCCTACCTGGGCTTCCCAGTTTTTGAGGACCCACATCAATAATTATATAAGTAAAAATTTCTAAGTCCAAACCTAAAAATTTTTTTTTCAACAAAAAATTAATGTTTATAATGACTTAGATTAAGAAAAAACGTGTTTTTAACAAAAATGTATTCACAATATTTTTTTTATGTAATGTCCACATAATTAATTAGTAAAAATTTCTAAGTCCAAACTAAAAAAAATTTTTTTTTTTAGACCAACAAATTAATGTTTATAATGATTGTAAACAATAAAAAACACATTTTTAATAAAAATGTATTGATATATTTTTTTCATAATAATATAAATATTATTTTAAGAATATTTATCGTTCTTATTACATTAATAATATTGTTATAATTATTATTAAATTATTTATTTGTTACGGTGTATTCGTGTCAGTAAGTGCTTTATTGAATCATTACAGCAGATCAACAAGTCACTGACAATAAAACGTCGGTGTTCAGTAGTTAGTCTCCGTAGTATAGTGGTTAGGGCGTTAGTCTAGTAGTCCGTAGGTCGTAGGTTCAATCCCCGCGTGCGTTAAATTTTATTTGTTTCTTAGGTTTGCGTTTATTCCGATTTTTCTGCATTGTATTCGTATAAGTATGCAATTTAGTGATTATATATACCGTTTAATAATTTAATTAACAAATTTCTAATTTTTTTATAAATTTTTAATTTATGAATGAAAGGATATATATTAATTCCCATATATATGCTAACATTATTTATGAATTTGCTTTTGGTCACAATTTCATTAAAAAAAGTAAAAATCGTTAAATAATAACGTTATTTATTTATAATTCGACTTATTTGTTATTAATAAACAATTTATTCATTAATTTGAATGAAAACTAAATCTATGGGCCCCAGCTGGATTTTTCCTAGGTGGGCTGTGGCTGGATTCACCGTTACAAGCCAAGGAATCGCCCACCTGGGCCATCCCTGCTGGGACCCACCTAGAACCTGGGAAGCCCACCTGGGACCCACCGTGGGCCCACCTCACTTTTCCACACGGGATATTATAATTATAAATACATTATTTAATAAAATTTAAAAACAATGCAAAAAATGCCTTTGCCCCACACGCTGGGGCAGCGACGTTTTCGCTTATATTTCTAAAAGAAAGCATTTATAAGCCTTAAAAAAGTAACAAGTGATATTTATTAGTATAATATTTACGAAACATAAGGTTAACAACATATTATTAAAAGAATTATGCTATTTAAATAAAAAATAAAAACTTTTTGTGATTTTAACCTTATATTGTGAATTAATACATTGAAAATTCAAAAATTCAATTGTTTTTAACCAAATTATTTTCAATATTATTGCCTTTGCCCCACATAACAAACTTTTTTTTACTTTAAATTTCAAATATTTAAATACAAAATTAAACTAAAACACCACGCCAGTTGTGTAGAGAAATAGTTAATTTATTTACATGTTATGTTTTTAAAAATGAAGTACCTAAACTTATGTTTTAAAAAATAAGAGTTTGTTCAGTAAAATTATCATTTTATTTTTGGAAAACAAATTTTTTGTTATATTTCTTAAAATATTTAATATTTTTAGGTTTTCTTTTTTTAATCAATTGGTCTGATTGCATTAAAACTAAATTTTTAATACCAACTGGAATAGACAGAAAATAAAGGAGATATTTTAAAAAACGTCTTTGCCCCGCATAGCGCCTTTGCCCCACTCTCCCCTACAATAATAATAATAATGATATTCTTTAATGTCAATTCAATATTTTTTCTGAAGGTCTGCATACCTGTAAATAAGCTCCTTAAACGTAAAAACACGCAAGGAAAATATCCGTAATAAACAAAATATGAAATTGAATTAAATTCCATAAATATTTTTATGGAAATAGTGAATTTTCGGAAAAATTATTTCGTAAATTTAGATTTGGAAATTTTTTTTTCGGAAAATTATCTTTTCGGAAAATTAGACTTGCGAAAAATTTTTTTCGGAAAAATGACCGGGAACGATAATGATGTGCACCGTCGATTATTGTCCGGTACACACCATTAGAACTCGACTGTCGATAAACCGGTTGTACTCAGGAGAGGTTTTCTACAGTTTCCCTCTTCTCTGGCGAGAACGGGTGACGGGTGGTCCAGGCGGAATGCGAGTACTCCTAATAAAAGTCGGCTGTAGACGCAAATTAGGTTAATATATAGAAAATTTCATAAGTAGAATAGTTATGCTTAATCCAAAAAGTATTTCTCGGGGACTCTTGTCGAAGTGCGTAAGGCCAATAGGGCAGGAGTATAAACAATAAAAAAAAAATAAAAAAAAATTTAATATTATTCTTTTTAATTTTTTTTCATGTTTACCCTTTTCGGGTAGTTTTTTGTTTTTAATAAATAAAAGTAATAAAGAAATAAATACTTCTTAGTTCATTAAGGGGGGGTAAGGTTTTAACGGTGAAAAAAGCATGTATTTTAGAATTTTTTTTGCGATACGCAAAAGGTTAATTTATTTTATCACTTTGCATATAATATTGCAACATTTGAACAATATTTCTCTAAATTTTAATTAAAAAATATTAAGAATTGAGCGAGATAATGAGATTTTCCTCAGGCGACTCCAAAAAAATTGATTTGCGGTGTACGCTCTATCTCGCAACAGAATCATCCAAATCAAAAAAATCAAAGTGCATTTGTCAAAGGAGATGTTTTCTGAGGTAACGCTGGGAGCTTTTTTTTAAATTACAAATTAATCGATTATTTTATAGCGAAAATCGAATTTTTGACTTTTAAGTGCTACAAAAAATCGAAAAATAAAAAAAAAATTCCTCCCAGCGTTATCTCAAAAAACATCTCCTTTAACAAATGCACTTTGATTTTTTTGTTTTAGATGATTCTATTGCGAGTTAGAGTGTACACCGCAAATCAATTTTTTTTGGAGGCGCCTGAGGAAAATCTTATTTTCTCGCTCAATTCTTAATATGTTTTAATTAAAATTTAGTGAAATGTTGTTCAAATGTTGCTATATTATATGCAAAGCGATAAAATAAATTAACTTTCTGCGTATCGACAAAAAAAATTCTTAAAATCATGCTTTTTTTAACTTTTTAGACCTTACCCCCTCCCTTAAGCTCTTTATATAAAGCACCTAAAAACTAAGGTTATTTTTCAATTTTGCAAATAATTAAGGTGGGCAAAAAAGCATGAAGATATTGTATGATTTTATCAATTTCAGCAACAGTTTAGTTTCATTAAATAATAATTGTTATTTACAAATCACGTACACAAAGAACTTGATACTAGTATTTTTAAAATATTGTAGCTTTTTTAGCAAACCATGTTTCTGCGAAGAAAGTTAGTAATTAAAAATAATTTCACATTTATTATCAGCAAGACCAAAAATTTACATTTAAGTCCACTTAATCTCGCAATCATCAGCAAGCAGAATATGTGGTGAGAATGTAATCCTTAAAGTCGTAGTAACTTTAAGAAAAAAATAGGTTTAATGAAACGTATGAAAGGAAACAGGAAAAAGAACTATTTGCGCGCGAAGCGCGCATCAATCCTCAGAACGCGAAGCGCGACGACCAACATTCGCGCGCCCCGAGGCGTTTTTAAAAGAATTTAAAATTTAAAATTTTTTTAATTTTTTGAAAAAATTGAATATCTCCCGTTCTAATTCATATTTTTTAAATCTGTAAATTTATAAACCTTCCTTGGGCCAAGGTCTAACGTTCTGCCAAATTTGGTTTCAAACGGATCAGCCGTTTTTAAGTGATGCGCGACCAAATATTCTGTGACATACCGACACACATATACATACACTAGCTGCGATACCCGTCTTCGACGGGTTATTAGTTATTGTTATTCCTACTTATATATTAATAGCTGCGATACCCGTCTTCGACGTGTTTCTTAGTATTTTTATAGTTTTCCATATTGAGTATTGATTGGTATTTAACCAACTACATTTAAACTAATTTTCTTGATGATTATTAATATTAATTAATGAAGAAGAAAACGAAATTTTAAGGAAAGTAAAAAGATAATGTTTAGATTTTAAAAATCGCCCTAAGTGTAAAAACCATCATGGCTTAATAACAGCCCAGTACTGGCAAAGTTGTCACCTAGTCTTGGCCGATATTATTGGGACGACTCTTGTGGTGTTAATTACGGTTGGACGTCGGCAGACGCTAATGGCCCAATATTGACTGCCATTACTTACCCAGTATTGGCAAAATACAAAAACTAATATAAATTATTACATTTTTTATTAGTTAACTAATTAATTTATCATATTTATACGTCTTTTATTTCACTCTGCTACTTTGACGTGAAGTCAAGAAAGCTTAATGGTTTCACACTAAAAAAAAGTTTTACTTTTAGCCTGTTTTCGAGGCTGAAATTAAGGTGTAAACGGAGTCAGCCCCATTAAACAAGGACAGACTTATGTGAAATACATGGGCTGAATTTAAGGTGTAAACGGAGTCAGACTTTTTTTCCTGAGTTTATAAGCTACACTATTTATCGATATTGTGATATTATTGGGGCGAGGTACGTCCCAATATTGGCAATTGTATTTTGCCATAATAGCAGATACAAAATTTTTGCTATTAATGTGCCATTACTGAGCCGAGCAACGTCCCAATATTCTGAAACTGAAATTACCAACGTTTATTCGACGAAAATTTTTACTTTAGCTAATTGCTTATTTTAATATTAACAGCCCTTTAAAAAAATTACGAAAGGATCAAGGAATGAAAGTTTTAGTTTTCTTTCGACTTTTAAGAAATGTAAACAAAAAAAATTTTTTTTTATAGACAAATTAATTTTTTTAACTTTGGGCCGGATTTTTTTTTATTTTTTAAAAATTTATTTATACCTTATAGTTTCCAAACAGTCCCGAAATGGGCCTGATGTAATAAATGAGTTTTAAAACATTTTCAAAAATCACTTGCAAGCATCACAGTGGGATTTCTTTTACAATTAACTTTTTAAAACTGTCTACAGCGTAGACCCTTTAATTTAAAATAAAGAACACTCAAATAGATTAAAAATTATACGCTG
Source organism: Leptopilina heterotoma (assembly GCF_015476425.1). Classification (NCBI taxonomy): domain Eukaryota; kingdom Metazoa; phylum Arthropoda; class Insecta; order Hymenoptera; family Figitidae; genus Leptopilina; species Leptopilina heterotoma. Next base: position 135,994 of record NW_025111155.1, read on the forward strand.
TAGACAGTTTTAAAAAGTTAATTGTAAAAAAATCCCACTGTGATGCTTGGAAGTGATTTTTGAAAATGTTTTAAAACTCATTTAACACATCAGGCCCATTTCGGGACTATTTGGAAAAACTTCTCTATACTATAAAGTATAAATAAATTTTAAAAAAATCTGGCTCAAAGTTAAAAAAAATTAATTTGTTAAAAAAAAAATTTTTTGTTTACATTTCTTAAAAGTCGAAAGAAAACTAAAACTTTCATTCTTCGACAACTTTTTCCTAAACTCAATATTTTCGGACTTATAAGCTACTGAATATTGGTTTACAATTAAAAGTCCAAAACTCCGAAAATTCATAACTCGAAAATTTGAATAATTAAACAAAAATAAAAAAATACTTATCTGTTTTTTTCGATACAGAATAGGAAACAAATTTTTTTGGCCGATTTTAAGAGGTCGACTAAAATCTCACGTGGAATTGCCCATATATAGATAAAACTTAAGATGCCATAAGTTGATTCCGCCGACATCTGCCGAAAAATTTTTTATTGAGAAATGTTCATTAAGACGTCAACTTTCCAAATTTTATTGACACTTTTTGAAATAAATGTCTTTTTTAGTTTTTAAAATATAACTATATTCGTAATCAGCGACACCCAAAATTCTAATTTTTATTTACACCCAGTGAGAAATTGCCAATAGACTTTAATCGGTCCAATATCGGTCCAATATTGGTTGCCGTGCTGGGCGCCGATTGACTCCCAATATTGGACCAATATGGGCTGATGCTTGGGATGTAACGGCATCGCCAATCATCGGTTGTCAATATTGGTCCAATATTGGCCGAATATTGGCAACCAAGAGAAAAAAAATTTTTTAAATAAATTTTTTTTAATTAAATAATAATAATAAAAAATTAATGTTTATAATTTTTGTTTAATATATTTATTTGTTTAATTATTTATTTTTAATAATTCATGTAAATAATAAATAATTTATTATTTATAAATTATAATTATTTAAAAATGCAGCAGCTATTAGAAAATAGCATTCTGCAAAAAAATTCTATCATTGAAAAATCAATGATAGGCGAGAGAAATCCGCGTCTTTAAATAGATTCGCAGATGATAGGCAAGAGATATCCGCGTCATTAAACGGATTCGCAGATATACTCTGGTCTCGCGACGAATCTCTCGATACTTATATACACTGGAGTCGCCGTGTCAGTTGCGAGAACGGTTACAGCGTCCCTCTTGCGGCAGAGATAAGAATTGTCACGTAAACTGCTAAATCGCTTTACCGACCGCCTTATTATACCCGCAGTTTACGTGACAATTCTTATCTCCGCCGCAAGAGGGACGCTGTAACCGTTCTCGCAACTGACACGGCGACTCCAGTGTATATAAGTATCGAGAGATTCGTCGCGAGACCAGAGTATATCTGCGAATCCGTTTAATGACGCGGATATCTCTTGTCTATCATCTGCGAATCTATTTAAAGACGCGGATTTCTCTCGCCTATCATTGATTTTTCAATGATAGAATTTTTTTGCAGAATGCTGTTTTCTAATAGCTGCTGCATTTTTAAATAATTATAATTTATAAATAATAAATTATTTATTATTTACATGAATTATTAAAAATAAATAATTAAACAAATAAATATATTAAACAAAAATTATAAACATTAATTTTTTATTATTATTATTTAATTAAAAAAAATTTATTTAAAAAAATTTTTTTCTCTTGGTTGCCAATATTCGGCCAATATTGGACCAATATTGACAACCGATGATTGGCGATGCCGTTACATCCCAAGCATCAGCCCATATTGGTCCAATATTGGGAGCCTTTATTGGACCGATGATCGGTCTCTTGGCTCCCAATATTGGACCGATATTGGACCGGTGAGAAATTTCTCACTGGGCATAAACAAATTTATTAAAATTAATGTCCACTATATTGGATCTGCCATTTTGAGTTTTAAAAATTTGACTTGTGTTTCGTAATCAGCGATCTCAAAAACCCCTAAATCCTAATTTTCATTAAAATTCAAAATTTTAAAAAATAAATTTTCGCCATATTGGAGTCACAATTTTGAATTTTTAAAATCTAACTGCATATTCATATTCGGTGATCCCAAAAACCCATAAATCTTAATTTTCATTAAAATTCATTAATTTTTTTTAATTGATGTTTGACATATTGGAGTCGCAACTTTGAATTTTTAAATTTTGACTGTTGATTCGCAATCAGCGATCTCAAAATGATATAAATTCGGCTCTCAGACTACTGTGTGCCGCTAGTGTTATTTTCTTAACTGATACAAAAATTCTAGTTAGATTTCGGCATTACCGACAGATCTATTTTTCAAGCACACTTGAGTGTAAATAAAGATTTAAAGAACACTTTCAGATTCATGGAGACGCGGCTTACGTGGGCCAAGGGGTAAATCAGGAATGTCTGGCATTGAGTGGAGTACCGCATTTCGAAATCGGTGGCACAATTCATTTGGTGGTGAATAATCAGGTTGGATTTACGACACCACCATCGCGAGGCAGATCAACGAGGTACTGCACTGATTTGGCAAAATTCATAAACGCTCCCATCATTCATGTCAATGGTGACGATCCCGAGGTATGTAGTAACATTTTATTGTCAAATAATTCATGAATTAATTACTTACCTGAATATTTGGAGTGCTGCTTTTGTGACGTCTCCTAGATGGTAGTTCGTGCCACAAGGATTGCATTCGCCTATCAGAGAAAGTTCCGCAAGGATGTCTTTGTCGATTTGAATTGCTTCAGAAGATGGGGACACAATGAACTCGACGATCCAACGTTCACAAATCCTCAATTGTACAAACTTATTCATAACCGTCCGTGAGTTAATTTGATTTTTATTTAACATTCTGTCTACTCTGACACGTTTCTATAAGCGAAGAAGGTCCTAATGCTAGGAGAGCTGAATGAACTGCAGAGGAGAGCTGAATGAGACGCAGAAATAGGGAGAGGATCCTTTTATACGGCTTACGAAAAGGAATGGAAGGCGTCCCCTTCTATCGCCCTTCTCCCAATGAGAATAATAATATTACCGATGGAAATAATTCTTCCTTTTTTCAAAATAAATAACATAAGGATGTCTTCCTTCACCTAATTTGCACATCTACTCATTTCATATAAGGATAGTTTCTTTTTTATTGTGCTAGAATAAAAAAAATACATTTCTACTGCTTCGTTCACTACAAACAACTATTTTTGCAGATCAATTCCAGACGCGTATTTAGAAAAATTGTCCAAATCGAATCTTCTCACGAAGGAAGAGGGTCAATCGATTGTTGACGATCATACATCATGGTTGACAAACGCTTTACGACAAGCAGACGATTACAATCCAGACGCAACCTACTTTACCGGCTGGTGGTCAAGAATTAAACAAGCGGACTCTGCCGTTACCACTTGGAATACCGGTGTGAATTCAAACCTCTTACAATTTGTCGGTAACCGGAGTGTACAATTTGAAGAAAATTTCGTAAGATTTTTTTTAAAATTCAATCCTAAGAAATCCCTAAAAGAAAAAATAACAAAAAATTGAATTTATTCTAGAACATACATCCACATATTCTGAAAACACACGTGAAGGCAAGATTGAAGAGAATTGAGGAAGAAAGGCAGATTGATTGGTCAACGGCGGAAGCAATGGCTTTTGGAAGTCTCCTATATCAGGGATATAATGTTAGATTGAGTGGTCAGGACGTTGGTCGAGGGACTTTTTCACATAGACATGCAATGCTTGTGGATCAAGTTAGTGGAGGTGGGTAAAGATGCATCTGGTCTAAAATAATTATGGTTTTTTATGTTAAAATCCCATTTTTAGGTATTCACATACCATTGAATTCGATGGTGAGTGATCAGAAGGGAAAAATAGAATTGGCAAACAGTATTTTGTCGGAAGAAGCAGTTCTGGGATTTGAGTACGGAGTCAGTATTACATCACCGTCGACATTGTCAATTTGGGAGGCGCAATTTGGTGATTTTTTCAATGGGGCACAAATAATTATTGATACATTCCTAACGAGTGGTGAGGCGAAATGGATGATGAGTAGTGGATTAACAATGATGTTGCCACACGGTTATGAGGGAGCTGGTCCGGAGCACAGTTCCTGTAGGATGGAGAGATTTCTCCAATTGACTGATAGCAAGGAGACAAAACCCGACGGCGAAGATGTTAACTTCCAAGTGGCGAATCCTACGACACCGGCGCAGTACTTCCATTTACTTAGAAGACAAGTATTTATCTAAAAGTATTTAATTCTCTAACAGTAGTTAGAGGACCCTCAGTGACCCTTATCATCCATAATCGTCCATTCGGTTGCCTAAATGCCTAACAAAAAATGTTCGCGGACCTGATGGAAATTCGGTAACATTTGGACAATTGATACGGGAACCAACTCTCTCTCTTTCGTAGCTTCTAGACTAGAACTTCCAGTTCTTGCTGGAAGTATTCTTTGTGGGTAAGGCAATCCAAACCGCGGATTATAAGCGTTAGTTTCAGATACATCGATTAGGTTCTGTTCCCTTCTTCTTGGTTTCTAGAGAACTACTTCCAGATCTTGCTAGACGTCCTCTTTCTGGGTAAGGTAATCTAAACCACAGATTTTAAAAGTTCTCTAGAAACGAAGAAGAAAGGAATAGAAGTCCTAGTTCGGTGTATCCAAACCGAGATCTTCCAGTTCTTGTTGGACGTCTACTTCCTGGGTAAGGTAATCCAATTCGTAGATTTTCAGCGTTAGTTTTTGATACACTGATTAGGAGTTCTATTGCTCTCTTCTTAGTTTCTAGAGAACTACTACCAGATCTTGCTAGACGTCTTCTTTCTGAGTAAGGTAATCCAAACCACGGATTTTAAAAGTTTTCTAGAAGCGATGAAGAAGGGAATAGAAGTCCTAGTTCGGTATACTTTCTGGGTAAAATAATCCAATTCGTAGATTTTCAGCGAGTTTTTAATATACTGATTGTAACGATTGCTCTTACAAAATTTACTTTTATTTTATTAAATGTCATTCCAGTGGTCTTTTCTAATTAATTAGCAGACGACAAAAGCACATGTTGCTCGCCGGGCGAAATTAGCGCCAGAGAGAGATTAGCATCTCACAACAACGCATATCGCGCATTGTATAATTATAATTACTTTTGTACCATTTAATCTTTTATTAAAAGTTATTGTTTAAATTAATCTTGTGAGATTTCTGAAGTGATCCTTCCTGCGCCAGTTTACACTATTTCAAGGAAACTTGTTCTAAGCTGCTTGTTCCTGGGCGAGAATCAACTCCGTTAAGTCCACCTATGTATTCTCATTTGGCTCTACACGGAAGGCTTGTTCTCACCTGTGGAAACTCTGCTCGAAATTATTGTGCGCCATCGGTTAAGTCGAACCCCTTTTTTAATCTCTTTTTATTTCTTAGTCTAAATCTTACCCGGTTGCCCACATGATTGGGAGTTCTATTGTCCTCTTCTTAGCTTCAAGAAAAGTTCTTCGAATTCTTGCTATCCCAGTAAAAAAAATTCGATACACGGACCGCGGAGTTCGTATACGAGCTCGGTAGCTCGTATGAGAAATATGAGAAAACTCTCATACGAGCCTTTTCCGTAATGAGAAGTGTATAGATGCTTGTATACGAGGTGACTTTTAAAGCATTTTTCTTAATATAACACTAATTTAAAGTAAATGTAGATAATAGAAATGAATTTTCAAAGTAAAACAAAGCTAAATTTATAAAGGAAATTAAGTTTTAAGAAAAAAAGGATAATTTTGTTCAAAAAATTTATTCACACTGAAAAAAGGTTAGAATTTGATAATTCCTTGTTACTCTAACTTACCGACATTAGATATTTCTCGGATGCGGTAAGCACGATTTTGTATTGGCGGTAGAATAAATAAGTTTTTTTCATTACTTATTAATAATATATTATTATTTATTTATTATATAAATGTTCTTATATAAAATAATTAAATGTAATACAAAATCTGCTTACCGTATACGAGAAATATCTAATGTCGGTTAGTTAGAGTAACAAGGAATTATCAAATTCTAACCTGTTTTCAGTGTGAATAAATTTTTTGAATAAAATTATCCTTTTTTTCTTAAAACTTCATTTCCCTTATAAATTTAGCTTTGTTTTACTTTGAAAATTCTTTTCTATTATCTACATTTACTTTAAAATAGTGTTATATTAAGAAAAATGCTTTAAAAGTCACCTTGTATACAAGCATCTATACACTTCTCATTACGGAAAAGGCTCGTATGAGAGTTTTCTCATATTTCTCAAACGAGCTACCGAGCTCGTATACGAACTCCGCGGTCCGTGTATCGAATTTTTTTTACTGGGATGTTTCGCAATTTGGATTGTCTGACCTAGGAAGAATTCTAGATCAATCCAAATCGCGGAACATACCCTAAATAAGCTTTATACTCTTTTTATGGCCCCGGCAGTGAAAGTCTCCTTATAGGAGTCTTCGACTAAAGAGAAAGTTTGAACGCATTACGCCACTATGAAGGCAACTAACTGCTTCTCCATTTCATTGGGCACCTCTCTTCCTGGGTAGAAATTTTCCCAATTGAATAGACGGAGAGTAAGCGAGTTTTGGTCAAGGGTTTTTTATAAGGCTCATAATTACAGGGTGTCTAGCGAATTATGATTTTCAAATTCCCGGCAAAATCCCGGATTTCCCGGACCTAAAACTAATTTATTCCCGGATTTATTTTTAAGACATTAATGACTATACTATTAATTTTTTAAATACAGTGGAAACTGAATTATCCGAACTAATTCAGGCAGGATCTGGTTCAGATAATCAAAAGTTCGAATAATAGAAATTGCTATTATTTTCGTTTATATTTGTGGATAAATGATTGTTTCGGAATTATTTTGCAATATCCAGTGGCATTTATGTCTTCTTTTAGATATTTACATTAAAAGTCACTGAGGTTCAACTGCAATAAGTTAAAAACATTAGGATTTATATTTAAACTTTCAATTTAAGACTTTAAAATGTTAAAAACTTATGCAACAATTACAGTGCCGCTCAAAAGGATTTGCCCACCCTACGCCATGCAAGGGCATTACAAAAAGTTTTGTATCTTCAATAATAATAAAGATAAAATCTTAATCAAATATTTATTTTAAACCTTAAGTATTTGACTTGAAATAATGCCAAAAAAATTCAAAAAAAAAAATTTTTTTAATGTTTAATTGCTGAAAATGAAAAAAAAATTTTCACTTTTTTTGAAAAATTTCAAATTGATACAATTTTTGAAGAAATCATCACATTTAAAATCTACAAATGTCATTGGAAAGCATTTTTTGTCACCTTTCAAACGATTTTTTGAAAATTGCTCTACGATAATTTTTAAGAAAGATATGATCATTTGTTTATAAAAATAGCCTATTTTTTCAATTGTTGGTAATTTGAGAACAATTGATTTTTGAAAAAAATTGTTAAGGAAAAAAATGTGCCTCTTTGTGCGTAGAATTAAAAAAAAATATTTAAACAATAAAAAAAAAATTTTTTTTTACATTTTTTTCTTCTGTATATATTTTTAAGACGAATAACATATACTTATCAATACATATCGATAAAATCTAACACAACATAAATTATCACTGTTAAAAAGAACAGTTAATAATTACACTTTTTAAATATTTAAATAACATTAATTAATTAATTAATTTCGTGATTTTTAAATTGAATGTTATTTTTAACAACACTGATTTAATTATTTATAAACAAATAAATGTTTTATAATTAATGTTATTTAAATATTTAAAAAGTGTGATTATTAACTGTTCTTTTTAACAGTGATAATTTATGTTGTGTTAGATTTTATGGATATGTATTGATAAGTATATGTTATTCGTCTTAAAAATATATACAGAAGGAAAAAATGTAAAAAAAAATTTTTTTTATTGTTTAAATATTTTTTTTCTAATTCTACGCACAAAGAGGCACATTTTTTTCCTTAACAATTTTTTTCAAAAATCAATTGTTCTCAAGTTACCAACAATTGAAAAAATAGGCTATTTTTATAAACAAATGATCATATCTTTCTTAAAAATTATCGTAGAGCAATTTTCAAAAAATCGTTTGAAAGGTGACAAAAAATGCTTTCCAATGACATTTGTAGATTTTAAATGTGATGATTTCTTCAAAAATTGTTTCAATTTGAAATTTTTCAAAAAAAGTGAAAATTTCTTTTTCATTTTCAGCAATTAAACATTAAAAAAATTTTTTTTTTGAATTTTTTTTGGCATTCTTTCAAGTCAAATACTTAAGGTTTAAAAAAAATATTTGATTAAAATTTTATCTTTATTATTATTGAAGATACAAAACTTTTTGTGCAACACCTGCAAGGAAAGTAATACTTTGCATGCCTGTAAAGTAGGCGCAAAACAGTACTTTGCTGCACTAGTGCGGCAAAGAGCTTACTTTGCTGCACTAATGCGGCAAAGTGGTTATTTTGCTGCACTAGTGCGGCAAAGTGCTTACTTTGCTGCACTAGTGCGGCAAAGTTCTTAAACTTTTGGGTTTTTTTGGTGATATACATAGGTATTTGTTTTCTATTTGTAGAATACCTGTTTTTTACAGTAATATACGCGTAAAAAACCACGAATATTAAGTGCGGTAACATACGTTCCAAACCCTGCTAAACAGTACGTATGTTGGCGTCAACTAGCGTTTCCAAACAGCTTTTTTTATCAAAACCAAAAGGTGTTGCACAAAGTACTGTGTGCAACACGTACGAAAGAAGATTTTCCAACTTCGTGCAAATTGCTGCCCTCGCTTTGCTCGGGACAGCAAACTTTGCACTCGTCGGAAAACAGCTTCTTTCCGTACTTGTTGCACAATATACTATTGTAATGCCCTTGCATGGCGTAGGGTGGGCAAATCCTTTTGAGCGGCACTGTATATAAATAATAATAATAATATACGGTCAATTCTATGTCACAAATATATTTTATTTATTTCGTTTAGAAAAAAGGTATACGTATCCTTTATTTTTCTATTCTATAGAGGACCAAAATATTTTTTGCAAACTATCCTTATTATTTGTAAGTAGGTATGTATTAGATAAGTAAAATAATACTAAACCTGTTCTTGGCATATTTTTCTAAATTCAATAGTTTTAGAGTTATAGATAATTGAAAATAAGTCTACCTACTTTTAAAAATAAAAAAAAAATACAAAAATTTGGTTACCTATAAAAAATGAAAAAATAGATTTACAATAATATATTTTCATCCTAATTGAAAATGTGGACTGAAATTTAAGGTGAAATTGCCTATATACCTACCTATAATATATCTTTTTAAAATTTTTGAAAAATATAAGACTGAAGGTAGTTCTCCGGCTTCTACACTTGTAAAAATTTATTTTCTTCAAATTTTGAGGAAATGTTTCTTCGGGTGCCATTTAAATGTGGTAAAAATTTCAAAACCCTTTGCGATGCTAAATTTTGACTTATTTAAGTTCAAACTTTCACTTTTCCATGCGATTATGTTAAAAATAAAAAATGTCAACCACAATATCTCGTTTTTTGACATGAAAAAATGTTTTGAAATTTCTACCACATTTAAAGGGTACCCGAAGAAATATTTCCTCAAAATTTGAAGAAAATCTATCGAAAATTAATTTTTAAAAGAGTAGTAGTCGGAGAACTACCTTAAATTGAAATTTTTTTATAGATTTTAATGAATTAGCGAAATTTTCCAAAAATTCCCGGATATTTTTTCATTTCCCGTCAATTTCTCGGGTTTTTCCCGGCCGAAATAAATTCCCGGCAAATTCCCGGTTTTCCCGTTTTTCCCAGACGCTAGACACCCTGTAATTAATTGTAGGGTAGGTGCTTTCTTCACTCCTCTTTGCAAAAATGTAAGTCTGGCAGCACCCATGCCCTGCGTTTGCATATATGATTTTAATTTGAAATTAAAATGACAGACCAAAATATACCCTTCCAAATATGTGATAAAAAGCCCGCTGAGTCTAAAACACCAAAAAGGGTTCCCCAACAAGAACGGACTATCAGTAGATAGTCCGTTCTTGTTAGGGAACCCTTTTTGATATTCAATAAACGCAAATAAAATCTAATTAAAAATTCATTTTCAGGTAATGAGAGATTTTCGAAAACCTCTAATTGTAATTACACCGAAAGTTTTACTACGTCACTCTTCTGCAATTTCGGATCTTAATGAAATGACATTGGGAACTTATTTTAAAACCGTAATAGGTAAACATTTCCTTCTACCAATTGATTTGGAGAAAAAATATTATTTTCTCTAGAGAAGACAACTTATTATCTCTATATAAGAGACTTCTTTCCCCCAAATTTTTTCAAAAAAAATTCAAAAAGATACGCCATTTTGAATTTTAATATTAATTTTATAAAATTTTGAATATCTCGGAATATTTTTTATGGATTTTTATAAAATTTACACATTTTTCAGGTAAAAGTATGTACTTTAAAATGCAAATAAAGTTATTCAAAAAAAATTAATTTTTAAATAAAAAAATTAAAAAAAAATTTTTTAAACAATTTTTTGTTTATTTACTCTTTTCTGAGAAAAATGATATTAATATATTTGGATTCCTTATGAATTCATCTTTAATTTCATAAAAAAAAATTGATGGAGACTCAAGTGGGTCCGGAGATATTGAAGTTTTTGTAAAAAATAGGCCTAGTTGCAGCAGCAATGCACGACTACGGTCGGTAACGTACTTCGCGACTTGTGCAGTATGGTTCTATGGCGCGGCGACGCTTTTTTTTACAAAACTTTCAATATCTCCGGACCCAGTTAAGTCTCCATCAATTTTTTTTATGAAATTAAAGGTGAATTCATATGGAATACAAATATGTTAATAAAATTTTTCTCAGAGAAGAGTAAATAAACAAAAAATTGTTTGAAAAATTTTTTAAAAATTTTTTTATTTAAAAATTAATTTTTTTTTATTAACTTTATTTGTATTTTAAAGTACATACTTTTATCTGAAAAATGTGTAAATTTCATAAAAAACCATAAAAAATATTTCGAGATATTCAAAATTTTATAAAATTAATATTAAAATTCAAAATGGCGTATCTTCAACAATTTTGAATTTTTTTTGAAAAAATTTGGGAGAAAGATAGTTCTCTTATATAGAACTATAATACCACGAAGTTTTGTGCAAATCGGCATACCCTTTGCAAATCGTGATATTTCTGACGTGAATTGCCTCTAATATCTTTTCTCTTGAAGAAGTAAAATGCTAAAAATTTATCATTACAGGAGATGATAGAGTGCAAAAAGAAAATGTCCAGCGAATTTTGCTGGTTAGCGGAAAACACTATTACAATTTAATTCAACAGAGGGAACTTTTAGGAGCAAACAATGTGGCAATTATTCGAATTGAGAGTCTCTGTCCATTTCCAATTATGGAATTATTGGAAGAAATTGACAAATACAAGCATGCGAATAGTTAGTAATTCTCACTTACCTTGTTTTTTTGATTCACTTTTCTAGCCTTGTTGATCACTTTTTCTTCTTAAAAGCTTTCGTCTGGAGTCAAGAGGAGCCAAGAAACATGGGTGCATGGTCGTTCGTTAAACCGCGATTTGAAAATCTCTGCGGTCGACGGGTGAGTGTGTGTGAAAAAAATTCGTATTCTTAAAATAAACTGAAAAAAATAAATTTCCAAAAAAATAAATAAATAGAAAAAGAGTAGCATAGTAAAAAATTTAGAATTTTACAATTTTCTAAAATTCGAAGTTGTATTCGAATCGACTTTTTACCCAGTTCAAAAAAATATTCAAAAAATAATACCAAATAATGTGTTTTCAGTTGCACTTCTCGGGTAGGGATTCCTTACCAGCTCCTGCTGTTGGCGTTGGTCGGGTTCATCAACGTGAAGCCGAGGAAGTGATCAAGAAACCATTTGCCATAAAGTAGGGACATTCTTTTCCAAATAATTTATTTTTGACCCCCCCTTAATATATAATTCTTATTTTTCGAATAAAAACCATTTATGCACTAACTTAATGGATTATATACACATAATAGATAAAGAGAGAGGGGATTATTTCTTATCAGCAGTCACCTCTTTGCTAAGGCGTGCGTGCTCGTTTTTCATGAGGGTCTTCAATTCCACCTGTAAAATCCAAAAAAAAATTGTTTAAATACCAACACTAAAACACTTTTTTTTACTTTTTGAAAAGGAGAAAAAAGTAAATTGATTGATTACTTTTTTTACTTCGTATGCAGCAAACAATAAAGTAAATATAAATGTAAATATAATAACAGAATAAAATAAATACAAAAAATAAATAGTAAAATTAAAAACTTACGCCCCAGCCTAATTTATCGGCAAGTTCCTGACAACCTTTGTCGCAATCGCCCAACCAGGCCACGTCTCGTCTGGATTTAGAATCAAAATCGAGACCTTGCCTCAAACCCAAAAGTCTTGTGAGTCGATCGGCAATTCCCACTTTTTCCTTATTTAACAAGAGTCGAGGGCATTTAGACTTCACTCTAAAATGCAAAAAAGTAAAAAAGTCACTTTAGTCGATAAAAAATATAACCCTTCTAATTTTCAATTATTTTCTACAACTTTTAACTAAACTTCATCTCTAAATCAATTATTTTTAATAATTTTGTGAAAGTTCTTCTAGAATAAAATTATTTAAATACAAAAATTCAATTTTTTATAATAATTGAAACTATTCTTTTTTTAAGTTAATGTTTTCAAAAAATTGAAATAAAGGAATAAATAAAATAAATTTTTAAAAATATTTATAAATAATATTTGAAAGATAATAGTTTTTCAACTACATACATATGTTATACAATTGGAAATTTTCCAAATCAATGAAATTTGATAAAATATTTTACAAATCATTGAAATTTGAAAAAATTTGTTTAAAATAATTGAAAATTGATAAAAAATTTTTAAAATAATTGAAATTTGATAAAATTATTTAAAAACAAAATTGAATTTTTGAAAAATATAAATAAAAATAATCAAATTTTTGAAGAATTTTAATTATAAATGTGAACATGATTTCCAGAATTATTAATACGGTTAAAAAAGTGAACTTTTAAAAATTTTAATTTACTTTGTTCAAAGATAATTGAATTTGAAAAAATTCTGAGAATTACTTTTGTCAAAAATATTTTAATATAATTTTTAGAAGCTAATTTTCATTAATTTTCATTTTCAAAATTTACACTCTTGGGGAGTTTTCATTAAAATTTCTGAGAATTCAATCACAGTCAACTCTACCAATAGTGCCACTTCTCCTCTTTCTCGCTCGAGATTTATCCCCACTTTAGCGTCTCTAGCACGGCTTCTGAATTTCGAGTTTCCCCTAAGAGAGAAATGTACAAACAGTGGGGGTACTACAGTTCCAAGAAAAGTCGTAAACGCTGTGCAATTTCGCGGCACTATTGATAGAGTTGACTGTATTTTCAAAATTTATAATTAAAATTCTTCAAAAGTTGATTTTGAAACATTTTAATAAAATATTGAAAATTAACCTGTCAACAAGGGAAGCAAACGGCTGTACAACAAGACTAGATCCCATAATAATCAGTAAATCAGCTTCTGGAAAATCTTTACTGATCAAAATGTGAAATCTCTCTGGTAGCATTTCACCAAAGAAAACAATATCCGGCTTGACGACTCCTTCCTCGCATTCTTCGCATTTTGGTACCGTTCCCAGTTGTATTTTTTCTGTTTGAATAAAAAAAAATTACATTAATTGTATAACTTATTAACTAATAATTATTTTTTTAATATTTGCCATTTATTTACTTTACTAGCAAATGTTACGCGCGGAACGTACTATTAAATTTATTATTATGCAAATTACAAAATTTTTCTTCCTCGTAAGGAAGCTTTGTAGTCGTTTAATTTACAAAATGTTGAATGACAAAACAATTGTCCGGATGAATGTATGTGTGTGCACTGAGAGAAGTCCGGGAACTAATACGTCCCGTGCGAGGCTTGAGTGATAATTTTGAATGTTCTTATGTGAACCCTCGATCAGGACGTCTCAAGCCCCGATAAAAAACGTGGAACGTCCCGAAGCGGGATTACTTACAACTTTTAGTTTCGGTCACGAGTTGTTCTCTCACATGCGGGAACAATGTTTGACAGACTCGGGGCGTCTGAGCCCTAGATTCGAAACATCTCAAACGCAACAAGAACAGTAGCTTATAGCGACGTCTAGCGGAAACTATTACGCCCTGGACTTCTCTCAGTGTGTGTGTGTGGATCCCGATTTTTGTGAACACGATAACTCGAAGAGGTTTTAACGAATTTGGCTAAAATTTACCAGGTATATTTATCATAAAAATATCTCAAAATGGATTGATAAACTTTAAAAAATTCTCAAAAAAAATTTTTTTTTGACTTTTTTTTAAGTTGGTTATTCAAGTACAATAAAATGTTATTATTTATTGAAAAATAAATAAAAAATCTTATACTTTGCATCAAGATGAATCGATCGATGTATATAAAGTATATATTCTATTGAAAATTATAGAATTAATTACAATTAAAGTTGAAAAATTCACTTTATTACTAAAAATTTTTTTGTTTATTTAGATTTATATTACTGTATAAGAAAATTTTATTCTTTCTATTAAGGGGACATTCCAGTTCAAAACAGGCAAAAAGAAGGCTTTTTTAGTATATATTATTAAAATAACTATGACATTTATTAAAAAAAATTCTTTTACATGTAATAAATAATTTATTTAAGAATTTGTAAAAAAAAATTTTTTTCATTTTTATTTCAAAATTGCGGCGATATACGCCATTTTCAAAAATGCCCATTTTCGGTGGTAAGATCGATTCCAAACTTTCTAAAACAGATAAAACCAAAAACGAAGTGACATTCTCTTCGTTAGATATTTCTTTAGGTGTGGAACCTCAAAATAGTGGAATTTTCTTCCCCCTTTTTTTTAGAGTACTTTTTCCCCAAAATATGAAAGAAAAAGGTGCTTTTATTCAGAATTTCTCTTATAAAAAAAGGGAGTTGGAAATTTTCCAGTTTTTGAGGTTCCACTTATAGGCATAATGACGCTGAATCAAAAGCCGTTTGATTTTTGAAAATCGCTTTAGAAGAACTCGAGATATCACTCTTACCAGGTCAAAAAAAGACATTTTGAGAAAGACGCATTTAAAGTTTTTGTTCATAAGTTTCGAAATTTTTTTTAAAAAATCATCGGCGGATTTGCTTGAAAATCGTTACTTGAGGGTTTTTGAGGTCGCTAATTACGAATATGGAATCAGATTTTTAAAATTTAAAATGGCAGATCCAATATGGCGGACATTTTTTTTTCAAAATCATTGGATTTGCTTGAAAATCGTTACGGGGGGTTTTTGGGGTCGCTGATTACGAATATGACATCATTTTTTCAAAATTAAAAATGGCGGATGCAATATGGTGGACAAAAAAAATTAAACAAAAGAAAAATTAAAATTAAAAAATTTTCTTTTTTGCCATATTGGATCCGCCATTTTGAATTTTGAAAATTTGATATCTAATTTGTGATCAGCAACACCAAATACATTTTTGTTTGTCTTTTTTAAAAAATGAAAGTGAGAAAACATTTAAATCATTCAATTGCTTATCCGCATACAAAAACATATTTGACATGGTGAAGAATAAGCATGTATAACTTTTGATTTACTTCGAGTTTTGCAATAATATTTTAGGAGAGTATTCTTGACACTATAAGAAATCCGAAAATAAAAACAAAAAAAATCGATTTTTTTGACATTTTGAACTGGAATGTCCCCTTAAGACGAATTAACTTTATTTTATAAATGTTAAATTGTATTAAAAATGATTTGAAAATTAAATATACTTATCGTTAATGCTTCCTCTACGAGGAAGCAAATTTTTTTTGCTGATCGTAAAGAGGAAGCAAAATGTAAATGTAATGAACATCTGGATTTACAACTTGTTTTATTTTCAAATATGAATTTTTTAATAATTTTATATTCAAACTTTAAAAAAATTCAATTATTAACTAATTTACTAATTACATAATTATTCTTGTTTATTAATTTCAAAAATTTTAATAAAATTCTTCATAAGAATTCAATTATTTTCATATGTAAATAATAACATTCTTCGTAAGAATTCAATTATTTTCTAAAATTTTAATAAATCCTTCGAATAATTCAATTATATTTATAAATAGTAAAATTCTTATAAAAAATTCAATTATATTCAAAACAATTTCACGAATGAAATAAATTTTTTTTCTTAATTCATTATAAAAAATTTCAATAGAATTCAATTATTTTCTAAAATTTTAATAAAATTCAATAATTAAATGTTTAATTTCAATTCGTAACAAACACGATTATTTTAAAAACTTGAAAGAAACTGTTCATAAAATTGAATTATTTTCAACATTTTTATTTAAAATTATTAAAGAAACTCCATTATTTAATAAAAAAAAATTCAAAAAGAATGTAGAATTTTTAAAAATTTTAACAAAATTATTTGCGAGAATTCAATTTTTTTCCTAAATAATAAAATTCTTCGAAGAAATTCTATTATTATCAAATTGTTTGATAAAATTGTTTGCAACAATTCGATGATTATCAATACATTAATTTAAATATTGAAAATATTTAAGAAGAAAAAGTATTAAAAAAGTTACGAAACAAAAGTAAAGAGCAAACAACTAAATTCAAATTGCGAACAGATTACCGGAATACAACGATTATTAATATAGATTTTATGTTGAAAATCGACGTTTTTATTTTCATTTTAAATCCTTATAAATTAGTATTATTATTTAACTTAATTATCATTTAATTTAAAAAAAAAATATAAACCTTTCATCCAGGCAAAATCGTGTGGCGCCCTGCACTCTAAACAACGTCCCGTATGAAATGTTCCATGTGCTTCAACTAATTTATCACTTGGTAGTCCAGCAACTCTCTCGAGAGTGTCAATATTTTGAGTATAATGACGCAACAATAATTTCTTCTCCCATAATAATCGTATAAAATAATGGCTCAATGTTGGTTTAAAACCCTCGGGCATTAATTCCTTGGCAAGCACAAAAAATGGCTCCGGATTCTTCTTAAAGAAATCAATTTCAAAAATTGCCTGCGGATGGGGCAAATTGTATTTTTCTAAATTATGATAAAGCCCACTGGATGGCGAACGAAAATCCGGAATTCCTGCTGCTAAAAATTCAAGAGGAAAAATTAGAAAAAATTTCGAGAAAATTAAAAAATTTTTGAATCAAAATGCTTCGAATAAAATTACATGAGTAAACATTGAATTCATAACTAAATTATTAATTAATAAATTTAATTAATTGCTAGAAATATTAATTAGATTAAATATTTATTAATTTCAATGATAATTACTTTAAATATTAATTACTTTTAATGATAATTACATTAAATATTAATTACTTTAAATGCTAATTACTATAAATATCAATTAATTAAATTGTAATTCTATTAGGTAAATAATTTAATTATCAATTAAACAATTAAATTAGTTACGGTTTTCGAAGTATGTATTGTAAATAATGAGAAAGAAAAAAGATACAAAAATCTTGGAATAAATTAAAAAAATGGAGAAGACAATTTATGTTTTTTCTTTTAAATCAGGGTGTCTAGCGAATTATGATTTTCAAATTCCCGGCAAAATCCCGGATTTCCCGGACCTAAAACTAAATTATTCCCGGATTTATTTTTAAGACATTAATGACTATACAATTAAAATTTCATAATTTTTTAAATACAGTGGAAACTGAATTATACGAACTAATTCAGGCAGGATCTGGTTCAGATAATCAAAAGTTCAAATAATAGAAATTGCAATTATTTTTTTTATATTTGTGGATAAATGATTATTTTTGAATTATTTTGCAATACCCAATGGCACACGGAAAAAAATTAATCTCTAAATTAGAGATTAAATCTGAGATTTAGGCATAACCTATCACTGGAATCGGACGTAAGATGTAAGCAGATCACTAAAACTGAAATTTGGTATTATATCTAATCCGAATATTAGTATTATGAAGAACACGTATTTCTTATGCCTAAAAATGATATTAGGAATCTCAAATTTTATGACATGTGGAACATATGTTCTAAACTATCAACTTACTTAAATAAATTCAAATCTAATATATAATTTGAATAAACAATATTAAAAATTTTCGTCGTATATTTATATAATTCTTATTTTTGTAATAACTCGATGTAATAAGAATTTATAATTTATCACAATTTAGAGTGAGAATTATTCACAAAATATCTATATTGTTTTCTCTGTATGAACTATACATTGACAAGTATAAAAAAGTAGTTGGATATTTTTAAAACACAATACGAATTTTATATTTTTATTTCATTTTTTTGTTTTAACGGCGTTGGAAGGTCTGTAAAATTTGTAGGTTACAATTATCGCCCGACAAAATACGACACTGACTGATTTAAATGACGTGAAATAGGTAAATAAACATTTTTCAACCACTTTTTCTCTAAACACAGACACTTTTTACAAAATAGGCCAACATACAACGAGTAGGAATCTTCTTAATTACCTAAATTCAAAAGATGGTTTAAATTCATGCAGAAACGCGGTTGTAAAATGTAAAATTGGAAAGTGATGTAATGCTAAGAATATAACAGCTGGACCATTGTGCTCTCTACATGCTTCTGCCCTCTTCTGGCGACTGTCAGTAATCCGCTTCTTGTTGTCTGTCATTACATTACTTTCCAATCATTTCCAATTTTACATTTTACAACCGCTTGACAACCGCGTTTCTGCATGAATTTAAACAATCTTTTGAATTTAGGTTATTAAGAAGATTCTTACCCATTGTATGTTGGCCTATTTTGTAAAAAGTGTCTGTGTTTAGAGAAAAAGTGGTTGAAAAATGTTTATTTACCTATTTCACGTCATTTAAATCAGTCAGTGCCGTATTTTGTCGGGCGACAATTGTAACCTTAAAATTTCACAGACCTTCGCTTTTATTTGGATATTTGAAAATAAAATATTAATACTTAATTAATTAAAATGGTTTAAATCTTTTTTGCCACTGATTAACTTAAAACACAATGTACCGAATTCATATAAAAAAAGTTGTGAAATAAACAAATCTCTAAATCAGAGATGTGAATTTATGGCGTTTTCTGGTATAAAGTTTGACAGAATCAAACACAACTTATCACAGTAATTGAGACTATAATGTTTAATTTAGATACACTTATATTTCATTGGACTTCAAATTAATATTATTTCAAGTTTAGAGATTAATTTTTTTCCGTGCATTTATGTCTTCTTTTAGATATTTACATTAAAAGTCACTGAGGTTCAACTGCAATAAGTTAAAAATATTAGGATTTATAATTAAACTTTTAATTGAAGACTTTAAAATGTTAAAAATGTATGCAACAATTATATAAATAATAATATACAGTCAATTCTACGTCACAAGTATATGGAGTGTATAACTCCTTTTTCATTTTAAGCCAAGTATAATAAAGTAAAGAAAAGTAAAGATTTCCTTCTTCTTCTTCTTCTTTACTTTATATTTTATTTATTCCTTTTACAAAAAAAGGTATACGTATCCTTTATTTTTCTATTCTATAGGGGGACCAAAATATTTTTTGCAAACTATCCTTATTATTTGTAAGTATGTATTAGATAAGTTTTCTAAATTCAATAGTTTTAGAGTTATAGATTTTAGAGTCTACTTTTAAAAATCCAAGAATTTGGTTACCTATAAAAAATGAAAAAATAGATTTACAATAATATATTTTCATCCTAATTGAAAATGTGGACTGAAATTTAACGTGAAATTGCCTATATACTTATAATATATCTTTTTTTCATTTTTGAAAAATATAAGACTGAAGGTAGTTTTCTGGCTTCTACTCTTGTAAAAATTTATTTTCTTCAAATTTTGAGGAAATGTTTCTTTTGGTGCCCTTTAAATGTGGTAAAAATTTCAAAACCCTTTGCGATGCTAAATTTTGACTTATTCAAGTTCAAACTTTCACTTTTCCATGCGTTTATGTTAAAAATAAAAAATGTCAACCACAATATCTCGTTTTTTGACATGGCAAAAGGTTTTGAAGTTTCTATCACATTTAAAAGGCATCCGAAGAAATATTTCCTCAAAATTTGAAGAAAATCTATCGAAAATCAATTTTTAAAAGAGTAGCAGCCGGAGAACTACCTTAAATTGAAATTTTTTTTTATAGATTTTAATAAATTAGAGAAAATTTCCAAAAATTCCCGAATATTTTTTTCAATTCCCGGCAATTTCCCGGGGTTTTCCCGGTCGAACTAAATTCCCGGCAAATTCCCGGTTTTCCCGTTTTTCCCGGACGCTAGACACCCTGATTTAAAAATTACTCACCGGTTGAAATTCCAGCGCCAGCCATGACAATGATATTTTTGCATTTTCCTTCTTTAATGTACTCGGCAATTCCGTCTAAACTTAAATCGGATAAAAGTTTCTCCTCCTCGGATTCCTCTTTATCGTCAGTTAAATTCAATGTCTGAAGAAAAAGTTTTCGAATTTTGTCCATTTCTAAAGCTTGAACTTCATCAATTGGTAGCTGCGATTCATCTGCTTCTTTTTCTATAAAAAAATATACAAAATAAGTATGTTAAATTTTCAAAAAATAAATATTAATAATAGTATCAAAAATATTATTATTTTTATTATTATTATTAATAATATGAATTAATATTTGATTTTTGTTAAAAACGTTTTTTAATTATTATCTTTATAATCATTTTATTTTAATAATTCTTTTTTTTAATAAAATAAATAACTAATTAATATTATTTTTTTCAATTAGTATTCTTTACTTTCAATTTTTAAAATTTTTATAGCAAAAAAAAATTTTCCGAATGTTATAAAAAATCAGTAGATTTTCGTTCTCTTTATTTTATTCGATTTAGACTATTCAATATTGATATCTGAAGTATTAACAATATGTTTTGAACATTTTCTGAATTTTAATTATTGCATTAAAATTCGTCTGAACTTGAATCTCAGTTTTGACCAATTTTCTTCAGACAACTACCAATTTCTTGGTCAATAAGCTTGGTTTTCCGTATATAATTACGCACTATTATGTATATCAGCCTAAAAAGAACAATTAAACATTTTTTTATAATTTACAGTCGCATTAGCAGGATTGTACCGTGCCATATTAGCTCTAACTATCCTTGCCCTGTGGGGGGAAAAGGAGCCCATATTTCAATTTTTCCTAATTTTTTGTGAAACGACGTGAATTTACTTGAAAATAAATACGATATTCGTGTTCAGCAGGAAATTCCACTACGGAAAACACTTACGTAAATAAATATTCGGAAGCACTAATAAAGAAAACAATATGATAAAACGTGACAAAGATTCCCTTGAGATTTTTCATAAACAGGAGTTTTTTAAAAATAAACTCCTAACTTCGCAAATGGTGGCAGATTGACTTCCAATTTTTACTATAATCTTTTGGTAGCCACTAACTATCCTTGCCCCATCCTCCCATATTATTAATAGTATTTAATGGTCAACATTGTTAATAATATTTTATTTTTATTATTGTTAATAATATTTAATTGTTAAAATTGTTAATAGTATTTAATTGTTAATGCTGTCATTAATATTTAATTGTTAATATTCTTAATAATATTTACTTGCTAATATAGACAATAATATTTAATTGCTAATATTGTCAATAATATTTAATTGCTCATAATGTCAATAATATTTAATTGCTAATATTGTCAATAATATTTAATTGATAATATTGTCAATAATATTTAATTTTTAATATTGTTAATAATATTTAATTGTTAATATTGTAAATAATATTTAATTGTTAATGCTGTCATTAATATTTAATTGTTAATATTCTTAATAATATTTACTTGCTAATATAGTCAATAATATTTAATTGCTAATATTGTCAATAATATTTAATTGCTCATAATGTCAATAATATTTAATTGCTAATATTGTCAATAATATTTAATTGATAATATTGTCAATAATATTTTATTTTTATTATTGTTAATAATATTTAATTGTTAAAATTGTTAATAGTATTTAATTGTTAATGCTGTCATTAATATTTAATTGTTAATATTCTTAATAATATTTACTTGCTAATATAGTCAATAATATTTAATTGCTAATATTGTCAATAATATTTAATTGCTCATAATGTCAATAATATTTAATTGCTAATATTGTCAATAATATTTAATTGATAATATTGTCAATAATATTTTATTTTTATTATTGTTAATAATATTTAATTGTTAAAATTGTTAATAGTATTTAATTGTTAATGCTGTCATTAATATTTAATTGTTAATATTCTTAATAATATTTACTTGCTAATATAGTCAATAATATTTAATTGCTAATATTGTCAATAATATTTAATTGCTCATAATGTCAATAATATTTAATTGCTAATATTGTCAATAATATTTAATTGATAATATTGTCAATAATATTTAATTTTTAATATTGTTAATAATATTTAATTGTTAATGTTGTAAATAATATTTAATTGTTAATGTTGTTAATAAGATGTAATAGTTAATATTCTTAATAATATTTAATAGTTAATATTGTCAACAATATAAATAAAAATATTAACAATGAAGTACTTATTATGAATATTATCAACATTAGTATTAAGTAGCAAATATTTTGACAAATGTTAAATAATAATATTTACTACTCCCTTTTTAAAAAAAATAAACAACAAATTGTAATATTTACCTCGAAATTAAATTTAATTGCAAAATATAACTTTCTTGCAAAAAATATCCGTTAATTAACAAAAATAAAACGGAGTGTCTATTTGGCCCGTCAGCGGGCCAAATAAGTTACTTTTATTATTTGTCCCGTCACCCCACTTCCATACATTTCAAGACGGGCCAAATAAAAAAAGTAGTTTATTTGGCCCGTCAGATAACAAATTAGCTGTAATTAATAACAATAGATTATTATTATTACTATTTTTACAAATAGATTAATTTAATCACCAGGTACTATTTTTTACATGAATTTGACAGGTAATGTAATAAGAAAATTCTTCTTAAAAATTTTAATAAAATTCTTTAAAACGATTGAATTATTTTTAAAAAACTTAAACGAATTTTCACAAAAAAATTAATTATTTTGGCAAATAATCCAATTCTCTAAAACTCAATTAGTTTAAAAATCTACTATTTCAATACAATTTCACGAAAGAATTTAATATTATTTATAAACAAAATTTTGATAAAATTCTACGTGAGAATTCAATTATTTTCATAAATAAATAAATTTTTCGCAACAGTTCAATTATTTTTATAAATAAAAAAATTATTTTCAGAAATTCAGTTATTTTAAAAAATTTAAATAAAATCCTTCTCAAACATTGAATTATTTTTATAAATATTAAAATTTTCACAGCAATTATAACTTTAAAAAAATTTTTATAAAGTCCTTTGGAAGAATTCATAAACAAAATTTTAAGAAATAATTAAATTAAAAAAAATCGCACAAATCTAAGACTTTCTCATTTTTTTATGAGAATGTAAAAATTGTATTCTTCGGAAATTTTCATTATTGTAAAAATAATATTTTAATTTTTATACCTATTTTTAAAAAGTTAAATTTTAGAATAATTACAGTTAAAGTGAGAAAAAGTGAAATTATTGAAAAAGTAAATAAGTATTTAAATATTTATTTAACTATGAATAAAAATTAGCCTTATCAAGAAAAGTAATTGAAATTTTTTTTAGTTAAATTCCCGTAAATAATTTTAAAAAATGAAATTAACTTTCCAATTAATTAGAAATTTTGTCAAATTTCATTGAATTATAATTTATATTTTATAGAATTTTATTGTTTACTTTTAAAAATTATTTTTAAATATAATTTATAATATTATGTACTAAATATGTTTATAATTTGCATCTTTACTTTGAGGTTGAAATATACATATACCTGTCAAATTCATGTAAAAAATAGTACCTGGTGATTAAATTAATCTATTTGTAAAAATAGTAATAATAATAATCTATTGTTATTAATTACAGCTAATTTGTTATCTGACGGGCCAAATAAACTACTTTTTTTATTTGGCCCGTCTTGAAATGTATGGAAGTGGGGTGACGGGCCAAATAATAAAAGTAACTTATTTGGCCCGCTGACGGGCCAAATAGACACTCCGAAAATAAAATCCATTTTTTCAATTTCGATAAATTTTTACACAGAACATGGAGATAAAAAAATTTATTTTTATATTTTCTGCATTATTCGAAAGTCAAATGTAGAATTTTCACAATATTAATCTTACCTGACTTATTTATAATAAAAAAGTTAAAAAGAAAAATAGAAAAGATAAAAAAATAATAAAAAAATTTGAGGTTAAGTTGGTAATATTCAGAGGAAAATTTTGCGAAACAATGTATAATAATGTTTGAAAATAGAAGAAGAGACCTTAAGAATGATGTGTTGTAGGCGTATCAATTTAATTTAATTAAGTACATATAGACAAAGAGACAAGTGGAATTATCCCGAGATTGACATTTTATGTGAATGAATTAAAATTTGATTTTAATCGACTTACCCCTTTCCTCCTCTTCCTTCGGCTTGTCCATTAAGTAATTGTACTTATTGCGTGTTACAACGATATTCTTTTTTCCACTTAATTATGAAACAATTTCATCAGCAAATTGATGTCAAAAAAAATTTAAATGAAATATAATATTTTACCGCACTGACAAGAGAACGAAACAGATATAAACAGATATAACGACAGGACAGTTTTCTTCCTGAGTTTATAGATCACTACTTTATCAAATGGGGAAGAACAACGCAAATCACTTGAAGTTTTCACTTTATGCCGCTGGCAGCACTAGAGGATTGGTGTTACGTGCGGATTTACGTTATTTACGCGCAGGCGTAAAATCCGCGATTTGATTCGATGTTCAATCTTGGTTTAATCCTTTGAAAAGGAAGGCGGAAATATTCAAAATAAAACAAGTTAATTTCCGTTAAAACGGAGGGAAAAACCTCGAAAATAAGAAAGATCAATTAATAATTAATATTAATATCAATTAATTATTAATCCGACTCATTTCACGAGTAAACCCAATACATTTATTATATATTAAAGTCAAACATTACACAAGTCGAAGTTATTCTTAAGGCTATTTTTGGGACTACTCTGAAGTCCGTTACGAAAGAACTCCAAAATAGAACTGAATTCGTGAGGGAGCATTTATCCCTTGGTCCATGGCAGAATCTTTGCGCATGCCCTGTTATAGAGTTTGTAAAGTCTATGAAGTTTTTAGAATCACAACACTAACACTGCACTGCACTAATACACGTATAAACATACTCTATGTATTGAAAACATGTATTACAACAAGTGAACATAACCCTTTTGCATTCACACTAATTACACAATTATTAATTATTTACATCATATCTAGTAACAATAAATCTCTTATACTGCACTCATCATATTTAAATATAAACAACAATTATAACGATAACCAATTTGATAATGTATCATAATATAATATTATTATTATATCAATACGTTACAAACATATATACACATATATATACACATACATACATATATACATACATATATATATATATATATATATATATATACATATATATACACACATACATACATACACATACATATGTACATATCCTATACCATAATATTACAACAATCAATCAGATAAAGTTTACTAATAATATCATTTTCAAATAATACATTCATGCTGCACTATTAGCAACAATATAATATTGTTGTTAATTGTTCATAACGTTCATATTATACAATTGATAATTAAGTTTCGTCGCATAATGAAAGTCTATGTGTACGTGACTTTTCGAAGCCATTTCTGTGGTCACAAGTATGGTAAACACATGTTGCATTGTCCTATAGAAAAGGACACTTGAGATATTTTTTATATTCTTTTCGAGGGTTTCTCGGTTTTATGACACTAAAGAAACTAGAGATTACATTTTCTTTCGCTATTCTACTTGATTTATGACAATTCTAAGAAATGTTGATTTTCAGATACATATTCGGAATTTGGGAACTATTAAACCGTGAAGTATTATATTTTACAATAGTCAAACTTTCTTGTTTAGTCTCGTCAATATTTGTCTAAAGTCGTGAGAAAATACTAAAATAATTGAGTTTATTAACGAAATGTTATAATTTCGCGCTTCGATAACTCGTAAATCGATATATCGAAAGTTAACGAGCGAGATGGTAGTCGCTCGTAACACCTTCCCCCTTAAAGAGAATTTTCGCAAGAAAATTATAAAAGAAATTTCGCTTGGGTATTTAAAAATTTTTTTGTTTATTTTAAATTTGTCTATAATAACCTAAAATTTATTTTCTGAAACAATCATAACTACAAAAATTGAGATATAATTATTAGATTGATTCTAACTTGTCTTTTAAGTTCAAGAATAGGAGAGAAGATCTAAAAATGAAAGGAAAATTTTCTTTTTATTTTACTGTAAATATTCCAGAATTTTTAAAATAATTTCATACAGAACATCAAAAGAAATAATTTTCTTTTCTACTTTTTCACAGTGAAAATTTTTGAGGGGGTAAGAAAGAAGGGAAAAAAAGGTGAAAATTGAAAGACATGGTACGAGCAAGTCCCAGTTGCTCGACACCCCTTCCCCCTTAAAGAGGATGATGAAAAAAAAGAGTCCTGTATTGCAGGTAGTTAGCCTGCTGACACAGAATCGGTTTTATAAAAATGTCACTGACTTAAGAAAATGTCTTCGTTTATACAAATAGTAAAACGGTCATAAAGAAAGGGCTTTTCTTTTTTAAAAATGAAGTTCAAAACTAAGTTTATTTAGCAACCTCTCTTATAGTTATGGAAGCATTTAAAATAACATTGTAAATTTTCTGATTAGGGACCAATACCCACTTTACGTTAAAATACTTTTCACGATTTCGACAAACACCATCCCCATCCTCACCACCCTTGACCTCTAGGCAACACATGCCATGTTCGCAGGTGGTGGATTCGGGTGAATGTAACTATTAGAAAAATGTTCTTATTTTACAAGGAGAATTGAAAGGTTGAAGAGAGAGTTATGAAAATTCCAGTTTCCTATTACAATTCAAATTTTCATTTTGAATGTTTATCAATGCGACGGCCACTCAACCTTATCTGGGAACGAAACCACGAGACGACCCTTTTGAACACTGGCCCTTTTGTTCTCATGTCTTTCCCGACCTCTGTAGCGTGACTCCCGGCTAATGCTATCCACATCACCTTTATTAATTCTAGTAGTGTGATTACTGGCCAGACTCACCACTACCCTGTGACTCCGTGCCGAGGCCGTCCTCATCAACATTCTACCTTTTGTCTCGGTCTCGCGGTCACATATTCCCAGAACCAATAAACCGTCCATTGCATCAAAACCTTAAATTGGTTCGCTAATTTTATTTGACTCCGAGCAATTGCATGGTTCTACCCGGCCTTTCGTCCTTCGTCATGTTTTGTAAAAATAATTAATAAAACACAGGTGTTTTGTTCATAGAACGTGTCACCTCGTGCAAAATAAATCCAAACTAATTGATTTTTCTTTTGTCAAGTCGTTTGTTGTCAATTGGTATACCATGCCAAGTAGAACACACAATTCGCAAGGGTCTCACCGAAATTGCAGGGTGTCCAGTGAATTTTGACTCTAGAATTCTCAGATTTATTTATTAATTTCTAATATTCTAAATATATTAAATTAAGTATTAAAACAATAAAAATTAAAATGAGGATTAAAATAATCGTACCTAATTGAAAAGATTTTAATTTTAGATATATTAAAATTTTAGATAAACTTAAAAACAATTATTTTTCTCAACATTATTCAAACCTTAATGAGAGAACAACTTTCTTATCTCAGTGAAATTGTCTAGATTTAATATAGTTTAAGTTATACATAAAACAGGTATACTTTTAAAATGAAAAAAAAAATATTCTTTAATTCATATATAACTCAAAATTTGGTGCATAGAAAAGTAAAACATATGTTTGTTTATTTCCTCTGCAAAACTAATTATAATATGTTTATCAAAACTTAAAATGTAGACTGAAACTTAGTTTGATTGCTGATATATGTTTTCTTAAAAATTTGTTGAAGAATATAAGGCTTAGTATAAATGTTCTTAAAATTTTTTTTTTTTTTTACAAATTAATGAAACTTTTCAAATTGCATTTATATTTAAAATTTCCGTCAATTTCTAGAATTTTCTGTTGTAAATAAATTCTCACACGTCAGACACCCCGAATTATAAAGATTTAAATCTTCCAAAATGATACCAAAATTGTCAACAACTCTCCCCTCTTCAAAGTACAATTTTCAAATTTTCTTATTGATTTCAATACGTTTAAAAAGAATAAAAATCTTTCTTTAAACTTTCTTTCTTTACTTAAACAGAAGGACTTATTAGATCTCGCGGTAAGGAATATTTTCCCTCGTTCGTGTGTCTCAAGGGTGGAAGATCAAGGATAATTTCTTCATTCTGAAACCCTAAAGGAGGCAGAATTCTCGTGCAAAAATTCCATTCCCAAAATTTCAAATGAAGAAATACCAAAATCCTCGGTATTAATATGAATAAATTGCCTTTCTGCCATATACATGTAATACAACAGACTTTCAAGGTTTCAAAACACCCTTTCTAACACCCATTAAGTGGAAAATAATAACGTTGAAGCGCATTAAAACAAGAGAAAGAGAGATGCCCTTTTTTGTGCAATAATCAGGTTCTTTGCATGTAAAGCAGTGCTTATCTTTTAAAAAGGAAATTGGTATGTACTAAACAAATTTTCATTGATTAGTCAGGTATTTTCGTGACATTAAGGGTTGAATATTTCGGACAAAGTTTTAAAAATTAAATTGACACTTGTAGAGATAGAGAAAACAGCCGTGGAAGTAAAAGAAATTGCGTTGTTGCCTTTAAAATTGTCTGTTTAAAAATATCATAAAACAGTTCAAAAATATGTCTGTCTTTGTCATGTCACGTCATTTTTACATTACAATAAAATTCCATTATTTGCATTAATTTCACCACAATGTACGGAATATTCACAATCATATATTCATTAATATTATTCACAAAATTTTTAATTCATTCACACCATTTGTCTCTTCTAGACTTTACCTTAAATCGATTATATACAATCGTAAAAACAATTAATTCTGACAACTTAAGAAAAATACTAAAAATTTTAATTAATTCAACATTTTAAATACAACAATCTATTATTTAAATTAATAAGAAAGATGTTAATTCACAGAATTAAAAATATTTAGAAAAACTAATTCGAAAATATTGTAGTTACAAAAATGAGAATTAGTGTCATTTTATATTATTAAAATATTTTAAAGTACTTCGTATTATACAACAATTGACTAAATAAAAATGTAAACATAAAAATATATAAAATATTTCTTAATTTATAAGTATTCTAATTATTCAAAATTGAAAATAAACCATTTTTATCATTTTAAAAATATCAATATTAAATTTTCTATATCTTAAATAATTTGACAATTAAATATTTAATAAAAACAATAATTATTGCCTAATTAGTTTGACTATATACTAACTATATCAAATTTTTAACTAACACAACACATTTAATTTAGACTCAACAAAACAATAATATATTAATTATTATAAAATACATATGTCAATTATGAAATACTCAATTATCACAAAAATAAAAATGCATCTAAATAATTTATTAAATAGCAAAAATAAGAAAACTAATTGTTTCACACGGAAATTTTAAAACTTTCCAAAAAATTTCTTAATTATACCTTTAAATAGTGTAAAAATCATAACCTCAGAAGAGACAAATTATAATCTATAATTTCATAATCATACGCTAATCATACCTTTATTTTATTATTCCAAAACACTACGTTTCACGCACTTCACAACGAAATGATCACAATTTCAAAATTTGAAATTCTTTCGCGCACACACTTTTCCACTATATTCTTCTTACTTTTGGAAACAATATTCTTCTTGTAGTTGGTTGACCTTGCAGAAGTCCGCTCAAAAAATATTGAAAATCCTATTCATTGGTTCAGGAAAAATCAGGTATCAGCATCTCTTCGAAGTACAGAACTCAGGAAAGCAGGATAACAGGATACTCCCAGTTGAATAAAGTTTTTTAAAATTTATTTTTATTATTAAAATTGACACTCGTTCGACGTCCTAATACAGCAACAATATTTAATCCAGCACAACAATTTGAATTTGTAGTTTGGTTCTCCAGATGAATTCCATGATGTCCAAAGTAAAAAGATTGAATATTTCACTTCCATTTATATCACTGATTAATTCATTAGTCTCAAATTTTTCTCGAAATGTTCATGGTACACAAAAAATGTTAATATTTACACTGTTTTATATAGTTTATTTTATGAAATTCCTTAAAATTTTAACACTGTTAGATTTACAACCCGTAATATTTGTTATTTTCACTATTGTTCTTTAAAGTTCAAATTCACATAAAATTTCGAATAAAAGTCACAAAATTTGCAAAAATTTAAATTTTTCCGCACCAAGATCCCGGACGAGCCCCCAAGTTTGTTACGTGCGGATTTACGTTATTTACGCGCAGGCGTAAAATCCGCGATTTGATTCGATGTTCAATCTTGGTTTAATCCTTTGAAAAGGAAGGCGGAAATATTCAAAATAAAACAAGTTAATTTCCGTTAAAACGGAGGGAAAAACCTCGAAAATAAGAAAGATCAATTAATAATTAATATTAATATCAATTAATTATTAATCCGACTCATTTCACGAGTAAACCCAATACATTTATTATATATTAAAGTCAAACATTACACAAGTCGAAGTTATTCTTAAGGCTATTTTTGGGACTACTCTGAAGTCCGTTACGAAAGAACTCCAAAATAGAACTGAATTCGTGAGGGAGCATTTATCCCTTGGTCCATGGCAGAATCTTTGCGCATGCCCTGTTATAGAGTTTGTAAAGTCTATGAAGTTTTTAGAATCACAACACTAACACTGCACTGCACTAATACACGTATAAACATACTCTATGTATTGAAAACATGTATTACAACAAGTGAACATAACCCTTTTGCATTCACACTAATTACACAATTATTAATTATTTACATCATATCTAGTAACAATAAATCTCTTATACTGCACTCATCATATTTAAATATAAACAACAATTATAACGATAACCAATTTGATAATGTATCATAATATAATATTATTATTATATCAATACGTTACAAACATATATACACATATATATACACATACATACATATATACATACATATATATATATATATATATATATATATATACATATATATACACACATACATACATACACATACATATGTACATATCCTATACCATAATATTACAACAATCAATCAGATAAAGTTTACTAATAATATCATTTTCAAATAATACATTCATGCTGCACTATTAGCAACAATATAATATTGTTGTTAATTGTTCATAACGTTCATATTATACAATTGATAATTAAGGTTCGTCGCATAATGAAAGTCTATGTGTACGTGACTTTTCGAAGCCATTTCTGTGGTCACAAGTATGGTAAACACATGTTGCATTGTCCTATGGAAAAGGACACTTGAGATATTTTTTATATTCTTTCGAGGGTTTCTCGGTTTTATGACTCTAAAGAAACTAGAGATTACATTTTCTTTCGCTATTCTACTTGATTTATGGCAATTCTAAGAAATGTTGATTTTCAAATACATATTCAGAATTTGGAAACTATTAAACCGTGAAGTATTATATTTTACAATAGCCAAACTTTCTTGTTTAGTCTCGTCAATATTTGTCTAAAGTCGTGAGAAAATACTAAAAATAATTAAGTTTATTAACGAAATATTATAATTTCGCGCTTCGATAACTCGTGAATCGATATATCGAAAGTTAACGAGCGAGATGGTAGTCGCTCGTAACATTGGTGTTACGTGCGGAGTTACGTTATTTACGCGCAGGCGTAAGATCCGCGATTTCATTCGATGTTCAATCTTGGTTTAATCCTTTGAAAAGGAAGGCGGAAATATTCAAATAAAACAAGTTAATTTCCGTTAAAACGGAGGGAAAAACCTCACGAATAAGAAGGATCAATTAATAATTAATAATATTAATTAATCATTAATCCAACTAAATTCGCGAGTAAACCCAATACATTTATTAAAGTCAAAACATTACACAAGTCGATGTTATTCTTATAACTATTTTTGGGACTACTCTGAAGTACATTACGAAAGAACTCCAAAGTAGAACTGAATTCGTGAGGGAGCATTTAGCCCTTGGTCCATGGCAGAATCTTTGCGCATGCCCTGTTATAGAGTTTGTAAAGTCTATGGAGTGTTCAGAATCACAACACTAACACTGTATTGCACTAATACACTTAAAAACATACTCTATGTATTGAAAACATGTATCACAACAAGTGAACATAACCCTTTTGCATTCACACTAATTACACAATTATTAATTATTTACATCATATCTAGTAACAATAAATCTCTTATACTGCACTCATCATATTTAAATATAAACAATAATAATAACGATAACTAATTTGATAATATATCATAATATAATATTATAATTATATTAATACGTTACAAACATATATATATATATATATATATATATATATATATATCCAATACCATAATATTACAACAATCAATCAGATAAAGTTTACTAATAATATCATTTTCAAATAATACATTCATACTGCACAATTAGCAACAATATAATATTGTTGTTAATTATTCATAACGTTCATATTATACAATTGATAATTAAGGTTCGTCGCATAATGAATGTCTATGTGTACGTGACTTTTCGAAGCCATTTCTGTGGTCACAAGTATGGTAAACACATGTTGCATTGTCCTATGGAAAAGGACACTTGAGATATTTTTTATATTCTTTCAAGAATTTCTCGGTTTTATGACTCTAAAGAAACTAGAGATTACATTTTCTTTCGCTATTCCACTTGATTTATGACAATTCTAAGAAATGTTAATTTTCAAATACAATTTTGGAATTTGGAAACTATTAAACCGTGAAGTATTATATTTTACAATAGTCAAACTTTCTTGTTTAGTCTCGTCAATATTTGTCTAAAGTCGTAAGAAAATCCTAAAATAATTAGATTATTAACGAAATTTTATTGTTTCGCGCATCGATAACTCGTTAATCGATATATCGAAAAGTTAACGAGCGAGATGGCAGTCGCTCGTCACATTGGCGCGAAAATAATTTAAATTTAAATAAATATTACTAAATTAAATTAAACACGTAGCGAAAAATAATAAATTAATGATAAAGTTAATACGATTATAAATAATAATATTTACAATTACATTATATTTATATTCATTTGTTATATTCATTCACTATTATATTTATATGTACATACTGATAAATATTTAGATATCTTATTTTTTAAATTTATTTAAATTTATCTATTTTATAATTAATTAAAATTTAGGTTTATTTATCTGTATTAAATTTGTTTAAATAAATAATATTGTATTTACAACAATATCCATAAATATTGTTATTATTAACAATTATAATATTATTTATAAATTTTATTAATTATTATTATTAACTTTATTTTCTGAACTAGCAACAATTCGAGCGCTAACTTTTTTTACTATTTTATATAAAATTAACAATTTTAAAAAGGATAGAATTTTTAAATTTATAATTAAAATTTTTTTTATAAAACCATAATATGGATTGCAATTTAATTTTATTACTATTAATAACTGTAATCAATTGTACTATTAAAAAATTTTAATTTTTATAGATAAAAATATAATATAATAATAATAATATAATATTATAATAATAATAAATATAATAATAATATATAATATATATAATAATAATATTATAATTATATTATATTATAATATAATATTTTTATAGATTAAATTTTTTTTTTTTTTTTTTTTTATTTAGATAATTCAATTAATTGAAATGATTAAATTTTATAAGATTGAACAAACAATTTTGACACTTATAAATACTTATAAATACATTAATGTTACATCCCGAGATATAACTTTTCAATTAAGTTTTCTGTATTAGGCTAATATATATATATATATATATAACTATGATAAAAATACAGGTAAATAACTATAAAATACGCATATATACTATACACTATAATTATTTAATAATATTCATTAAAATATAAAAATGAAAATGTTATATAGGTGTAAACTATATATATATATATATATATATATATATATATATATATATATATATATATATATATATATGTGCATGTATATATAGATATATAGTGCGAATGTAGAAATCCAGCATGATAAACTACTAAGCTTGTATTTAGAGACATTCTCTGAAAAAAGCCACTTAAAAAAAATGTGCTCACTTTTTTTCGGCAATTATATAACTTTTAGTACATCTAAAAACTAAGAGAAAAAACATGGTTTTAGGTCCGTGCAATGCGGGGTTGCCATACTGTCAGGGGTCAAACTTTTTACCAAAATAATTTTCGAACAAAAGAAATACCTTTTGTTAAATGTTTTAATCCATTTCAATTTAAAGACCATAAAAATAAAAATGTACGCAAAATCAATAACTGCAAAATTATTTGAGTACCTCAAAATTTGTATTTGTCCGACAAATGTCGCAAACAGATTTCGACAGAAGGTTGGCCTGAGATTTTTACTGTTGAACCTGAACCGTCTACTTCTTCAGGAAATTTGAGTGAAGTTCAAGTCGAAAACAATTTGAGGATAATAATAAATTTGACTCTGAAGACGAATCTGATTCAGATTATACACGTATGATAAGGTCAATAAGTCTACTAATGAAAGTAATACTTCTGCTGATTTTTTTCAAATAATTGAAAAGTTGAAAAATAAATTTAATGATACACAGAGTAGTAGATTTCAGAAGTATGAACTCATAAGACTTTTACCAGACTCACGGACTGAAAGAAAAGTAGCAAAGACATTTGGATGTTCCCGACAACTTGTCAAACAAGCAAGAGAAGACAAAAGCCAAAAAATTAATGGAAATTCATTATCTGAAGAAATAAAAAAATACAGTAATCAGTTTTTATGAAAAGGACACAAATAGTCGGCTTTTGCCAGGTAAAAAAGATTTTGTTTCTGTAAAGCAATCAGATGGAAAGCGTGTTCACATGCAGATACCAGTGTATTAAATTTAATTTTTTATAGATTTATTTTTCTTTTTTTTTATTTCCTTTTGTTTTATCATACCAACCCCACATAACCTTGGAGCGCGGAATCCAAGGTATCTGTAGGCAGATTTCCCTAAAGTCCCTAAGCAAAAAAAAAAAAACAGAGCATTCAGATTGTACGATAGGATTTTCCACTTTTGCTCGATTGCGTCCGAAACATTGTGTTCTTGCTGGCTCAAGTAAAACACATTCAGTTTGTGTATGCACTTACCACGAAAATGTGTGTTTGATGATTGACGGATCATCTATACCCTCCTTGTCTGAATCCAGTGCTTTGAAACTTACTACGTATAAAGATTGTTTAAAAATCATGGTGTGCAAAAATCCGACACCTGATTGTCACTCCGGTGAATGTAATGCATGCAAAAATAATATTAACATTATCAAAGACCATTATCAAAGACAAATTGGGAAAAGACACTACTGATAAGTGGCAAGAGACGAATGTTGTGTATAAGTTTAATTGTAAGAGTTGCCCTGCGAATTATATCGGCCAGACAAAGCGCTCATTGAATACACGTATCAATGAACATAAGAATAACAAAAATGATAAATCTGTTGTAAGTGCCCATCAATTAGAGTTTAATCATGATTTTGATTGGAGTAATGCCACCATTCTTGATCGTGAACGAGATTATAAAAAACGATCCATTTCCGAAATGATTCACATTTTGAGTAGTGACTGCACGATTAACAAGAAGGAAGATATTTGTTTTCTCAATAAAACTTATTTCCCTCTTGTTAGAAGATTAAATTCATGATGGACTCTTTCTTGTTTACATTCGGTTCATTGACATCGCTATCTAAGAGGTGGTATTTCTCCAAAACAATTTTATATTCAGTTTTGACTTGATGCTCGCATCATAATGACCGAAATTTTCGTGTCTTGTATAAAATTGTGTACGCGTCCTGATTTAATTTGTGAACTTTTTATTTATTTTATATGTTCTAAATTATGTCGTATGTGTTTAAAAGTAATTTTATTTATGTTGACATAGTTACAATGTGATTAAGTTTTTATTACATTCAGGTATTATTATTTTATACATATGTGTTTTATTTTGGTGTTTCGTTGTAATATTATTAATTGGTTTTATTATTAAATAAATTTAGCCTGATGAAGACAGTGAACCAAACTGTCGAAACGTCGCAACTTTAAAAAATAACATAAATGTTATTTATATTTACCTTCCTATTGATCGAATTTACTACTTCATAATTACCAAAAAAATTAGGAAGGGAATTCTACTTCTTATTATCAAAGACCATTTGAATGAGCTTTTCGAATCTAATGAACCCTTCTGTGCTCAAAGCCGAATATATTCGTCCAATCATTTCTGTTAATGACTTTTGTTTAAATTACCTTTAAGAGATCTATCAAGTTGCAAATGGTTTCCTAGGGATAAACTAATGCTATTAAATTATTAACAACACTGCATATTATTTATTTAACAATAAAAATTACGTTTAAAATGGTTTAAAAAAAAGAAAAAAAATTTTTTGAGTGTAAAAGTATGCGTAGGAGGGTTAATTTTATGAAATAAAATAATACCAAAAGTTCAAATTCACTAAAATCCTGATTATTTTTTTTGCTTTGTACTTTCCTTTTTTTTTACTGACATATTTTAGGCAAGCCAAGCCTTTTGTTCGAATTAAGAGCGTGCGCTGAGCTAGTTTTTAATTTGTAACTCCTACAAATATTGCTGTCCGAAAATTTCTTTTGGTGGGATAAAAAGGTAATTAAAAAAGGAATATTTTGAGGTAATTTTGAAAAAAATCGAAGGGGGCATAAAGGGTTAAAAATTGAAAAAAAAAAATTTTTTCAATTTTTTTTATAAAATATAAATTAAAAAAATTGTTGTGATACATAGTTTTAAAACTTAGGTATTTCTGCAAAAAAAACTCTCTGAGCGTTTTAAAATCCATTCATTTGTTTTAAAGTTATAGCGGTTCGAAAATTATTTTGGTAAAAAGTTTGATCCCTGACAGTATGGCAACCCCGCATTGCACGGACCTGAAACCATGTTTTTTCTCTTAGTTTTTAGATGTATTAAAAGTTATAAAATTGCCGAAAAAAGTGAGCACATTTTTTTTTAAGTGGCTTTTTTTCAGAGAATGTCTATAAATGAATTACCATCCAAGACTATTGAAATTTAAATCGACCGTAATCTAGAGCCATACGATAAGTGAATGGCGGTCGGTTCGTTATCTACACGTATGGTAATTAATCGGTTGCCGCTCACTTATCATAAGCGGCGCAAAGTGATGGGAACGTATGAAGGTTCATAATTCAGAAACTAGAGAATTAGATTTGAAAACATAAGAATGAATACATGTAAATATGACTAAGTATATGAAAATTATTGTAAAAAGCGAGTGTCATATTACCTGTCTAGGATCGAGAGA
The DNA here is from genome assembly GCF_015476425.1 of Leptopilina heterotoma. Taxonomy (NCBI): domain Eukaryota; kingdom Metazoa; phylum Arthropoda; class Insecta; order Hymenoptera; family Figitidae; genus Leptopilina; species Leptopilina heterotoma. Next base: position 173,802 of record NW_025111155.1, read on the forward strand.
TTAAAGTATTAGAAAAATGATCCAACTCGTACGTGACTTCTTCATTTTAGCACGGATACGTGCCTTTTGACCGTCTCATCCCCAATCAAGTAGACTTTTAGCTACTATATAAAACCCTAGCTTTCTAAGAGCATTTGTCAAATACTCCGGTGTGTTTCTGCCCGAACGGTATCGTCGAGTCGTCCCTTCAATTGTAATATTGAGTTGTAGAGTCAGTGTTAAACACCAAAAGAATAATTTTTTCTGTAAGGAAATAACTTGCACTATTCTTAACTTATATCGTTACTTTCGTCGTATACACTGAGAAAACTGGAGTATTGGACTAAACATCTGGAGGGACAAATCGTTCATATTTGAGAGTTAGCTATTGGATAACAATCTAAATGTTCAAATACACCATTGACAGATATTCGTGCCATTTCTCTTGGAGGGAAAATGAGTTTATAACAGAGGGACAAATTAACCATCTTGAGAAATCCCTTCCTTATCCGGCGCGAAATGAATAAATATGGCAACCTAACCCCTAAATTAAATACATAAAATGTCAGAAAAATAATTTCGCGCGCATTAGATCGTACACATTTTCTGCGCAACTTTTAACCCTCAGATGTAATGGGAGAGAATATAGAAGTAGATTTCCATTATCAATTCAAAATTTATTTTAGAAGGACTATTTAACTCTCCTCATAAGCAAAGGAAACATACACTATTTGAACCTCTGAATTTGACTCTCCAGTTTTCTCAGTGTAATAGTTCAATTTTACTATTATCTTTCTAATTTAATAAAATTAGTGCAAGTTCTTTCCGATTACTAAAAAAACAAGTTTTCTTTTGGTATCAAGGTACAGTGTCAGAAAGAACACTTAGAGCTTGTGAAAAGAGCTATGGAAATAGTCGTTTTAGTGCTTTAAAGTGCTAAGTACGAACTGAAAAACTTATAACTACATACTACTTGTACTACGGTGACGCAAGCCTGGTTGCAGTCACACCATTGTAATTTCATCGACAACGAAACCTTAAAATTGTAAGTAACTGTAATTATTTAAACTATATATTATCAATAAACAATCACGTAAAAGGAATATGCATAAGTTTATTTAACGAGAACCCATAGTTCTTTTAAAGTCAAAACGAATCCACATTAAAAATAAATGTCAAGTCTTACCAACTTGACAAATCAGCAACTTGTCTCCATTTTTACTAACTATTTAGTTAACTAACCTAAACCTTAGCTCGGGTCGTAACAATTAAAAGTTGAAAATAATTTTTTTCTTGCAGTCGAACCTTTACAATCAAAATTTTTAATCAACTACCCACATAGCACAATAGTATGAGGTAAGGTTATGTTGAGTACTAATCGTAAGACCTAAGGTGAACTAAAAACTTCCGCCATGGAGGTAAGGTTACATGTTAGGGTGTGGTAAGTATATATGATAAGGCTATGGTAACCTTACACGTTAAGGTTGAGATAACCTTACACGTTAAGGTTGATGTAACCTTACACGTTAAGGTTGAGGTAACCTTACACGTTAAGGTTGAGGTAACGTTATTCGTTAAGGTTGAGGTAACGTTACATGTTAAGGTTGAGGTAAGGTTATATGTCAAGGTTGAGGTAAGGTAATTAATAAGTTGTAAGGTTAAGGTAAGGTTGTGATAAGTTTACCAGTTATGGAAAATATTGACAAAATAATTAATAATATAATAAATAAATATTAAATTAGAAAGTTAAGTTTGTTGCTCTTCTCTATTTTGGAAACCTGACATGAAGCAGAAAATTTTGAAACAAATTTGGGGGGACTGGGAATGATTTAAATTGTCCTTCATTAAAAAAATTAAACATTGAAACATGTATTGGAACTTGTTCAAAACATTTAATCAACAAGAAAACTTTTACTTGTGCTCTTCAGAATGTAATAAACTTAAAAACTTGGTTCTGCAAAAACTGTAATATTTGAGTATTTTAGTTGAAAATGTATTCTATTTTTTTCCTCAATAAAATTATAAAATATCAATTGCACTGTAATTATTATTTCTAACCTAACCTTATTGTTTTCAGGAATAAGAAACGACATTTATTTTAAATACATTTATTTATTATAATAAATTACAATATTTTTTAAGTATAATTTATTGTAAAAATTGTATAAATCGAATAGCAGAGAACTAATACAAACTACATTTTAAATAAATATTTACATTTTATACATCAATTTCATCTATTTCCATTGGATCATGCTGTTGGTAACCCCAAGGAAAGGTGTCAGTTTTCCCTGGTATCAAAATTCTTTTATCATCCTGCCAACTGAGAGCAATTTTATTTTGTTTGACAGTAAATACTTCATGTTTTTTGCTGCGTATAAAGTGCTGAGATCGGATCAGGTTTTCATTTTCATTGAGAGTATGCTTAAAATCATCGAAACCTATTTTTTTTAAAGTTGAATATTTTACCCCTTTTGCTTTCTTTTTAGCTTTCTCATCACCCCATAACTTGAATGCATATAGTTTTGATCTTAAACCTATAAATTCGTCTACAATTTTACCGTTATTTTCGTCTTTCATAAGACCCAGGATTTTTTTATTTGCAAGTGGTATATTATAAATGTTGTTTTCAGGATAATCGGATGTATCGAATTTATGTAAATCTCTTTTAATATAATCATAAAAATTTGGTACTGTGATGTGATAAACAAGACTGTCAGTATCTGTGTAGAGTAATTTTGCAGAATCACTGAAAGTCTCGTTAATGTAATTGTAATGAAAGTCATATGTTATTATTTTTGATATGTCTAGAATAGTGAATCCTATGTAAATTGATTTGTTAAAGTATACCTTTGTTTTATTCATCTCAATAATGACCATATCTTTATCGAATATGGTGCAACTATGAAAGTTTGGTTGAGCAATTAAATTTTTCGCGCAATACCTTCCCTCCCATTTTGTTATTAATCTAACATCTTTGTGTTTTCTAACATTTTCCATTGTCTTGCCAAATACAGAATTGTTCATTAGCTTGTAAAAATTCTTCTCAAATTCATTACTCGATTTTTTTCTAAGCTCGGTATTTAAATCAATGTAGGGTTTTAACCACTGCTTTTGCTTAAATTTTAAAACTCTATGTATTTTAGTTAATTTCATTCCCAAAGATAAATATAGCTTTAAATTTCTATAGTGAATTGTATAGTTCTTCTTTGGTAATAAATTTGGAATCAATTTAGGAATTTTACATTTTGGGAGAGGAGGTATGAAATGTTCAGGGCATAAGGGCAAGTCTTTATGTGAATCATGAAGTTGAGTTGGATAATCTAAATCTACTTCAAGAATATATCCTTCTGAAGAATCATCTGGAATATTTAGGAAAAAGTCATTACTATAATTTTCTAACCATTCAAAATCTGTATATGGCAAGCTCTCGCTCATAGAAGCACCATACTGATTATTTATATCGAAGTACATTATATAAGATTCTGGTATTAAGGGATTAAAATCTTTTTCCATAAATCTATTATTAGCTTTCGCGTATCTGTTTGAGCATTGTGAAACACCACCTCTAATTCCCTTTTCAATAAAAAGCAACATTTCTACATCTGTCAACAAATCAAGTTTTATGTCTGTGTACTTGAGCATAGCGTCAAATGCCAGTCCTGGGGCAGTATAGTAATGTAACGCGTCCAAGTTATAAGTTGTAAAACAGGTTTTTCTAAAATTTTCAAAAATGTCGGCAAGTAGTAGAACGTCAGTCTGTAAATACAAGTCAGAGTATTCTCCTATTGTTTTTAAATTAAACGTTTTCCATACGTTACAAGCATGTTCATAGTCTTCGTCTGAAATATAAGCGTCATTTAATTTAGAGTAGAAAGAGTCTTTTACTGGCAAATGTCCTTCTTCTAATTTTTCCCAGCTACTAACATATTCGTAAGGAAATATTCCTTTTCTTGTCAATAAATTAAACTCGTCCATATTTTTACAATACTTTTTAGTAATTTTTTTCTCATCATTTTCAAGATAGGAGTATAATTTGTCTAAACTGCTGGGCATAAATCTAAATGAATCCAGAAATCTTAATACTACTTTTGTGCCTTTGACAAACTTTGAAAATGAAATGTACTTTTCCTTGTTTATTGGTAACAGTTTCATTTCACCCTCAAAAGACGTTGCTAAAGCTTTAATAATGAAATGTGCATCATATCCTGACAAGTTGTGAAAAATTATGGGAACAACATGCGAATCTTTATAATTTACATTGCAACCTTGATGTGCTGGACCACGATATTTTCCCGTGAAATGACAATGGTCGCGGTGTTTAATGTCATCATTTTCAAAAGGTTTTTCACAAATATGACAAACTGTTGCTGTATCAAATTGAATTTGTTGTAAAATAGTTAAATTTTCCATTGGAATAATATTTGTAAAATAAGTATTTGCTTTTTCAGCCAATTGTTTTAATTCAGCCATGAACCAATCAACACAATCTGGACCCCGATATGATTTAAATTCTGAAAGAGATTCGTTAAAATTGCAATGTACATAGAAAGCAAAACTTGTTGGGATATGTTTTTGGTATGTTGATGTGTTTGTGTGTGTACTTGCTATAGGTTCTAAGAGACTTTCAGTGTCAGCATACACGACAAAGGGAACACTTTCTTTATTTCTGTAATTTTTAAATTTTAAAATTTTATTCTCTTCTTCAGGTAAAATCACTCGACATATGTTTATTTTATCACAATCAATTTTATGATTATTAAATGATTTTTCATATTTAAAATGGCATAAACACCTATCACAAAGTAACGTTCGATTATGATCTTTTGTTATTTGTGAACTTACTAAACGAGATAAATTATTGATTAATGCAAAATGATAAACTTTGTTAATTTGAAAATTATTATCATCATCATCGTCTAAATCAAGTTCTGTATTTTCAATCATTAATAAGTGATAAGTAGGTTCATCTGATTTGTTTTTACTTAAATAAAGTGGAACAATTTCATTCTTTTTATTACTGCTTTTATCAATTCCGTACACATTAATACTTAAATTGTTTAATTTTTCAAATTTTGGAATATCGCTGAGAGAAATGGGGAATTCAAAATCATCAAACTTTAAATCAGTATCTTTAAAGTGAGGATATGAACTTGTACGTTCCTTATTCTTTACAACTTGATAACGTTGTGCAATGATGGACCATAAAAAACAATGTTTGTCATTATTTATAACATTAATAACAGCTCTTTTATCAATTATAAATTTTGGCATTCTTATAAATGTTGAGTATCCAGCCGCAAGAGGGACATATTTATTTATATTAACACTTAAATTCATAATTTCATTTAAAGACCAACCTGACTTTTTTTGTTGAAAATCATCAATCTTAACAAAAAGTTTTTCACGAATTTTATGATCAAACCATTCATCAAAGTTTGTTGATTCTAAAATTTTTGAATTTCTAGTATTGAAATATTTAATATCTTCAATTTCCTCACCTTCTTCTAAAACAGTATAATTTGCCGCAAGAACAACATTAACTTTCATGTTTCCTACCTTTTTAAATGCATTTTTTAATCGAGAAATAATCATTTTCTTTGCATCACTGAGAAAACTGTCCATATTTTTATGTTTCAAATTAATAACAACACCTGTTCTAATTCTATTCTCGAAAGCATTCTCTAATTCTTCCCACCTAATCCATCTCTCATCCTTTTTAAATAAACCAGTTCCTGTTCTTCTTAGTTTCTTAAACTTTCTGCTATTTGCTTTCAATAGTCCAATAGTTGACAAAATCTTTTTTTTCTCTCCACATGACACAGATCCATTTCTTAACAATTTATTCAGTAATCTAATGTTTTTTACACTATTATTTATCCAAAAATTTAATTCCTCTGTTGTAGTTTTTTTACTTAATGTTTTAAAAGCATTGTTCATAATTTTCACAAAATCTTTACAATAGTTAGAGCTTTTATCAGTTTCCATAACTTTACTTGCTGCATTTAATTTATCTAAATTCATTTTTATCACTTGTATTAAATGTCAATTTTTTTCACTACAATGATTAACTCCGATCAGACTAAAATTAAACTTTTAACTATAGCGATTTTTTTTAAAACGAGATTTTTTAAGCGCACTTGAATTTCACGATGAAATTCTGATATGTTGATTGAACAACTTAAACTGCAGGAATGGTTTTGATAAGAAAAATTGCCTTCTTTATATACACAGATTATGATTAATTTGATTTCAAGTTAATTATGGTTTTCTTAGAATTGTGGTAAAAAACAAAAACAGGAAATACCAATGATAATGAGTCATCAACCCTATTTTGCGAAAAACAAAGAGATTATGTGTCATCGTTAAAGAATGCACCCTGTAAAAAACAAAAACAGGAAATTACAATGATAATGAGTCATCAATAAAAAATTCCAAAACTCTGAGTCATCAACCCTATTTTGCGAAAAACAAAGAAATTATGCGTCATCGTTAAAGAATGCACAATGTAAAAAACAAAAACAGGAAATGAGTCATCAATAAAAAATTCCAAAACTCTGAGTCATCAACCCTATTTTGCGAAAAACAAAGAAATTATGTGTCATCGTTAAAGAATGCACCATGTAAAAAACAAAAACAGGAAATACCAATGATAATGAGTCATCAAATTCTAGGATTGTTTTATAATTCCAAGAAATTAGATAAATTCCAAGAATCACATTTGCATCATGATCTCAATATCCCCCCCCCGAAAATTCTAGGAAGTATGACGTCATATCCAGCTAAGCATAACAGTCTGAATATACCCCCCCACAAGGGTTTGAGTCTTGGCTAAGTGGTTTGAGTCTGGGCTAAAAGTGTCGGTAACATGTCGGTGCAGGGATCTTGAGTTAGAACGCTCCCTGTTTACCTACTCAAAAAACTGTTGTTCAAGGTCTAAACAATACAGTACCGGCCAAAATTGTCGGTCCACCCATTTTTGAAGGAATAAAAAAAATTTTTTAACATAAAATTTATAAAAACTCAAATTTTTTTGGTTTATATTTTGAAAGACGATAAGATTTTGCAAAGAATAAGACCTCACAGAAGTTATTTGGCCAAAATTAGTAGAAGATATTCTTAAAAATCGTCATTTTCAATGTTTTACAAAAATTTGAGTAACTTCTAAAATAATGAACGCTTTTTAATAATCTTAGGCTTATTTTAAAGGTCATTTTCTACAGAATAAGAATTACTTATAAGCATTAACCTGTAATTTTTTATTTGGAATAAGCATTACGTCAAAGTTGGACAAAAAAATTCGAAAAATTTGAAATAAATTTTTTGTACTAAAAACTATTCTAGAACATATATAAAACATGATATCGTGTAGATTTTCCAAGAAAATTTAATAAAAAATATGTTTTAATTTAAAAAATTATTTTGCTTCCTCATAAGGAAGCTTTGCATTCGTGACGATTTTCAATTTTTCAAAAGAAGGTTATATGGACTCATTTTCATCTATAACATATGTATATTCAATTCTGAGCAAATGTCCAGATGTATGTGCGTGTGCGTGTATGTGTGTATGTGTGTGTATGTGTGTGTATGTCACAAAAATTGTGTACAAATTATCTCAAACAAATTTTGATGGATTGTCTTGAAATTTTGCAGGTTTATTGCAGTCATTAATACCTAAAATCTGACACAAGGATTTTCAAAAATATCTAAAAAAAAAATTTTTATACAATTTTTTTAAAATTCAAAAAAAAATTTTTTTTGTATTTTTGTAAATAATTTTTTTATCTGTTAATATTTTAATTAATTATTCTCAAAATTACATTCCTGCCAAGAAAACGAATCGATTGATGTATACAAAGTATATTTTTTATCAAAATTTATAAAATTAATAGAAATTAATTTTTCACAAAAAATTAAAATTTTGTATTTTTTTATAATTTATGTAATATTAATATTTTTAAATGATTATTCTATCATAAAAAAAGAAGCAATTTGCATATGAAATAGAGGTGTGCATTTAATCGAGTCGAACCGAACATTAATCGACTCGACAACAGAAAATTCGAATCATTTCGAATTGCAAAAGTTTGCAAACCGCAATATAATTACATTTAATTTATGAATATATCTTGCTGCATCAAAAAGAAATTTCCTTAAGAAGAATGTATGCTTTGATTGTTATGCTTTTGAAAAATCATAATTTGGTTTTCATGGAGATTTGTACCTAAAATGAAGTAATGAATATATTATTAACTTTAGTAAATATTTTATATGTTTGATTGGATTCTATCCCGATTCTATGCGATAAATTTAATTTTATACATATGTTTAGATGGAGTTTGCTAAAATTTTGTAAGTGAATTACGTCACGAATTTATATATTATATGTTGAGGAAGCTAAATGGTCATGAAATGAACAACTTGTTTCTTTCAATAATATTATTTCAAATTTTTTGAATTTTTTTGTCCAACTTTGACGTCATGCTTATTCCAAGTAAAAATTACAGGTTAATGCCTATAAGTAATTCTTATTCCGTAGTAAAAGACCTTTAAAATGAGCCTAAGATTATTATAAAGCGTTCATTATTTTAGAAGTTATTCAAATTTTTGTAAAACATTGAAAATGACGATTTTTAAGAATATCTTTTACAAATGTTGGCCAAATGACTTCTGTAAGGTTTTATTCTTTTCAAAATGTTATCTTCTTTTAAAATATAAACCAAAAAAATTTTAGTTTTCATGAATTTTATGTTAAAAATTTTTTTTCATTCCTTTAAAAATGGGTGGACTGACAATTTCGGACGGTACTGTACGTTCCATACATTTACCAGACTCAATTTTCAAAAAATCTACACTCTGGCACTGTTAACACACATATCCAATAAAACTTTTTTTCTTTTTTCCACTACTTTTTTATTCAAAATCACTTAAAGTACTAAGCACGCGTTTGGTCATTAATACTACTGCATATAAAATGTCATCACGATAAAAGACATCGACCATAGTGATAAGGCGCTTCAGATGTGACGTTACATGCCAGATTTAATAAGTCCGCCACCATACCTTACACGCCACGATACCTTACATTCCTCTATTTAAATGAAATCAAAATAATTTAACAGTTTACTACAGACTATTGAATTTTATTTTAATTACTATCAGAATTTGATATCTTGATTATTCTTGAGATTTCCCCCAAAAAAATGGGGGGTCGGTTTCGGACCACCCATTTTGAGAAAGTTAAAAACGTAAATTTTCGCTTTTTCTTTAGATCTTTTATTAATGACAATCAGAAACCTCGACAACCGTCAGAAAACATTGAAAAATAGTTCCTTTACTCAAAAAAATTTTGACAAAGACAAAGAATCACATTTTTGGCACATTTTTAGCCTTTGCACTTTAGGGGGTCGGTATAGGACCACCCTCTCCTAATTATAGTATAATTATAATACTAATAAAACATCATCTTCTACTAATGTGAAATAATATTATCCACATTCCTAACATATCCTTAAATTGTTTTTTTTGCATTTAGCATTTCTTTTATTTGAACGCTTAAAAATTTCAAATTATTTAAGAATAAATTATATTTTAACACTTATCTGAAAAAATAAAATTTTAGAGCAATATTATATTTAATGCATTTATGAAAAAAAATAGTATTCATATACCACCGTAAATACGACCATAAATACGGGCATAAATATGGCTGTATTACTGTTTCAATTATACCACCCTACTGAGGCTCGTATTTAGGGTCGTATTTACGGTCATATTTGCGCCCGTTTTTACGGTCGTTTCTTTTCAGTAGGGCTCTACTGACTCCCAGACAAACGCTCTTTTGTTTTTTTAAACAAGTTTATTTTAACAAGATATACAATTATAAATACAATGGCATTGTAGTAAACATGTAAAAAAACTGCGCGTATTATCACAGATATGCATTTTTTTTGAATGGCCAACTAGGTGGCACTCAACGATGGAATACTTTTTCTTATTCGCCTTTTTTATTTACACCGTTTCACTCTTATTTTATTTATCCAATATAGTTGGAGACTAGATAATAATTTAATTACACAATTGTTGGTAAAAAAAATATGAAGAATTTCAAAGGATTCAATAAAACATTATTGCCACTAACACACCATAACAAATAATTAAATAGTTTAATAATAATGATAACAATATTAATAATATAATAATAAACCATAAATATTCATAAATTAATATTTTTATTTTTTCAAAAAAAAATGTCAAAACATTTGTGTTAAAAACGCGTTTTTCATTGTTTAAAATCATTATAAACATCAATTTGTTGATGTAAAGAAATATTTTTTGTTTGGACTTAGAAATTTTTGCTTGTCAATAATGTGGGCGATCCATACGGGCCCCTCGGGTGGGCGCTCAAGGATTTGCCCCTATGTGAGTTTAATATTTTCAAAAAAATGTAAATAATTTTTTGTTAAAAATAAGTTTTTCATTGTTTATAATCATTATAAACATTAATTTTTAAGTAATAAAAAATTATTTGAGGTTTGGTCTTAGAAATTTTTGCAAGTCAATGATGTGGGCAATCCATGTGGGCCCCCTGCGTGGCCCTCATGGATTTGCCCACATGGATCAGCCCTCGTCGGCCCTTGATGGGAGCCCTCACGTCGTGTGGGCCTGATGAGCTTTTTCCACACGAGACTCAAAATTTTTTAACAAAATGTGAATTTTCGCAAGGTTTTTTTGAAAATTCTGAAAAATATAATTATAGAAATTTTTCAATTCTATTGTCGGGGGAGGCACGAAAAAAAATGTGAAAGATAAATTTATTGATTCAATTTATAATAATACACGGGTAACAAAATAAATTAATATTACCCAGATAGCAAAATGCCTGGTTTATGGCCAGCCCAGAGCTAGCTCGTGGGCCGATTTATAGGACCCAGCGGCAGGCTAGAACGCAGGCACTTGTGCGCGCCATTGTTAGCCATATGGTTAGCCCCTGTTGACAGGCACCCGCGTGCCTGCAGGCTGCACGCCCTACATTTCTGATTTTTTTAATTTATAAAAATAATTTAGTTATTTTTTATGTACAATGCATCAATTTACACGTATCGAAAAAAATATCACAATTTGAAATGGTTTGATATAAATAACAAAATATTAAAATAACAAATTTTTAAATATTACAATTTTTAACATATTTTAACTAAATCTGCTATTCAAATTAGAAAACATTTAATTCATTGTAATGTTTTAGACAAAGTGTGAATAATTTTATTTGAACTTAAGTCCCCAATTAGAATTTTAATGACTAATTTTTGTTAAATTTACTTGTTATATCCAGGGTGTCTACAATTTTTGTTCAACAAAATTCTCGGTTATTTTCCGGCTTTGTCCTAATTTTTTCCGGTTTTTTCTCATCAAATTTGAATGCATTTTATTTCGAACATAAATAAATCTACAAATGGCTTCCAAAATTGTTATTATAGTTTTTATGAATAATTTAATTCTTTCTACAAGTTTCTTAAAATTTGTTGAAAATAATATTTTTTTAAGTAATTTTAATTAAAAATTTGGAAAATAATTGAATTAAACAAAGAATTTTTTCAATTTTTTAAAATGATAATCTTTTCTGCTCATAACTATAATTGAAAATTTGATTCCCAGGCGCGAAAGACCAGTACTGACGATGGGTTGAAACTTGACTGAGTCTTGAACGCCCAGCGTGGGTAACCCAGAGTTGAAGCAGTCTTTATATCATTGTCACTCAATATTGGTTCAGCATGGGACACCAATGTTTGTCCCATGCTCGATTTAACACTCGATCAATCTTCGTGAGTGGAGCTTCAACATCCAGCCTTTATTCAATCAATCTTGATAGTTTATTTATTATACCGTGTGCACTTAACAATATTAGATATAAATATTTATAAATTATTTAATATTAAAATATTATTTCTGATAATTTTTAGTAATTTTTTATACTATTTAAAAATTATTATTATTGTTATTAATTATTAAGTATAATTATTAAGTATTATTAATATTAAGTATTATTATTATTATTAAGATATCAATTGGTAAATAAATATTAATATTTATTTAGTGTATAATATTTATATTAATTATATAAGATTCATATAAATAAAATAAAATTATATATTATTTTTTTTCTTGCAATGTCAAATTATTATTTTCAAAGTTCAAGAGTTTCGTTTATCTGAAAAATTTTTAGTGAAAAAAATGTTCATTAGGTAGTAATAAATATTTATGCCTAGTAGTTTTACACTAGGTTTAACTGTTTACTGAATATTATCAAAAATATATTTTTCGTCAAACGCGCGCGACTAAACACAAATAACCTTGAGACTTTACAGCGCGACATTGCGATTGTCGTGTTCCCACCATCCCATCTACTCAATGCTTTCCCCTCATGACGTCACAGGCGGGGAGTGCATTGAGTAGATGGGATGGTGGGAGCACGACAATCGCAACGTCTCAAGGTTATTTGTGTTTAGTCGCGCGCGTTTGACGAAAAATATATTTTTGATAATATTCAGTAAACAGTTAATCCTAGTGTAAAACTACTAGGCATAAATATTTATTACTACCTAATGAACATTTTTTTCACTGAAAATTTTTCAGATAAATGAAACTCTTGAACTTTGAAATAATAATTTGACACTGTGCGAGAAAAAAAATAATATATAATTTAACTTATAAAATTATCAGAAAAAATATTTTAATATTAAATAATTTATAAATATTTATATTTAATATTGTACAGTGCACACGGCAATAAAGGAACTGAATATTGTAACAAGATTACTGAGACTTGAAACGAGTATGGGACGAACATTGGTATCCCATGTTGAGTGACGGCACTGGCATTGATATAGTAGATTAGGCGAGAAACCTTCCAGCCTTCTGTGGCCGAGCGGTTTAAATGCGTGCGTTGAGAACTTCCGGTATGCGTTAGGGGCGGGGTTACGTGAGTTTCGATCCCACATGCGAGAGCGAATATTTTTCATTCTTTGTTATAAGCGTTTATATAAAATAATAAAATTGTGTGTTGTGTTGTGAATAAAAAATGTGAACATGTTTATAAATAATGTTAAAAGTCTGTTAAAAATCAAGAAAAAAATGTAACGATTAACAGAAAAATTGTCTTTTTTTACTAAAATTATTTTTTTAAAATTACTATTCAAATGATATTTATTGTTAGTAATATATTCTTATTTATATGAAAATAATATAATTATTACAAATAATAACTTATTGTCATTAAATGTATATATACACACATACACTGAAAAAAAAGTTCATTGAATCAAGTAAATGCATTTTCTTGACCTGATTTATTTGAAACAAACCCATATTTTCTTATTGGAAGAAATTTATTTTCTTGTGTCAAGTAATTTTGAGCATTGATCAAAGTTATTGAAATAAGAAAATATGGGTTTGACATAAGTAAATATCTTACTGTTTCAAACGAACTGTTTTACATGCGCCAAGTCTCGAAAAAGTATTGAATCAAGAATATCATGTTCTCACGTCAAGTAATTTACCTTGAGTCATTTGGTATCTTGAGTCAAATAATTTTTTTATTTCCTTTAAAGCAACTATTTATTTCATCCAACACCCATAGTCTTGAGCCAAGAAAATGGGAAGATTAATACAAGTTAATAATTGTTTCAACTCAATTAAAAATTATTTTGTTTCAAAGAAATATTAATTAATCTAAGCATTTCTTTTACTTGAAGCATTTCTATATTCTCATGTTTCAAAATCATTAATTTCTTGCGAGAATATTATATTTTCTGGAATGAAATATTTTATTTATTCAATTCAATTAAGTGTAAGATCTTGAATTAAATCATTCTTTTGTTTCCTTTAAAAAAGTTTTTACTTAATTCAACGCTCATATAATCCTGATTCAAGAAAATACGAAGGTTAATATAAGTAAATATTTGTTTCAAGTTGATTAAAAATTACATTCAATTAATCCCATATTTATTTGAAGAAAGAAATTCATTTTCTTGTGTCAAGTAAATATTAGCATTGAACAGAATTCTTGAATTAACAATTTAGTATTTGGCAGAACTCAATATGTAATTATTTCAACCAAATATTTTACTTTTCCGAAGTACCAAAAAGTATTGAATCTAGAATATCATGTTCTTAAGCGAAATAATAAAGTATTGTGTGGAGAATTCATGTTTCTTGAATCGAATCATTTTATTTATTTGCTTTGAAACTTTTTTTTACTTAACACAATGCCAGTGTTCTTGATCCAAGAAAATATTTTTCTTCAAATGTATATGTAACTTAAATATCAGTTTTTGAAAACTGTCCATTGAGGCTAGGATGGCATAGTGGTAGCGTGACGGCTTCTGGTGCGTGCAACCCGAGTTCAATTCCTCCGACCGTGGAAAATTTTCTTTCAAGGTATATTTGTTGTATTTGTGTTAAGTAATAATTAAATGTAAATATATATGTAAAATAACAATTATTTAATTATTTAAATAAAAAATATAAATGTTAATTAATTAAATAATAAAAATGTTTGACCTAAGTATTAGAAAAGATGGGATGGGGGTAAGGGGGGGGGGGTAATTTAAGTAAATAATTTACTTGTATTGAGAAAGTATTTTTTTGATTGAAATCTATAAATTTTCTCAAATCAAGAAAATATTTTCTTGGACAGAGAACATACTTTCTTGATTTGATACATAAATGATTTTGAATTAATATATTCTGCATTTCTTACATGCTACTTAACTTCTTGATCGAATTCCATATTTTCTTGGATCAAGAATATCTGCGTTCTCTCACAAAATAAATGTTTTCTTCATTTAAATCTTGAATTACTTGAACGATTGTTACAAAAAATTGAATGAATCAAATAAAATAATTCAATTATCTATATATATTCTTAGAACAAGAAAATATTTTATTCATTTAATACATTTTATATTTCGTACAAGTCGATTAACTTCTTGGTCGAATTCCATATTTTCTTGGATCAAGAATATCTGTTCTTCTCACAAAATAAATGTTTTCTTCATTTAAATCTTGAATTACTTGAACGAACGTTACAAAAAATTGAATGAATCAAATAAAATAATTCAATTAACTATATATATTCTTAGAACAAGAAAATATTTTATTCATTTAATACATTTCATACTTCGTATAAGAAGACTAACTTCTTGGTCGAATTCCATATTTTCTTGGATCAAGAATATATGTTCTTCTCCCAAATATCCTATGTCAAGAAAATCGTTTTCTTGAATCAATACTTTAATAGTCTTGGCCGTATTCAATCCCACGATTTGCTTCAACCAAGAAAAATTTTCTTGGTTCAATACTTTTTTTTTCAGTGTACATGAATTAAAATAATAACAATAATATTTATTATTATTATTAATAATTCATATATTCACATTATATTGAATAAACGTGAGAAACGAGTAGGGAACAGTGGAAGCAGTCTTGTTTCAGTCCTGCATTAGGCGTCCGCAGCATTGATTGAGCATTGGTGCCAATGCTGAATCAAGGCTCGCGCTGCAGTCTGGAATCGGTGTTACATTAAAGCTTCGATCATTCCTGCTCTCGCTGATTCACTCATGCTCAATCAATGTTGACCAATGCTCGGCCAATCTTTATAAAGCCTGAACTCGGCGTCACTTCGCGCCTGGGTTATTTCCATTTTATTAAAATGCATTGATACTAATTAAATTTCTGCAAAGAATTTTACTATTTATAAAAAGTAATTGAAATTTTGAGAAGAATTTAAAAAAAATTTTACACATAATTGAATTTTTGCGAAGAATTTTATTACTTTTGAAAATAATTGAATTGTTTTTTAGAATTTTATAGAAACTTATGAGAATAATTGGATTCTTGTGAAGAATTTTTTTTAAAAATAATATTCAAATGAATTTAGTAAATCTGAAGAATTTTGCAATGTATGGAAATAATAAATTGAATTCTTGAGAAGAATTTTTGTACAGTTTCTAGAAATAATTTAATTCTTTCGACTAATTTTAATATAATTGTTAAAAATAATTACATTTTTCAAGGAATTTGATTAACATTGTATTAAAAATAATTGAAATTTTGCAATAAGTTTTACTATTTATAAAAATAATTGAATATATTGCGAAGAAATTTTTAAAAATGAAATTACAATTACGGTGACAAAATTACCTTGATTATTTTCGAAAAATATAAATAAAATTCTTTAAAAGAATTCAATTATTTTTAATAGAATGTTAAAAAATTTCAATTATTTTAAAAATTTTCAATTATTTGTTTATAAAAATTTAATTATCTAATTATTTAATTATTCAAACAATAGAATTAAAAATTTCAAAAATCTTACTTTTCAGAATTTTTAAAAAAACTTTGCGAAAATTCAATTTTATTAAAAAAATTTCAGTATGTATCTTTTTTTAAATTAACTAATAACAATTTTACTTTTTAATCTTCGCAATAAGAAACATGAATACATTAGAATGTGACTCTTCATAAAATTCAATTATTTATTAATTATTAAATAAAAATACTTTGAAAATTCGATTTGTTAAAAAGTTTTTAATAAAATTCTTTATCAAATTTAATTATTTTCAGTTGAATTTTACCACAAATCTATTAATTCAATAATTTTTTTAAAATTTATTTACGTACTAGGAGAGAGTTGTCAGGTTTGGGCAATGTTTAGGGTTGAGCCACCGCGTATAATTCGTTTTATCGCACTAGCACCATCTATCTTTTTACGAAAATTCTTGCTACTAATGTCAGCCATCTTTTCATATGAGTCGCAGTTAAGAATACGAACCTATACTTGACTATCGTACCAATTAGTGATATAGGCTCAGCAAAAACTTTTTTGTGGTGTCAAAAGAAGAGAACTATATGTAGAAGAAATATGCCAAAGACAAAATAAGTTTACAAAAAATGTTCATTAGGATGATATGTGAAAATGTATAAAGTATTTTGGTGTTTGTGTTACGCGTTTGTGTTCTGTGCGCTTATGACGCAAAACGACGCGTGAGTCAGAGTTGGGCCATGAGGGAAATTTTGCAATTACAAAGTGTACTTGCAACAGAAATTTATTTTTTTACTTAAAGAGGTGTTAAAAACTTCATTTCCATTTTCATTTAATAAATTTTGACCAACTGATTAAGGCAAGTCAGGGGAAGATTTATCCGACCAATTAAGGTAAGATAGAATAACGTTTACTCGTCCAGTTAAGGAGAGATAAAACTGTATTTATCCAGTCAATAAAGGCACGATTAAATCAATTTTGACCAACTGATTAAGGCAAGTCAGGGGAAGATTTATCCGACCAATTAAGGTAAGGTAAGTTTCACGTTACCCGACCAATAAAGGTAAGGTAGAATAACTTTTACTCGTCCAGTAAAGGAGAGATAAAACTGTATTTATCCAGCCAATAAAGGCAAGATTTAATAAATTTTGACCAACTGATTAAGGCAAGTCAGGGGAAGATTTATCCGACCAATTAAGGTAAGATAGAATAACGTTTACCCGTCCAGTTAAGGAGAGGTAAATCTGTTATTTATCCAGTCAATAAAGGCAAGATAAAATAAATTTTGACCTACTGATTAAGGCAAGTCAGGGGAAGATTTATCCGACCATTAAAGGTAAGATAAAGGTTACCCATTTATTGGTGGGTATAAGAAATCTTGTTCACCCCATGTGAACGCCTAGTTTGTGGAAATTGTACAGCATATTTTCAACTAGTTCTTCGTAATTCTGTGCTTTGTGGTTTCCCAAAAAGCCCTCTATGACTAACACAAAACTTTCCCAAGCAAATTCTTCAACTTTTGTCATATATTTACGAAATTCTGAGTCCTTAACTAGCATTCGAATTTGAGGTCCATCAAAAATGCCAGCTTTTAATTTCTCCATGCTAATTTGTGGGAAAAATTTACAAATATATTGAAAGCACTCTCCATCTTTGTCTAAGGCTTTGACATACTGCTTCATAAGACCCAACTTGATATGCAGTGGAGGAAAAATCATCTTTTTTCTATCGACCAAAGGTTTGTTTATAATATTTGCCTTACCTACAGTCAAAGTTTCTCTTAGCGGCCATGATTTTTTCGTCCAGTGATCTTTAGCTGCTCTACTGTCCCACATACAAATGAAGCAGGGATACTTGGCATATCCACTCTGCTGCCCGAGTAAGAAATTTACCATTTTTAGGTCCACGCAAATAGACCACTGATGTTGATCGTAACGAATTTTTTCCAAAACCATCTTTATATTTTCGTAAGTTTCCTTAAGTTTCGTCGAGTGAGCTATTGGAATGGGCGCAATGTCTTTTCCATTGTGCAGAAGAGCACATTTCAGACTTCTTTTACAACCATCAATAAAAAGGCGAAAACACTCCGGTTGATATTCTTTTAGACCCATTTTTAGTAGAATTCCAGCAATATCATTGCAATAAACAAGTTCTTTATTTTCGCTAAAATATGGAAGAATATCCTGCTCTCTTTTTCTAAAGGTTGTTATTCTAACTTCTGGTTGAAGATTGTTTTTCTCTTTTAGACGAGATGCTAAAAGTTCACATGCCTCTTTAGACAAATTAAGATCACGCACTAAGTTATTCAGCTCACCCTGAGACCACTGTTCGGGTACATTTTCCTTATCTTCACTTTCACTACTAATGTGTGAGATACTGTCAAAATCCGTATATTTATTGTCATCAAAAGATAATGGAGAATCGTGCGGTGGTATAAAAGGAGATTTCGGAATGTCTTTACTACGTGGTAGAGGCCGTTTTGCAGATTCCAAAATAGGATAATCCCATGATTTTCTTTTTTTACGGTTAAACCCTTTAACATTCACCAAGCAAAAGTAACAATCATCAATGTGATTTTTCGGTTCCATCCAAACCATTGTCTCACCAAACTTAAAGCCTCTTCTGTCTCCTTTGGCCCACAGTCGCAGGGATTCAATACACAATTTACAAACCTTGATTGCGATGCCAAAATAGGCTAGATGTCTCTTTTACAAATTCTGTAATATTGCGTCTGTATTTTTCTAGAGTGTATTCGACACAAATGTATCAGACAATTTATTCAGACAATTTCCTCGTCTCAAACTCATGTTTATACGAAGGAAATGTCAAAAGCTGTATATCACGATGTTAATTTGTTTTTTGTCAACATATGAAATAAACATATGAAAACATATAACATATGAAGATCACCGCCAATTCAATTTCTTGAAAGTCAAAACAAACTTATGCGTACTTAAACAAAAGAATGTAGTAAAAGACAAACTGTGACAAAAATATACTAAAAATAAATCAAACTTTTATTAATGAACAAGCTCTATATACTAAAAAAATAGAATTTAATTCCTGAACCAATTTTTCAGTGCTCATTCAATAATACAAAAAATTTGTATTTATACACGGAAAAAAATTAATCTCTAAACTTGAAATAATATTAATTTGAAGTCCAATGAAATATAAGTGTATCTAAATTAAACATTATAGTCACAATTACTGTGATAAGTTGTGTTTGATTCTGTCAAACTTTATACCAGAAAACGCCATAAATTCACATCTCTGATTTAGAGATTTGTTTATTTCACAACTTTTTTTATATGAATTCGGTACATTGTGTTTTAAGTTAATCAGTGACAAAAAAGATTTAAACCATTTTAATTAATTAAGTATTAATTTTATTTTCAAATATCCAAATAAAAGCGAAGGTCTGTGAAGGAAGGTCTGTGAAATTTTAAGGTTACAATTGTCGCCCGTCAAAATACGGCACTGACTGATTTAAATAACGTGAAATAGGTAAATAAACATTTTTCAACCACTTTTTCTCTAAACACAGACACTTTTTACAAAATAGGCCAACATACAATGGGTAAGAATCTTCTTAATAACCTAAATTCAAAAGATTGTTTAAATTCATGCAGAAACGCGGTTGTCAAGCGGTTGTAAAATGTAAGATTGGAAATGATTGGAAAGTAATGTAATGACAGACAACAAGAAGCGGATTACTGCCAGTCGCCAGAAGAGGGCAGAAGCATGCAGAGAGCACAATGGTCCAGCTGTTATATTCTTAGCATTACATCACTTTCCAATTTTACATTTTACAACCGCGTTTCTGCATGAATTTAAACCATCTTTTGAATTTAGGTAATTAAGAAGATTCCTACTCGTTGTATGTTGGCCTATTTTGTAAAAAGTGTCTGTGTTTAGAGAAAAAGTGGTTGAAAAATGTTTATTTACCTATTTCACGTCATTTAAATCAGTCAGTGTCGTATTTTGTCGGGCGATAATTGTAACCTACAAATTTTACAGACCTTCCAACGCCGTTAAAACAAAAAAATGAAATAAAAATATAAAATTCGTATTGTGTTTTAAAAATATCCAACTACTTTTTTATACTTGTCAATGTATAGTTCATACAGGGAAAACAATATAAATATTTTGTGAATAATTCTCACAGTAAATTGTGATAAATTATAAATTCTTATTACATCGAGTTATTACAAAAATAAGAATTATATAAATATACGACTAAAATTTTTAATATTGTTTATTCAAATAATATATTAGATTTGAATTTATTTAAGTAAGTTGATAGTTTAGAACATATGTTCCACATGTCATAAAATTTGAGATTCCTAATATCATTTTTAGGCATAAGAAATACGTGTTCTTCACAATACTAATATTCGGATTATATATAATACCAAATTTCAGTTTTAGTGATCTGCTTATATCTTACGTCCGATTCCAGTGATAGGTTCCCTTGCGGATTGAGATCACTGTATTGTCACCGACTAAACGGTGATTTTACGGTGAAAAGTAAATAAAAACTGTAAAACATTAAAAAAAGACAAAGTAAAATAGAAAAATTGAAAGAGGACAATTTATTGAAGAAATTTGTATTAGCACTTTATTAATAAATATTCATTATTAATGTGAAAATAATATTTAAAGTTGAAGTCATCTCCGGTGATATTTTACACTGTCACGGTGATTTGAAAAATACTCGTGTAATTTCACTTTGTTCATACCTAAAAGTGTATAAAATTAACAGCCATTGATATATAGAACACATTTAAAACGAAAAATATCTAATTAACTTTGTAATTATAATAAAAATAAATGAAAAAAGTAAAAAGTTTGCTTTTGGGTGTCATACGAAGAATGAGTAATTTGCTTTGTAGATAATACGTGGTGCACATTTACCATAAGAGCTCGGTCGATAAAATGAAAGTGTTACCATAAAACAAATTTCGACGTTCTTTCCTCCAGTAGATGGCGGAATGAAAGAATTCTAAAATACAAATTTGTATTATTCTGTAAAGTGTTTAATTTAAGTTTTTAATATTGCATTCAAAAGGTAAGTATGATAATATTATTTATGAATAATTCATGACATGGCATTTATTATAAATTCTAAAATAATTAAAAGTAAATTGCATTTGAAACAATTGAATAACATAATTATTCAGTTGAACAATGATAAATAAAATAATTTTTTAACCTAAAATAATTTCACATAATTACAAATTTAAAAAATCAATATTCTTTAAACATTACTCGTTCACAATGAATTTGTTTATTTTCTTATAAAAAAATTAAAAAGTTATTTATTCATGATGGCGGACTTACTAATTCTTTTATATCGCTCTAAAGTTATGAAAATTAATATTTTTAAGGTTTTTTTTCTTAACAATAATAAATTTGTACTTTTTTATCAAAATACTAAACAATTAAAAATTCAAGATGGCGGACTAACTAATTTTTTTATTTTTGCTTTAAAATTATGAAAATTAATATCTTAAAGTATTTTTTCTTACCAATAATAAATTTGTACTTTTTTCATCAACATACTAAACAATTAAAATTTAAGATGGCGGACTAACTAATTTTTTTATTTTTATCATGGTAACAATAATTTACAAATTCTCAGAAAATAATAAATTTATACTTTTTTCATCAAAATGCTAAAAAATTCAAGATGGCGGACTATCTAATTTTTTTAATTTTGCTTTAAAATTATGAAAATTAATATCTTAAAGTATTTTTCCTTGACAATAATAAATTTGTACTTTTTTCATTAACATACAACATACTAAAAAATTAAAAATTCAAGATGGCAGACTAACAAATTTTTTTAAGGACCCTAAAGTTTTTTTTTTATTTAAAAACTTTTCTGCAATAATCTTGTTCAGAGTAGTAAATACAACAAATATCAATCAAAAAATTATCGAAATTTTAATATTGGGGGTAAAAAACAACCCCTTTCCAAATATCACATATATTATACGTAATAATGAAATACAACATATCACTATTAGGCGTTCGAAATTCATTCCAAAATCAACGCCAAAAATTGTCAAAAAATATACCAAACAATTTCCCATAGTTTAGAACCGGCGGTCGAACCCCCAAAAACCACCCCTAATTGAAAACCGATAAAAATAGTATATAAGTGTCCAAAACTGCCAAAAGGCGTGCGAATTTCTTTCTCAAAGTATTTTTAAAAATTCCCCAAAAATATACCAAGCATTTTCCAAAGGTTAGAACACGAGGACCACCCCCCAAAAAAAACCACCCTTAATTAAAAACCGGTAAAAATAGAAAATATGTGTAGTTGCAAGAGTTGAGCTCTTATCGAAATTCTTGAAAAAAGTTTAATCGTTTTGATCATAAAAATATATTAATGAAATGTTTTACTATCGAGAAACAATTTATTTATATGTATTTAATTTTAAAATGTATTAAACTTTTTTTAACTTAAAAACAATAATTGTCAAAGGAAAACACACTTTAATACATTTTTCTTCACTAAAAATAAATCAGATTAAATTTCCTGTTAAGAGAACGGCAATAAATACGTAATAATGCATAAAATACTTTACAGGGTTGCCACGCAACCTGAAAAACCTGAATATGTCAGGGAATTTTATAAACTTTAAAAAAACCTGGAAAAGTCAGGGAATTTTGATCGACATCCTGAAAAATTGTTATTTTTTAAAGTTTATTCTTGAAATCTATTTTTACATAAGTATTTAAAAATTAATTAAATTTTAAAAAAGTTGCGTTTACAATTTTCATAAGTACAGATGTTTTTTAAAAGATTTTAATTTGAAATTTTGTAAAATTTTAATTTTGAATGAATTTAATTAGAAATCGTCTTAAAGAACGTGGATTTTTGAAAAATTTAAATTATTCCAATTCTTCTGAAATTAGTTAAATTATTTAATATATATTTTTAATTGATTATTAAAAATAATGGATTTATAGAAGAATTTTAATTAAAAACACTAAAAAAAATTGAATTTTGAAGTAATTACAAATAATTGAGGGTCCCTATCAAAGAACCGGTTATAAGTTTTTGAGACTCAAAATTCTCGACCTCTAAATAAAAAAGGATTTTAAATTTTAATTTCTTGAAAACAATTTATATTGGTATAAAGATTACCCAAATGTTTCTCAAGAAATTGGGATTAAAAACAGTTTAATTTTTTATTTACAGGGCAATGATTTCGAGCTTAAAAAACTTATAACCGGTTCTTTGATATAGGGACCCTCGATTGCAGAAATTCAATTATTTTCAAAAGTATAGTGAAATTCTTCTGAGAAATTCAATTATTTTCAAAATTTTTAATAAAATTCATGGCAAAATTTCAATTATTTTCAAAAACTTTTATCAATTCAATAATTTTTAACAAATCTACTACTTTAATAAAATTTTTTAAAGGAATTTAATTATTTAAAAATAATTTTAATAAAATTTAATCTTAACATTTCATTATCTTTTTAAATAAGAAAACTCATCGCAGACTTTCAATTATTTTTAATACAATTTTAATAGAATTCCTCGAAAAATGAAATTATTCTTAAAAATTTGATTAAAATTCCTCAAAGAAATTCAGTTATTTTTAAAACCTTTGCTACAATTTATTTATTAGAATTTAAGTATTATTTTCTATAAAGTTTTAATTAAATTTATTCAAAAAATTAAATTACTTTGAAAAATTTTAATGAAATTCTTTGTAATAATTCAATTTTTTTTCAAAATAATTTTAATAAAATTCTTCGTAGAAATTTTAATAATTTCAAAAATTTGTGAAAATTAAATTATTTTCAATGTCTACTATTTCAATAAAATTTCATAAAAGAATTCAATTATTTAAAAAGACATTTTAATAAAATTCGTCTCAAGAGTTTAATTATTTTCAAAAATTAATATAATTCTTCGCAGAAATTTAATTGTGTTCAACAATTTACAAAAATTCTAGTCAAAATTTCAACAATCTTTATAAATTTTTCTCCAAAATTTAATTATTTTCTAAAAATTTTAATAAAATTCTTGGCAAAATTTCAATTATTTTCAAAAACTCTTATAAAATTCTTTGGAGAAATTAAATTATTTTTAATTAAAATTTTAATAAAATTTCCGAAAAATGAACTTATTCTTAAAATTTGTCAAGAGAATTCAATTATTTAAAAATTTGTTTATAAAATTCTTTATGAAAATTTAATTTGAAGGAACATTCAATTATTTAATAAAATATTTATTTTTGTATTTAAATATTTGAATTCTCATGGATTTTTTTTAGTAAATATTGATTTAAAAATGAATTTCAGTTAAAATTTTAGATTATTATTGAATATTGAAAGAAATATTGCGTAAATTTTTAGAAATAATTGAATTTTGAAAAGGTTTCAAATTAAAATCTTGGAAAATTTGAACTTTTCATACTTTTAACTAAAAATTCTGTAGAATTAATTTTTTTAAAAAAGTTTAATTACATTTTTCTTTAATTCTTGAAGTTTTTATTTTCTAATATATATTTAATTGAAGAGTGTCAGAATAATCAAAATTACGTAAAAATTGATATTTAAAATAATTGCATATTTACGAAGAATTTTATCATTTTTGAAAATAATTGAATTCTTGCTGAGAATTTTATCAATTTTGATAATAATTGAATTCTTGCGAAGAATTTTGTCAATTTTAAAAATAATTGAATTATTTCGAAGAATGTTATTCAAATTTTTGAGAATAATTAAATCCTGCGAATAATTTTATTATCTATAAAAATAATTAAATTGTTAACAAGATTTTTAAGGAAATTTAGTATCACTTTTTCTCAAAAAGTTTAATAGAATTTTTTTTAATTATTTGAAGTTTTTAATTTCTTATTTTTTTCATTGAAGAATGTCGCAGAATAATCGAAATTTTAGGTTAAATTGAATTCTAAACAAATGGATTTAAAAATTCCCAAAGAAGAACTTTTTCAAAAATTATTAAAAATAATTGATTTAAAGAAGAATTTGAGTTAAAAATTCTAATAATGAATAATTGAATTGAAATGAAAATAATTTTAAAGAAATTACAGTAATAATATTTTTATAGTATAAAATAATGATAGTATCAAGTTCTAATTATTATAAACCATGAAGAAAGCGATCACTCCGATACCTTATTCTTGTTTTATGATAATATTCTTATATGTTATTGAATTAAAAATTTTTGAAAATCTTAATTTCTGTAAAAAATAATGATGATATAAGTATTCATTTTAAAACGAAGTTATTGAAGATGTTTCGAGTTTTCTACAATTAAAGAAATTCGTAAATAAATGTAATAGAACAGGGAAAAAGTCGTTTTGTCTGGAAATCAGGGAGTTTGGTAAAATTAAAAATAAAATTAAAAATTGAACTTAAACTAAAATTAAAAATAAAATTTGATAAAATATAAATGTATAGTTTTAAAAACCTGGATTTCCGTTTTTTAACCTGGAAAAGTCAGGGAATTTGAAATGAAGAAAAGCGTGGCAACCCTTGATAAAAGGCAAATATGAAAAAATCTGAAATGAGCTCTTTTTGAAATGCAGGATTCAATTATTTTTAACATTTTTAATAACAAACTTCCGAAAATTTAAATATCTATACACTGAATAATTAGGGGCCGTCCATAAACCATTGTGGACACTCGTGAACATTTGTCAAACCCTCTTCTCCCCTATACAATTGTCCACGTGGATATTGCAAATTTAAAAAATAAGTTTTTTTTGTACTCCTCTATGTTAAAAAATAAAAAAGATTATTTTTGAACATATTTCAAAGCAAGAATGTCATTAAAGTCAGGGAAATGTCAGGAAAAAATTGTTTATCAGGGAAATTAAGAAAACTGTGACTTTTTTCGACTCATTTAAAAAAACTGCGACAAAATACCACAATTTTCAGTAAAAAAAAAGTACAAGTTATTTTGATTTTTATAATGTGAAAAATAACTATGTATAAACAAATCTTTTTGAATAGTTGAAATTTTGTAAAATTTAATTGAAAATAATTAATTTATTTCAAGTCTTTTGTTACAATTTTTGAAGAATAAAAAGTCTTTAAAGGTAAATTTAAAAATGAAAATTAATGAAAATTAGCTTCTAATTTTTTAAAATTCAATATTTTCAATTGAGGAGCTGGATTCTATAACCGGCTCTTCGCTCGGAATGCACGCGCTAATATCAGTCGAGTGTCAGTGAGTGCCTCTGGGCCTGTCACTGCCACCCGACTGATATCAGGGTGGCCAGACGGTCGAAGCACAATTATGTATTCGGCTTTACAAAACTATGGTACACTATTGTACGCACGTGTAATACGCATGTGTAGCGGGAAATTTAAATTTAAACTTGGTAACTACACTGAGAAAACTGGAGTGTCAAATTCGGAGGTTCAAAAAGTGTATGTTTCCTTTGCTTATGAAGAGAATTAAATAGTCCTTCTAAAATAAATTTTGAATTGGTAATGGAAATCTGCTTGTATATTCTCTCCCATTATATCTGAGGGTTAAAAGTTGCGCAGAAAATGTGTACGATCTGATGCGCGCGAAATTATTTTTCTGACATTTTATGTATTTAATTTAGGGGTTAGGTTGCCATATTTATTCATTTCGCGCCGGATAAGGAAGGGATTTCTCAAGATGGTTAATTTGTCCCTCTGTTATAAACTCATTTTCCCTCCAAGAGAATTGGCACGAATATCTGTCAATGGTGTATTTGAACATTTAGATTCAGTATACTATTTTATTTTAAATTTACTTAAAAACCTACATTTTTATCATAGTTCAATATATTATTATTATTTATTAACGTTTAATTAATTTTTGTTAGTGTTACATATAAATCATACTATATTACTATTATTCTTTTTGTAGTTACCAAGTTTAAATTTAAATTTCCCGCTACACATGCGTATTACACGTGCGTACATGTACCATAGTTTTGTAAAGCCGAATACATAATTGTGCTTCGACCGTCTGGCCACCCTGATTCCCCCCCCCCCCAAATGTGTCCACGTGGTTTATGGACGGCCCCTTACTTTACAATTTTTTTAAATTAAAATTTTTTATAAAAATTGTTTTCAGCATTTGTAGTAATAAAATATTTTCAAAATTTTAAATTATATAAAAACTTAATTAGTTTTTTAAATTCTTAAATTTTTTTAAAATTACAGCAGAACCTCGGTTATCCGAGATTCCGTATTATCCGAGGCACTAAACATGCTCGGAATAACAATGCGGAATAGTAATGCGGAATAACTCGGATAAAACGGATCGAGCGACTAAATTTGAAAAATAAATTTTACAAAACCACTATTTGTGATCATTGCATTTAAAATTTCGTCCATTTTTGTCATTTAATATTATTCTAACACTTTAAACACATGAAAAATAATTTAAAATTTTGAAATTTTCATTGGTTCCGTGTTATCCGAGTTTTTGATTATCCTAGGTACCTCTTCCCCACATTACCTCAGATAATCGAGGTTCTACTGTATTATTTTCAAATATTTTAATAAATTTTCAGACAATTATTTAAATCTTTTTTAATCATATTAATTAAATTTTAAAAAAATTACAATGAAAAATTCTAGGAATTATTAAAAAAATATATTTTTTGGAAAGTAATATTCATTACTGCCCATTATTAAATTTATATTTGAGTCATTCAATTATATTTCGACTAAAGTCGTTGCCGACTAATTTTAGAATATTACAATATTTTCCAGGAATGATTTCAAAGGTTTGACTACCACTGACATATTAATTCCGAAAAAAGTTTAGGAACCAAAGAAAATTTTTTCTAGTATAAGAAAAACCAAAAGTTAATCACAGGTACACGGAGAAAAAAAAAGTAAACTGCTCTACCTGTCGGTAGATCAGTTGCATTAAACTGCTGCGTTTTATAAAGGGAAAACAGCGTTCTCATGCCAAATCAAACAGCTCTCTTTTTTTCTCTCCGTGTACGTTATATTTGATAAGGTTTTATTCAATTTAATAAATTCACTTTCTCACATGTAGTGAATGAAATTTGCAAAATAAGGTTATTTACCCGCAGAACTTTAAAATCATTTTTCATTTAATATTTCTTATTATTAATAGTTTATACCCATTTATACTAAGAAACTAAGTCATTTTTAATAAATTATAATAATGATGTGTTTTCTTAAAAATATTCTACACTTTAAAAAAAATCAGTAGTAGGATTTGGGGGTCCGTGCGAGCATTCTAACCTTTTGGAAATTGATTGGTATATTTTTAGGGAATTTTTAAAAATATTTTCAGAAATAAAGCCGAACGCATTCTTGTAATTTTGTGCTATTATATAATATTTTTAATTTGGGGGTCCGTACGAGCATTCTAACCTTTTCGAAATTGGTTGGCATATTTTTAGGGAATTTTTAAAAATATTTTTAGAAATAAAGCCGAACGCATTCTTGAGATTTGGTGCTAATATATAATATTTTTAATTAGAGCTGGGTTTTGGTGGGCCGTGCGAGCATTCTTACCTTTTGGAAATTAATTGGTACATTTTTAGGGAATTTTTAAAAATATTTTCAGAACAAAAGCCGAACGCATTCTTGTGATTTGGGGCTGATATACAATATTTTTTATTAAGGGTGGGTTTTGGGGGTCCGCGTGTTCTAACCTTTTGGAAAATGCTTGGTATATTTTTAGGGAATTTTTAAAAATACTCTGAGAAAGAAATTCGCATGCCTTTTGGCAGTTTTGGACACTTATATGCTACACTGAAAAAAATTAAGCTGACAAATTCAACTACCTTTGGGTAGTTAAGTGAAAAGTAGTAAAAACAACTACTTTTTTAGTTAGTCTAACCCGGTTTGCGTAGTTAATTTAACTATTTTTATGTAGTTGATAAATAGTAGTTGATTCTACTAATATATGTAGTTAAATTTTAACAACAGGTAAGTTGTAGAATTGACTACGGTGCTGAAGTAAGAACAACTAAGATAATAGTTTACTCAACATTTCATAAGTAGTAAATTTAACAATTTTATAGTAATAAATAGAAAGTAGTAAAAGGGACTACTTTTGTAAGTAACGTAACACTTTCTTAACTAGTAAATTTTACTACTTTAATATAGTTCACACTAAATTGTTGAATTAAAGAATTTATACGGTTGAATTTGAAACAACACGTGAGTAGTAGAGGGAACTAATTTTTTTATTAGTCAAACCTTTTTTGTGTAATAGACTTTACAACTTTTATGTAGTTATAGTAGTTGATTTGACTACAACATTAGAGTAATAAAAATAAATGAATAATATTGTTGAAGCCTATCGAACCACTCTAAGTAGCAAAATCTACTACACAATGCAGTAGTTTTGGTGAGAAAATAATAGATAATTTTAACTTTTTGAACTTAAGTTTTACTACATTGAGTAGTAGATTGTACTACTTAAAGTAATTAGAAAGGATTGAACAGCATTTTTAAATAAAGCAAAGTTCAGAAATAAGAATTTAAAGAAGATAAAAAGAACTAGTAAAAGTAGTAAATACTACTACATTACATTGTAAAATGAACTACAGTTGTCGGTTGATCTATGTCAAGAATGTCATCAGGTTTCATGCAGACCATCGTAGCGTGCGAGCGTGGTTAGGTGGTTAGGTTATCGGTTTGCGAATGTTAGGGCCGTGCGTTCAATCCCCGGCGTTTGAGGATTTTTCTCCATTATGTACATAAGTGTTGAAAATTATAAAGTATAAGTGACCAATAGGAATGCTAGAGGAGATGAAAAAATGAATTTCAGTAATAATAATAATTAATAAATAATAATAAATAATTCTACTACTTTTAAGTAGTTGCTGACAAAAACAAAAAGATGTTAATTTTTACTTTATAAAACAGATCATTAACTACTTTTAATAGTTAATTCTACAACAGAAATGTCGTTAAAGCCTATCGAATTACTTTAGGTAGTAAAATCTACTACTTAAAGTAGTAGATTTAAAAACAAAATAATAGTTAATTCTACAACAAAAATGTCGTTAAAGCCTATCGAATTACTTTAAGTAGTAAAATCTACTACCAAAATCTTAGTTGTTATAATTACTTTAAAGTTAGTCAAATAAACTACTAAATCACATTCAACCAACTACATTCTTAGTTGTCTTAACTGCTTTTATGATAGTTAGTACAACTATTTGAATTCAGTTGAGGACCTATTGAATTACGTAGAGTAGTTAAAAAGTAGTCAAATCTACTAGTTTTTTTTCAGTGTATTTTTATCAGTTTTCAATTAGGGGTGGTTTTTAGGGGTTCGACCGCCGGTTCTTAACTATGGGAAATTGTTTAGTATATTTTTTGAGAATTTTCGGCGTTGATTTTGGAATGAATTCGAACGCCTAATAGTGATATGTTGTATTTCATTATTACGTAGGGCGTTGTCGGCAGTGGTGGGACAGCGGGTATAGCGAGACCACGGAGTAATAATAAGGAGACTGTACTACCAGTGAGATACCGTGCCAAATGTCTGCCTTGGTTCACTGAGTAGTAAAGACTTCTCAAAAATAAAGCGCATGCGCAATTTGCAACTATCTTCGTCACTCTTGAAAGAACGATGAGAGAGATCATTATTTTGACGTGCGAGTTAGAAAGTGTGGTTATGTTTTATTGTTGACAACAGCAACTATACGGGAAAATCAAGATTTAAATAAGAAAAAACATTAATTAACAAACTGCAAAGAGAAGAGTAAGTACAATATATTATAATATTAATAAATTGTAATATAGGTGTGAGTAGATATTAATAAAAAGATTATTTTTGTCGAACCGGAGTAATTCTTTTCTTTGTATGATAAAGTGAATGAATACAATATAATATAATGCTATAATCGCTATAATGTTAATATAATTAATATCTACTTACACATTTCCTATATTACAATTTATTAATATCATTTAATAGTATAATATATATTGTCAACAGTAAAACATAACCACACTTTCCAACTCGCACGTCAAAATAATGATCTCTCTCATCGTTCTTTCAAGAGTGACGAAGATAGTTGCAAACTGCACATGCGCGTTATTTTTGAAAAGTCATTACTACTCAGTGAACCAAGGCAGAATTCTGGCACCAGTCTGACTAGGGGATACGCTGGAGAGCAGTCTCCTTATTATTTACGGAAGCGCCTATACGCCACTGTAACCGAATCCCGTATGTGTGCATAAAGTAAGGTACAAATACAAGAATTGCGTGCGAGGGACCCCCTTAGGCTAGCTGAAATTCCCTAGAATAGAATTAATTGCGAGCGAGCCTACCCCTTAGGCTAGCTGAAATTCGTTAAAATTAAACGACTGTGTGAAAAGGAGGTTATGTTTTCTTTCCTGAAACATTAATTAAAATTAATTTTTTTAAAAATTTCTTTTTCACAAATTGAAAAAAAGAAATCTTGTGAGGTAATAAGTTAAATTTATTTGGAAAAAAAGTAAAATAATTTTGAAGTTAAATTGATAATGTGTCTACAATTATTCTGATCCATTTTACAAAAAGAAAATTAGTTGTGTTATTTATGGGAAATTTTAAACATGAAATATTTATATTTTTTTAATATATACATACAAATATGTAAGTTAAAACAAAATCGAATTTTAAAAAACAGACCATTGTAGAAACTATTTAATAAGAGTTGAAAAATTATTAATAAATTAATTAAACATAACTTTTTTACAGAGCTAACAATTATCAATTTAACCTCAAAATTATTTTACTTTTTTCCAAATAAATTTAACTTATTACCTCACAAGATTTCTTTTTTTCAATTTGTGAAAAAGAAATGTTTAAAAAAATTAATTTTAATTAATGTTTCAGGAAAGAAAACATAACCTCCTTTTCACACAGTCGTTTAATTTTAACGAATTTTAGCTAGCCTAAGGGGTAGGCTCGCTCGCAATTAATTCTATTCTAGGGAATTTCAGCTAGCCTAAGGGGGTCCCTCGCACGCAATTCTTGTATTTGTACCTTACTTTATGCACACATACGCGATTCGGTTACAGTGGCGTATAGGCGCTTCCGTAATTATTACTCCGTGAGCGAGACACTATGCGATATTTCAAACAGCTGAGTTGACAGTGTTGCTTTTTTGGTGTAAAAGTAAAGTTTTATTCTGTTGAAGCTTTTTTATATGATACACACTTTCTGGATGTAAAATCTGTCACTATAATGCTGTCAATAGTTTTAAGCAAGTATTAAAATTTTATTCTTCGTAAGAAAAAGTGTTTATAAAATTAAACTTTTCAAAATTTGATGAACGGAAAATATTTTAAGTTATTAGTATGTAAGATTCCTTCAAAATTCCTAGAACATTATGTATAATAGTGCGATAGACACAATCCCACACAGCACATGATATTTCCTGAATATTTCACTGAAAGATTGAAATATTTCATTGCAAGATTCAGGAAATATTTCTGCAAACAGGAAAATGTCCGCTTATGTAGGAATATTGACGCGAAAATTGAGAAAATATTTCATTGAAATATTCCTGCAATATTACACATAAAGATTCTGCAATATTGTGAAAATATTTCAAAAAATGGAAAAATTTGTTAAACACCTCAAATCAATAGGAATTTTCTGAAATATTTTAAAACCCATAGGATATAGTAAGCCAAAAACTACTGCGCAACTCTACAGGCCATAGAAACTGAGTTCGACCAGTGCGCATCATTTCAGTTGAATATTTCCAAAATATTTCAATGAAATATTTTCTCAACTTTCGCGTCAATATTCCCACATAAGCGGACATTTTCCTGTTTGCAGAAATATTTCCTGAATCTTGCAATGAAATATTTCAATCTTTCAGTGAAATATTCAGGAAGTATTCAGGAAATATCATGTGCTGTGTGGGATTGTAGATCGTTATTACCGTAAATCACTGTTTCGGCAATGGCGGGACACTTATTGTCGGCAGTGTCCGGACACTGCTTGTTTACATCTAATAAAATAGTACATTTCTAAATGACTTCCGTATTATTTTTTTTAAGTTTTTTCGGCAATATTTTTCATAACAATAACCTAATCTTAAAGTTGAGAATGTATTTTCAAATAATCTGTAATAATAAAAATAATAATCTTAACTCTTTTCTTAGATGGTAAAAAACGTAAACAATTTAAAAGGGACACAAAGGAACCCAAATGCTTTGAAATTGAAAGCCGTAAAAGACATTGTAATTGAAAAATTTGCGATTTAAAGTAATATCCCGCCACTACCGACGCTTTTTAATGTCGGTAGTCGCGGGACATTATTGTACTTCGGTTACAGCTATTTATTTTTGAAGACATATGTTATCTATATTATGTAAATTTGCAAAAGATAGTTATTTGGAAAGGGGTTGTTTTTTACCCCCAATATTAAAATTTCGATAATTTTTTGATTGATATTTGTTGTATTTACTACTCTGAACAAGATTATTGCAGAAAAGTTTAGAAATAAAAAAAAACTTTAGGGTCTTTAAAAAAATTTGTTAGTCTGCCATCTTGAATTTTTAATTTTTTAGTATGTTCATGAAAAAAGTACAAATTTATTATTGTCAAAGAAAAATACTTTAAGATATTAATTTTCATAATTTTAGAGCAAAATTAAAAAAATTAGATAGTACACCATCTTGAATTTTTTAGCATTTTGATGAAAAAAGTACAAATTTATTATTTTCTAAGAATTAGTAAATTTTTTTCACTGAATATCGATAAAACAATTAAATCGGTTAAATACACTGAAAAAAAAAACTAGTAGATTTGACTACTTTTTAACTACTCTACGTAATTCAATAGGTCCTCAACTGAATTCAAATAGTTGTACTAACTGTCATAAAAGCAGTTAAGACAACTAAGAATGTAGTTGGTTGAATGTGATTTAGTAGTTTATTTGACTAACTTTAAAGTAATTATAACAACTAAGATTTTGGTAGTAGATTTTACTACTTAAAGTAATTCGATAGGCTTTAACGACATTTTTGTTGTAGAATTAACTATTATTTTGTTTTTAAATCTACTACTTTAAGTAGTAGGTTTTACTACCTAAAGTAATTCGATAGGCTTTAACGACATTTTTGTTGTAGAATTAACTATTATTTTGTTTTTAAATCTACTACTTTAAGTAGTAGGTTTTACTACCTAAAGTAATTCGATAGGCTTTAACGACATTTTTGTTGTAGAATTAACTATTATTTTGTTTTTAAATCTACTACTTTAAGTAGTAGATTTTACTACCTAAAGTAATTCGATAGGCTTTAACGACATTTCTGTTGTAGAATTAACTATTAAAAGTAGTTAATGATCTGTTTTATAAAGTAAAAATTAACATCTTTTTGTTTTTGTCAGCAACTACTTAAAAGTAGTAGAATTATTTATTATTATTTATTAATTATTATTATTACTGAAATTCATTTTTCATCTCCTCTAGCATTCCTATTGGTCACATATACTTTATAATTTTCAACACTTATGTACATAATGGAGAAAAATCCTCAAACGCCGGGGATTGAACGCACGACCCTAACATTCGCAAACCGATAACCTAACCACCTAACCACGCTCGCACGCTACGATGGTCTGCATGAAACCTGATGACATTCTTGACATAGATCAACCGACAACTGTAGTTCATTTTACAATGTAATGTAGTAGTATTTACTACTTTTACTAGTTCTTTTTATCTTCTTTAAATTCTTATTTCTGAACTTTGCTTTATTTAAAAATGCTGTTCAATCCTTTCTAATTACTTTAAGTAGTACAATCTACTACTCAATGTAGTAAAACTTAAGTTCAAAAAGTTAAAATTATCTATTATTTTCTCACCAAAACTACTGCATTGTGTAGTAGATTTTGCTACTTAGAGTGGTTCGATAGGCTTCAACAATATTATTCATTTATTTTTATTACTCTAATGTTGAAGTCAAATCAACTACTATAACTACATAAAAGTTGTAAAGTCTATTACACGAAAAAGGTTTGACTAATAAAAAAATTAGTTCCCTCTACTACTTCACGATAGTCAGTTGTGCAAGTCACGTGTTGTTTCAAATTCAACCGTATAAATTCTTTAATTCAACAATTTGGTGTTAACTATATTAAAGTAGTAAAATTTACTAGTTAAGAAAGTGTTACGTTACTTACAAAAGTAGTCCCTTTTACTACTTTCTATTTATTACTATAAAATTGTTAAATTTACTACTTATGAAATGTTGAGTAAACTATTATCTTAGTTGTTCTTACTTCAGCACTGTAGTCAATTCTACAACTTACCTGTTGTTAAAATTTAACTACATATATTAGTAGAATCAACTACTATTTATCAACTACATAAAAATAGTTAAATTAACTACGCAAACCGGGTTAGACTAACTAAAAAAGTAGTTGTTTTTACTACTTTTCACTTAACTACCCAAAGGTAGTTGAATTTGTCAGCCTAATTTTTTTCAGTGTAACTAAAAATTTGAGAAGTTTTACTGAAGTGAATGTTTACTTACATCTAGAGATATTTTACGTATTAAACAAAAGTTAAGTATTTATTTTTATATAAATGAAGAGAACAATTTTAAATATCTATTAATTCGACATTTTAAATCAGAAATTTTTAACTTTTAAAAAAATTAATTTATTTATTGTTGCCATGATAAAAATAAAAAAAATTAGTTTGTCCGCCATCTTGAATTTTTAATTGTTTAGTATTTTAATAAAAAAAGTACAAATTTATTATTGGCAAGAAAAAATACTTTAAGATATTAATTTTCATAACTTTAGAGCAAAAATAAAAAAATTAGTTAGTCCGCCATCTTGAATTTTTAATTTTTTAGTATTTTGATAAAAAAAGTACAAATTTATTATTGGCAAGAAAAAAAACTTAAAAATATTAATTTTCTCAATTTTAGAGCGAAATAAAAAAATTGGTTAGTCTGCCATCTTGAATTTTTAATTTTTTAGTATGTTGATGAAAAAAGTACAAATTTATTATTGTCAAGAAAAAATACTTTAAGATATTAATTTTTATAATTTTAGAGCAAAATTAAAAAAATTAGATAGTCCGCCATCTTGAATTTTTTAGCATTTTGATGAAAAAAGTACAAATTTATTATTTTCTAAAAATTAGTAAATTTTTTTCACTGAATATCGATAAAACAAGTAAATTGGTTCAATAACTAAAAATGTAAGAATTCCTACTTAAGAAACAATGAATGTTTACTTACATCTAGAGATATTTTACGTATCAAACAAAAGTTAAGTATTTATTTTTATATAAATTAAGAGAAAAATTTTAAATATCTATTAATCCGACATTTTAAATCAGAAATTTTTAACTTTTAAAAAAATTAATATATTTATTGTTGCCATGATAAAAATAAAAAAATTAGTTAGTCCGCCATCTTGAATTTTTAATTGTTTATTATTTTGATAAAAAAAGTACAAATTTATTATTGGCAAAAAAAAAACTTTAAGATATTAATATTCTCAATTTTAGAGCGAAATAAAAAAATTGGTTAGTCCGCCATCTTGAATTTTTAATTGTTTAGTATTTTGATAAAAAAAAGTACAAATTTATTATTGGCAAGAAAAAATACTTTAAGATATTAATATTCTCAATTTTAGAGCGAAATAAAAAAATTGGTTAGTCCGCCATCTTGAATTTTTAATTGTTTAGTACACGGAAAAAAAAGTACGTGAATCCTTCCTTGAAAGTGCTTGACTTTTGGATAGGACACAAAATTCAAGGCTGTATCATGTACTTTTTATTAAAAAATATAGAAAAGTCCTAGAGTTATTCTAGTACTAGTATGGGCAACAGTGTTTTTTAAATTTTAACGAAAAGTCATTTGTTAAGTTTTATAAAGTACGTGAAAGATTAGTTGACTGCGCTTGAAAATTCTGTGGAGCATGCGCAGTGTGCGTTGAGCGTTTCTACCCAAGGTAAATGCCAGCTGATCGTCTGTTTCCATTTGTGTTAATTTCAGATGTGAATATACTATTATTTTATGAAAAACAAATAGTGTTAATATATATTTGTCTTCAAGAATTGACTTTCAAAAAAATATTTTTTATTTTGTGTTTTTCACAAAACAGAATGTTATGTAAGTATCAGTTTTCAGTGAAATAGCATGTCTCAGAAGTCGTGAAAAATTTCACCATGTGGTATATAAGAACAATTCGAAATGTGCTTTTAAGTGTTAAGTGTGTGTTTTTATTTAAGTTATACGCGAATATATGTGTGTGTTATAGGTTAGTTCATAAGTGTTGAGGAACGTCGAAAAGTGATACAATAATTATTCTTTGTTTGTGTGAATAATTATCCAAATATGTGAATGAATGAGTGAATTTCAGAAAAACTGTGTGAACAAGTGGAAATTATTTTTTTTATTTTACAATTTTTTTGAAAGTCAATGAAATTCTCAAGCAAGGTACTAGAAATTTTCATTGACTGCTTTTGAATAACTCTCATGCAAAAGTACTAGACTGTTTTTAGTATTTTGTGTCGTATCCAAAAGTCAAGTACCGAGTCAATGAAAATTTCACGTACTTTTTTTCCGTGTATTTTGATAAAAAAAGTACAAATTTATTATTGGCAAGAAAAAATACTTTAAGATATTAATTTTCATAATTTTAGAGCAAAAATAAAAAAATTAGTTAGTCCGCCATCTTGAATTTTTAATTGTTTAGTATTTTGATAAAAAAAGTACAAATTTATTATTGGCAAGAAAAAATACTTTAAGATATTAATATTCATAACTTTAGAGCGAAATAAAAGAATTAGTTAGTCCGCCATCATGAATAAATAACTTTTAATTTTTTTATAAGAAAATAAACAAATTCATTGTGATCGAGTAATTTTTAAAGAATATTGACTTTTTAAATTTGTAATTATGTGAAATTTTTTTTGCTTAAAAATTATCTTATTTATCATTGTTCAACTAAATAATTATCTGTTATTTAATTGTTTCAAATGCAATTTACTTTTAATTATTTTAGAATTTATAATAAATGTCATGTCATGAATTCATAAATAATATTATCACACTTACCTTTTGAATGTAATATTAAAAATTTAAATTAAACACTTTACAGAATAATACAAATTTGTATTTTAGAATTCTTTCATTCCGCCATCTACTGGAGGAAAGAACGTCGAAATTTGTTTTATGGTAACACTTTCATTTTATCGACCGAGCGCTTATGGTAAATGTGCACCACGTATTATCTACAAAGCAAATTACTCATTCTTCGTATGACACCCAAAAGCAAACTTTTTACTTTTTTCATTTATTTTTATTATAATTACTAAGTTAATTAGATATTTTTCGTTTTAAATGTGTTCTATATATCAATGGCTGTTAATTTTATACACTTTTAGGTATGAACAAAGTGCAATTACACGAGTATTTTTCAAATCACCGTGACAGTGTAAAATATCACCGGAGATGACTTCAACTTTAAATATTATTTTCACATTAATAATGAATATTTATTAATAAAGTGCTAATACAAATTTCTTCAATAAATTGTCCTCTTTCAATTTTTCTATTTTACTTTGTCTTTTTTTAATGTTTTACAGTTTTTATTTACTTTTCACCGTAAAATCACCGATACAGTGATTTTACGGTGATCTCAATCCGCAAGGGTTATGCCTAAATCTCAGATTTAATCTCTAATTTAGAGATTAATTTTTTTCCGTGTAGATTTCATAAAATTATATTAAATATTGATTATTCAGACAACTCATTCAAAAATGTGAAATGGTTCAAACAATTTTCTTTTTTTATATATTTTTCACGTAACATTAGCCATATTTACTACTTTTAAAAACCTTATGACATGAAGTGTTCTATGTTTGTCATACTGGATCCAACAATTTGAATTTTGAAAATTTGATCACATATTCTCAATCAGCAGTCCCATTAACCCCCGTATACCAAGTTTCATAAAATTTTTTTAAAAAATTGATTCAAAATTTTGGATCCGCCATTTTGAATTTAAAAATTCTGATTACAGATTTGCATTCAGCAGTTCAAAAAGACCTCTAGATACCAAGTATTATTTAAATTAGTTTACATGGTCAAAAGTAATATTATTTTCAATACGTTTATGGGACAGCGTATGTCCCATTGGACATTAAAGGGTGTACATAAATTAAATTTTTTGTTTTTGTATATTAAAGAGCAGTATTTGAGCTTTCATTTGACCCTATGCAGGTAGATTTTTGGGTTCGGTAAATATTTTTACGTTCATTCAAAAAATGCTCAAAATGCGTATTTTTGCGTATTAAAACGTAAATTGCTCGAAAACTAGAGCCAATCCAATATTTTCAAGGTCAAATTCGGATTCTACAGACAAAATCCTATAAGAATTGGCTTCGATTGGTTGGGCAACAAAATTTTGTTGCTAAAGTTATATGAAAATGCATAATATGGGATTTTATTTTAATTTCATGGTTCCTTTCCTCATCCCCAAGTGTCATTCTATCATTTGAAGGTCATTTTTAATCATTTACCTAAATATTTCATTGATTTTCTAAAGTGTCCCAACTTTGGCAACCATGATCAACTCTGGCAACATTTTTTTTAAAATTGCTTATAACTCTGAAACTTTTGGTCCGATTTTTTTACAATGTTCAGCAAAAACGCTGCATTTGAGTTCATCTTTCCAAAAATATTCACAAAATCGCGAAATTCGTCCCTGGTTAAAAAACCGGACAGATTTCGGACTAATCCGAAATTTGTCCAAAACAGTGCGGTTTATGGTCAGGTTTTTGTCACCCGAAATTAATCCGGATAAATCCGAACTCTATACGGTTTGTGAACAACTAGTAAATCCGGAGTTGGTCGGATGAAGTCCGAAATTAATCAGTTAATTTTAACTAGTGAATCCGGAATTAGTCCGAAACAGTCAAAAATTAGACCGGACAATTTAGTGAATGTTAATAAAAAAATAATTATTATTACACATATTAATTATCATTACTTTATGGTACATTCAACACATTTTTCGATATACCTATCGCAATTTTATTTACATTAACTTAAAATTTCTAACGCTTAGGGATTCGAACCTACACCTATCTAACATTATAATGCACTGAAATCGAATACACTAACCACTATACCACGCTCGCATGGGAGTTCAAAATCATAATAGAATTTATAAAATGTCACGAAAAGAAATGATTAAAACTAACACATTAGTGTTAATTATAATATTAAAAAAAGATAAGTAATAATACTAGTAAATTTGTAAAAACAAATTGACTGCAGAAGTAAATATTTTATTCATCATAAGTAAATACCCTAAATAAAAAGTTAGACCGATTTGGGACTAATCCGGAATTTGTCCGCAAGAGTACGGTTTATTGTGGAGTTTTTTCACCTTGAATTATGTTTGAACTGAATACATTATTTTATTGAATCCCTAATAATTAGTCCGATGTTAGTTAGATCATATGCAACTAGTAAATGCAGAAGTAATCCGATTGGTTTAACCAGTGAATCCGCAGCTAATCCGAAACAGTCTGCTTATGGTCAGATTTTTGTCACTCAGAATTAGCCCGGATAAACCCAAATTTAATACGGTTTTTGTATAACCATTAGTGAATCCGGAATTAGTCCAATCTAGTCCGAAGTTAGTCTGATAATATGCAACTTGCAAATGTGAAATTAGTCCGATTAAGTCCGGAATTAATCTCGTTATGGTCAGGTTTATGTCATACGAAAATATATTTACAGTTTAAATTTATCTGAATTAAATAGACATTTTTTTTAATATACAAATTCAATATTATACCAAAATCTTTGCATACAGATTTTGGATTGTTCCATACATGTTTCGGATTAAATATTTCAACTGGATTACTTTCGGATTATTGCTGACTGATTTCGTATTCTTTACATATTGATTTCGCATTATTCCGTATTTATTTTAGATGAATTTTTTTACGGACATAATTTCGAATTGTTGCGTAATAATTACGTACTTAATTCATAGACATTCATATTACTCCAGACTGATTTAGAATTCATAATTTCGCTCGGATTAACGTTAAATTAATGCGGATCGTTTTCGGATATTTTTCGTAAAATTATCGTCCTAATCCACAATACTATGTCCGGATTTAATCCAGATTAGTCCAAAATTTTTGCCAGGAATATAATTAAATTAAATTATACTCAAAAGAAAAAAAATGACAAGCAAAACAATTTTTTTTCTATAACATGAAGTTAGTCGACCTGCCTGATTTGAAATGGATTTAGTCTACTGTGTGATTCATGGATAGTTTATGAATTGAAATTATTGTTATGGTCCAATTGGATGCATAAAACAAGAAACTTTCAATGAAATACCGAATAAAAATTATTTAATAAGTAGATTTAGCAACATAATCAGAAAAATAAATAAAAATAAAATTGACCTTTTTAAAACTTGTGTAATAAATTTTTCGCGATAATATGAAAATTTCTGTACCTAAAGGAATCATAATAGAAGCAAAATCAAGCATTGCTGGTTAGTCAAAGAGTATTATAAACGAAATAAAAATTATTTTCTAAAAAGTGCTAAAATCCCATGTTAATTAAATGGGAAAAGTATTGTCATTTAGGCAGGGTTAAACGGCATCGTAAAATTTTTTTCTAGTTTCTAGAATTGTTTTTGGGTCAAAAAGAAACGATTTTGACGACACCCAAATGAAAATAGTTAACTTGGGAAATAACGGACACCCTACTGTTTATAACCCCTTAAGGGGTTATGACACTCTAGGATTTTCAAAAAATCGATTTTTTTTGCTTTAAATGGTCCCTTGGAGTCTCACATGTAACATATTGAAAAATTATGGACGTAAGAAATTCCTAAATAGCTTATTTTCAAAGTTTCGTGCAGGGCTTTACAGCGCGTGGTGAGCCCTACACTGCGCGTGGGAGGGATACTTGAAGGGTCTACGCAGGTATACAGCAAATGTTTTCAAAGTTGTTAGTGACTAGAGTGTATTCAAGTAAGATAAAAGTAAGATAAGGACCTTAATCAGGAAGGACAATTATATGGTGCAGGCAATGCAGATTAAAGATATTTAAAAATTATGTATGTTTTTTTACAATTTAAAACTTTAAACGCGATTATCTCAAAACTACATTTTTCGAATTCGCCGCACCAATCATTTTTACAATTTTCAACCGATTAAGTTCAAATTTTGCACACATCTTTAATAATATAGTGTCT
Organism: Leptopilina heterotoma; assembly: GCF_015476425.1. Classification (NCBI taxonomy): domain Eukaryota; kingdom Metazoa; phylum Arthropoda; class Insecta; order Hymenoptera; family Figitidae; genus Leptopilina; species Leptopilina heterotoma. The sequence goes on from NW_025111155.1 coordinate 216,347, forward strand.
AAAGGAAAGCTTAGGATTTTTTTTATTGCATAGATCATTTGTTATTAACAATTTACTGACCAATTTTTTGGCAAATTTTCATAACTAAAATTTAGAAGTACGCCATTCGGCCAAAAATCAATATATCCAAAAAATCCTACGCTTTCCTTTAGCTACTGTAATGAGGAGTAAGAAACAATTTTGATAATTATGATATTTCAAAATTTACAGGGACGGATGGTGCGGCCGCGGACCCTTAACGCCAAAAACCAGATTAAAAAAATCAGCGTCAGCGCCACAAATTTCAATAAAATTTTATAATATTTATATTTTTTACACTTTAATAAATGTACAATAAAGTCCTCCGATCATAATTGTGATTGCCTTCGTAGTTTGCTTTAAAAAAATTCTCAAAAAACACCTATTCTTTCGACTTCTAGAGGGTCATAACCCCTTAACTTCAAATCTGTCTACAAAAGGCGAGAAAAGAGGAAGATCGGCAGGGCCTAAACCAAATAAAGAGAGGGAAAAGCGTAAAAAAACGAATCCTTTGAAAAATACAAACTCGATCAAGAATTACTGTCAATTGAATACTCTTAATAAAAATGAGTTATCAATGGAATCATAACATGGTCAGGAGCCATTACAAATTTTCTTCTGGAACGTCAGAGGTCTTTGCAACGTAGAGGATATAATCTCAATTCTCGGTGCTGATAGCATTATCTGTTTAAGTGAAACCTGGTCAACAAATAATTGTCGAAAAAAGGAAGAGCGAAGGGGGGACTCCTTACTGCTTATCATAAAAGTAAATACAAGAGTGAGATAATAGCGAACACAGAGAATTGTATCCTTAATATGAAACGAGTAGATATGCAAATTAGGTAAAGAGAGACAGTCTAATGTTGCTTATCCTCGAAAGAGAAAGAAAGCAATAGCGTTAGATTTTCTGCGTTATAAACAGAGACCGATTTATGTTATTTCTATTTGGAAAGAGGAAGAAAGCAATAGCGTTAGATTTTCTGCGTTATAAACAGGGACCGATTTATGTTATTTATTTAGAAAGAAGAAGACAGAAAGATATTTGAAAGATATATATATTTATATATCTCTTTATATTACAAAAATATATCGCTGTCGCCGCTGTTTCAAGATTCCATCCCCCCTCCTCAAAGGTCAAAGGTCAAAGGGCAAACATAACCTCAAAAACCCCTTCCCACTCAAGGTCAAAGGGCAAACATAACCTCAAAACCCCCTTCCCACTCAAGGTCAAAGGGCAAACATAACCTCAAAACCCCCTTCCCACTCAAGGTCAAAGGACAAACATAACCTCAAAACCCCGTTCCCACTCACAGGTCAAACATAACCTCAAAACCCCCTTCCCACTCAAGGTCAAAGGGCAAACATAACCTCAAAACCCCCTTCCCACTCACAGGTCAAACATAACCTCAAGACTCCCTCCCTACTCATAGGTCACATGGCAAATATGACCACAAACCCCCCTCCCCACTCATAGGTAACATGACAAATGTAACCTCGAAACCCCCTCAAAACATTACCTTAAACCCTCATTTATATTATTACATTTCACCCCTTCTTCCCACTCACAGGTCACAGGACAATCATAACCTCAAAATCTCTCCTCTCCTCTATTCTCACTCACATGTCACACGTCAAATATAACCTCAAAATTGCCCCTCCCTCTTTATCCCCAAGGACAGGTCACAGGGCAAGTATAACCTCGAAGGCCTCTTACAAGTCAAAGCTATAGTATATTCAAAACAACCTTTTTTTACTTTTATATTAATTATTAATAAATTATAATTATTATAATTAACAATAATAATAAAATTCATAATTTCAACATAGAATTTTATGTTATTTATGTTATTTATTTATGAATTTTATGTTTTTATTTTTTTTTAAACCAATAATTTTAATTTTTAAATATTATAAAATACTATTGACGTAAATTATTAAAGAAAGAAGAAGAAAAAACAAGGGGGTTGGCGCGCGAAGCGCGCAGGGGGGCGGAGCCCCCCTAGTATATATATATAAATATAAAATTTAAAGAGAAACGAAAGGTCTGCTCGAGTACCTGGCCTATTGTTTGAAGGGTTTCTTTCAACCAGTAGGCAGTCTATTGAGTGACCAGTGTAGTTATAGTTTACTAGAACAAACTCTGCGCGCTACGCGCGCCCATTCAAATTTTTTTAACTATAAACTTCTATGCTACAAATTAAATTTTATACCAATACCACAACATAATTTTAAATTTTAAACATTTTTTCAGGTATTTGATTATTTTTATAAAATATAATAAACTCATTCAGAGTAATTCAACTATTTTCAAGAATATCAATATTCGTCACAAGAATTCTTTTTTTTCAAAAGTAATAAAATTTTTTAAAGAAATTCAATTATTCTTAAAAAATGTTATTCTTAAAAAATTATTATTATTTATTATATAATTATTATTATTAAGAGTCTAGTCTCTTTCAGTATAATCAAGTTATATCTTTTGGTGTTGTTAGCAGAGAGAAATATTTGTATTTTTTAAAATTTACACTGATCTTTCCCTTTAATGTAATGTTTCACATTTGAAATCCCAAAGGAATTCAACATAACAAAATAAACTAAATTAAGAAAAGTCCAAAATTTCTCTATAAACATAATTTTTTATATATATATTACTTCTATTTTCTCCTAAAAATATTTTTACGGAATCAAATGATTTTACTCTTGATAATGCAACATACATCTGACCATGATTAAAAACATCTCGTCTTAAATCAATGAATATTTTATTAAATGTTTGACCTTGAGATTTATTAATGGTCATTGCGAAAGCCAATTTTATAGGAAACTGTCGTCTTTTAAAAGTAAATGGATATAAGTTTTCACAATATAAAGTTACTCGATGTAAAAAAACAATATTTCCACTCTTATCTCCGGTTAATATTTTACATTTAATAACATTATGTGATAAATCTAAAACAATTAACCTTGTTCCGTTACATAATCCTTCATTAATACTAAGATTTCTAATAAGCATTACAACAGAATTAATTCTTAAATGTAATTCATGTGGTGGTAAAGAAGGTGGAGAGAGAGTGTTTAAATATTCTGGTAATAAAACTTCAGAAAATTTTCCATTATCACAACTTTCAGTTGAATCAATACTTTTATATATTTTTTCACCTTTACTGTCTAAGAGATTTACCACCCTCTTATTAATATCATCAACGTCAACATTTCTTGGTGCTAAAATTGCACACATTGACAAATCTTTAAATTTTTTCTGTTGTATCAAATGACTATACATTTCTTCAGCAATATCTATATTTCCTTGTTGAATAATATGTTCTGGTAATTCGATGTTATCATCTATATCATTTAATTCGCCATTACCAACTTTAAGTAGAAATTCTATAAATTCTGTTTCCTCTGGTAAAGCTCTCATATTTTCTGTTAATGTGTATTTTGTGAAATGTTGCCATAAATGACTATTTTTTATTGATAAATTTATTATTTCTGATCTAGTACCTCGTTCTTTTATCGGTAAAATTTGTCGAAAATCTCCTCCTAGAATTACAATTTTTCCACCAAAAACTTCATTTGATTTCATTATATCTCTTAATAACTTATCCATAATTTCTAAGGCATATTTTGGAGCCATTGGTGCTTCATCCCAAATAAAAACATCAATATTTTTTAAAAATTGTCCTTCTTTTGACTGAACTTTAATATTTGAAGATGAATCATTGTACAATGGAACAAGTAAGCCTAAGACTTTATGTACAGTTTTCCCATTAGGAAGCAGTGTGGCAGCTATGCCTGTAAATGCCATGTTGCAAACATTTATTCCTTTACTTTTTAATAAATGCCATAAGGTAGTATATAAAAAAGTTTTTCCAGATCCTCCACAACCATTAATATATAAGCATTTAGAACTATTAGAAGAAGAATCTTTTATTACTTCAAGTATATAATCAACTATATTTTTTTGTTTAACATTTAATTTAGTATAATTCTGCTCTCCTATTTTTATATGTTCAAAAATATTTATATCATCAACCTGCGCAGGAAAATTTTCATCTATATCTAATAAACTCTGAAAATCGGTTAAACAATATCCTTCATTCAATAACATTGATTTTATATTTCTATAAGCTATTTTTTCAGCTTCAATATTGTCAATTTTTGAATAGTCTTCTGACATTTGACCTTTAAATTTCTCCCAAAGTTTTTCCGGATGTACAGGATGACAATGAATTAGAATTCTTACAAATAATTGTCGAAGTGAATGAGGCATCATCCATAAAGTAGCTTCTTCCATTGTCCTAATCCACTCACTATCATCTTCTATAAGTCCTAATGCCAAACAAGCAGATGTAAAAGATTCATGAATAACTCCATTAACTGTTCTTAAACTTTGGAAAGAAGTTACTCCTTTTACTGTAAGTAACAATAATCTAAGGTGAAATAATTCCAATTGGCGTGGATTAACTGAATACATTCTTCCCAATACTTTTTCTTTACGACTCCTTTTTTGCCATTCAAGAGTTTTTTTTATCCACGTATAATGTTCTGGTATTTGTGTATAATAATACTGACGAGCAGTACTATCACGCTCATTAAGTTTAAAAAAATCGAGCAATTTTGTATTTTTCTGTAAATCAAAAGAAACATTGTTATTATCTTTCCTTTCGCGAATAATAACATTCTGTTCATTTGGTAAATGTATGGGTAAACGATTTATACTATGGCTCTTTTTCCCTAAAGGTTTACTTAAAATTCTCCAAACAGCCTCAACAGGACCTACATACCTATTTTCTTCATAATGATTAATTTCATTGTGATTAACAGTTACCTCACCATTCGCATTTGTAATAATAATGGATGCAGCATCATGACCCTTGAAAATATATTTATATAGATATTTAACAGATTTAATACTTGAAACTATTTCCACATTTATATGGCAATTAAATATTTCCGAAAGTGTAGGGCAATATGGAACCACATTAGAATTGTCAACAACAAATCCATTTGGTCGCTCATACGTTTTATTATTATTTCTTCGACGACAACGAACATAACAGTTTTCTTCAATTGTAGTTTCTTCTTGGTAACTTTTTGGAAAATTTTTTGAACATTTACCATCAATTAAACACCAATCTCCACAAGGTCCGTGAATGTTATTTTGCATTATTATGTTATGCAAGGAAGGATTGATATTTTCATCAGGAATTTCTGCAGAAATATAACGATCAACACTTTCAACTGTTAATATTTTAGAATTTTCTTTTAATATAACTAACAAATGAATATGTGGTAATCCTCGCTTTTGAAATTCAATAACATAAACATAAGACTTAACCTCTCCAAATAATTTGTTGTCAACAATAACATTTAAAAGTTGTTTCACCTTCAATGCAAAAACTCTAGTTACTATATCAGGTCTATCAGAAGCAGTTTGATGAGGTAATAAATTTTCTTGTATCTCTTTCCAATTTGGATTACACGTCATTGTAATAAATAAATCTGGTCTACCATGACGACCAACAATAGCCATGGCATCCTGATATTGTTGCATCATATTACGAGGTGATCCTATAAAAGTGGAAGGCAATATAAGCATTTTTCCAACATGTACATCATTTTCTAACTCATTATTTTGTAAATAATCGATTAATCCTTGATATGTTTCACTTCTCAATTGAGCTTGATTGTTTGCACAAAATTGCAATCTATCTTTCTCTATTTTTACATAATTGTCAACTACCCATTGTTGAAACAATCTTCCCCCATATAAAAATTGATTAAATTCCTTATCTCTTATAGCAATTTTGTATTTACAATAGGCAGACCTAGAAATATTATGTTTTTTACTTCTAAAATCACTATCACTGCGAAGCATATTAATATTATAACCTTTATTTCCAAGTGGATAAAATATGGGATAGATCCATGGTTCAACATTCGGATCTAAATTACTAACTGATTTCAGTTCCTTTGTAGACTTATTATAAACTGTTACATAAGATTCTGGTATTTCTCCTTCTGAGTTTGTATTGAAAATAGCAGCAACTTCATTGTAACTTTGATAATTATATCTTTTTTTATCAAAACCTTTTTTCAACGTGAACAATAGTTGTAACTCTGGAACATCTTCATTATTTTGTCTTGCTAATTCAGTTTCTATTTTAATTACTTCTGACATCATCATGTAAGATTTTGTGTATGCGTTTGAAGTTCTCATAATATTTTCTATATTTTGTAAAAGTTCTTTGTCCAAATTTTCGTTACTTTTTAATCTGTATCTGATTGATTCGTCAGGGTCATAAATAAATAATTGACCAAAACATGGATCCTCACCTTTATCCGGATATAAAGCACTATTAATTTGATAGTAAATTTGACCTTGAATTTTATAACAAAATGGCCCTCTTCTTCTGTTATTAAAATTAATTACATTAGCATTTCAAGATGCAAAAGAAAAAGAATTATTGTACAGCCTTATATTCTTTTTAAAATGACCAGATTTTTCATGAAGCCCTTTTAGCAAAAACTTTAATTCATCTGGATATTGTATGGAAGTTAAAACAACACCTCCATGACTACAACAATCATTAAAACTAACTTTTCTACCAGCAACTTGTTCATCTTTAAAATGTTTAGCTTGACAATGTGTGCAATAATAATTCATTGGACCTAGATAATTTTCAACATTATTTGACTTAAATGTTTTATTATCATCTAAATCTATATTTAATATTTTCTTTGGAACAGAAATATTCAAATTTGAATTTATACTATTATTTACCAGTTTCAACTCATTTTGAATTTGATGATTTAATACTCTTTCACAATAATTTCTTGGACATAGAGTATTTTTTGTTTTTGACAAAGTACTTCTATCACTGTTTATATTTTTTAATTTAAGGTTTTGAGCATATTCTATTTTAGATTCAACTTGAAGTTTTTTCTTAGTTGAAGTGTGCACTTCACCTGAATAATTTACATTATCACTTTTACATTTCAGTTTTTGCCTTTCGCGATAATTTCTTTGAATTTCAGCCTTACTTTGTTTAGGTGTTGTTGATGATTCAACATTTCCTTCATTTATTTTATTTATTGCTCTCGGAAAAGAAAGGGAAGTGTTTGCTTCCTCTGAATAATTTGGATTATCAACTTTACGCTTCAACTTTTGCCTTTCGCGATAATTTCTTTGAATTTCAGCCTTACTCTGTTTAAGTGTTGTTGATGATTCAACATTTCCTTCATTTATTTTATTTATTGCTCTCGGAAAAGAAAGGGAAGTGTTTGCTTCCTCTGAATAATTTGGATTATCAACTTTACGCTTCAATTTTTGCCTTTCGCGATAATTTCTTTGAATTTCAGCCTTACTCTGTTTAGGTGTTGTTGATGATTCAACATTTCCTTCATTTATTTTATTTATTGCTCTCGGAAAAGAAAGGGAAGTGTTTGCTTCCTCTGAATAATTTGGATTATCAACTTTACGCTTCAATTTTTGCCTTTCGCGATAATTTCTTAGAATTTCAGCCTTACTCTGTTTAGGTGTTGTTGATGATTCAACATTTCCTTCATTTATTTTATTTATTGCTCTCGGAAAAGAAAGGGAAGTGTTTGCTTCCTCTGAATAATTTGGATTATCAACTTTACGCTTCAATTTTTGCCTTTCCCGATAATTTCTTTGAATTTCAGCCCTACTTTGTTTAACTGTTGTTGATGCAATACTCCCTTTATTTATTTTATTTATTATTCTCGGGAAAGAAATTTCTTTCTTCATAGAGTTTTTAGAAAAGTTTGATTCTCCATACTTAAGTTGAATATCTTTTTCATTTAAAAGGCAATTCCAGTCATTCACAACTATGCAAGATCTACTATTAGAAAGTTGTTCAGAGGGAAATTCACTTAAACTATTGTTTTTGAACATTAACATTAAATGATTTCTCATATTACAATAATAGTAATTGACAGAATCAGGCATAATATTAAAAAATAACGATGTTGCGAATGCTATTGCATATATTCCACAAGCAAGACTGTTTAATGGTTGTTGATCAACAGTTGTGAAAACTACTGGTGGTTCAAAAGGATATAATCTAATTAAGTAAGCCCTTTGATCGTCATTTAAATATTTTTTATTAAGACTATCAAAAATGTAAAGGCTTTTTCCATCATAATAAGTACAAATCCAATGACCAGACTTATAATATCCACTAAAAAGTATTTGAATGTGCTGCTTATTTTTCTCGATTGGAACTATCAAATCAAGTGTTTGTAAACACAAAGTATTTTGCATATTATAAAAAAAATTTGATTGTCTTCCCAATAGCTTTTGAAATTCATACATATGATCATTATTTAGCATTGCTCCTTCAGTGACAACAATACTTAAATCATCAGTAGTCAAATTAACAGTTTCTCCTTTGTTAGACATTGTTCTTTTATTTTATAAAATTTACTTATATCAAGGAATTAAAAATTTAAAAATAGCAATATTACAGTAGAATTTTAAGATCAAGTTTTATACATTTAATTATAAATATTATAATTTCCTTTTATTCAATGATATTACCAAATTTTGCCTCCTATAGAAAATACAAACAAATTTCCAATTTTGTCTCTTATCCAATATATAACCAATTTACTATTTTTCCTTTAATCCAATTTAACCAATTTCTAGCTTTCTTTTTATCCAATATAATTAATTTCCAATTTTGCTTTTTATCCAATATAACCAATTTTGCCTTTTATCCAATATAACCAATTTACTATTTTTCCTTTAATCCAATTTAACCAATTTCCAGCATTCTTTTTATCCAATATAATTCATTTCCAATTTTGCTTTTTATCCAATATAACCAATTTTGCCTTTTATCCAATATAACCAATTTCTAATTTTTTATTTTATCCAATATTCCTGTTATACAATTCAACCAATTTCCAGCTTTTTATCCAATATAATCAATTTTGCCTTTTATCCAATAAAACCAATTTAACCAATTTCCAGCTTTTTATCCAATATAACCAATTTTGCCTTTTATCCAATATAACCAATTTTGTCTTTTATCCAATAAAACCAATATAACCAATTTTGCCTTTTATCCAATAAAACCAATGTAACCAATTTTGCCTTTTATCCAATATAACCAATTTTGTCTTTTATCCAATAAAACCAATATAACCAATTTTGCCTTTTATCCAATAAAACCAATTTAACCAATTTCCAGCTTTTTATCCAATATAACCAATTTTGCCTTTTATCCAATATAACCAATATTTATCCAATATAACCAATTTTGCCTTTTATCCAATATAACCAATTTTGTCTTTTATCCAATAAAACCAATATAACCAATTTTGCCTTTTATCCAATAAAACCAATGTAACCAATTTTGCCTTTTATCCAATATAACCAATTTAACCAATTTTACCTTTTATCCAATATAACCAACTTCTAATTTTGCCTTTAGATTCCAATTACATACGATTTCCAAATTATAACAAATTTTTTAATTTATTAATAAACATAAAAAAAAAATCTTTTAACTTTATTAATTAACTTCGAAAACTAAACACAACTCAAATACATAATTATTTAAATGATTGAAAAAAATTAGAAAAAAGTATTTTAATGTATTTCTATTATTATTTAATATTCACTTATTTAAATATATTCACTAATACTTACTATTCACTAAATCACTATTTACTAATTCACGAAGTATTCACTGATAATTCACTTATTTAACTTTTTTATTCACTCACCTATAGTGAGTGAATTCCCAAAAAAATTGTTATACTTCAATTTCGTTGAAGACACGTAGAACGTGCTCCAAGGAAAATAATCGACGATATGATTTTTAAATTAAATTTTCGTTCTTATATTTAGGTGGTAGGCCCTAAACGTGAGTGTCCTCTTCGCACTCATAGATATATATATATATATATATATATATATATATATATATATATATAGGCCTGTATTCGACCCTAAGAAGGATTACGAACCCTTAAACAATAGCCTTTGTAATGGGGATTACCTCCGAGAACCCAGGTAATATTTTCTTTCTTCCTTCATCGCAAGGGAAATATAAAGAAAAGTCTATTATATGTATATATATAATATATATAGTAATAGAAACTCCAAAGGTAACGGTCTCGATAACGTCTGGATAACGGCGCCGATAACGCTTTCTCTGGTAACGGCTACCTTTCTTTCTTTCTCTAAAGGCAATGTCAATAAGAATGTCTCTCTTTACCTAATTTGCATATCTGCTGATTTCATATAAGGATTAACAGATTTTCGCATTATATAATACAGAAAAATAAAAGTGCAATGTGAAGAACACTTTCCCTCCCTAGGGGTTTCAAGACCTTGCCGTTGGTGGGGGGCGCACGAGGGGCTTTTACCCAGTGGGAGGCTACTTCTCGATATCTCTCGTGGGGACTGAGGGGGCGATCCCTTCAAAATGGGTCGGCCGCTACAGAAACCGAATCTTCTGTGTTTCGCTGGGCAGTGTCTCAGGGCACGGGGATTTAGAGGGATATCGAGAGAGACGGGATGTACAGAGGCTTAACCGCGGGTCCATTCCGAAGACTTCCTACTGGTGGAAGTCTGACCAAGAAGAAACCCTTCCATGGTTACGTTGGCTGTGCCATGGCGATTGAGGCGCGAGTCTCTGCCACCCAATCCGTGATGAACTCGTGTCCATGGATGAATGATACTAGGGTTAACAAATCCGTCGGGTTCTTCCGTGGGGAGGGGGTTGGACGGGGGACGATCTTCGCTGGGCACAATTAACCGTAAACCGTAAAGCTCGGGAACGGTTGTGTTACAGGAAGGGCCCGTCTTCTGGACGACCCGTCCCCGGGGTGGGGCTCGAATGAAGGTATCTTGAACGAGACTCTGAGATACCAGGCGAACTTTCAGATGTAATTTAGCCTTTTCCTTAAATAGAGGCTCTTTAAGGATTGACCTTTCTTTCCTCTTTTCTCGTGGGACCATAATGGATACTACAGAAATTAATAAAAATAAAACCACACACGTGAGCGTCGAAGAGCCCTTTTGGGGGATCACGATGCTGGCGATCAAGGTGTGGACGCGACAGAGGGGACCGTGAGTCAGTTTTAAATATGGCTGCTTCCGGGATTCACTGTATGCAGATTAACTTGCATCATTGTAAGGGCGCTTCGGCGATTCTAGCCAAGAACTTTGCAAGGATGCAGGCAGCTATAGCCTTTGTTCAAGAACCTTGGGTTTACAAGGGTAAGATTAGAGGTCTAAGTGGCGGTGGGGTGCTAGTCAGTTCACCACAGGAACCAGTTCCAAGGGCTTGTCTGATCTATAAAGGTCTAGATGCTTTCCCTCTATTGGAATTAACTACCAGGGACTTAGTTGTTGTTAAGGCTAAGTACCTAGAAAAGAACGGAAATAAAAGGGAGGTTGTAGTAGCTTCCGCATATTTTCCGGGATCGGGGGATGACCCCGCACCACCTGCAGAGGTGGAGAAGTTGGTAGATTACTGTCAACGGCAAGGTCTCCCATTAATAATAGGTTGTGATGCCAATGCGCACCATGTCGTATGGGGCAGCACTGACATTAACGATAAAGGCAGAAGACTTTTAGATTTTCTGTTAGATACAGATTTAGATATTTTAAATCAGGGTAATGAGCCGACTTTCGTTACTGTTAACAGAAAAGAGGTGTTGGATATTACGATCTGTTCCAAGTCTTTTTGTGATGGCGTGAGGGACTGGAGGGTGTCTGATGAAGATTCCCTCTCGGACCACAGGCTTATTACGTTTAGATTGGAATCGAAGGATCGGGAACAGGAGTGGGGACGTAATCCTAGGAGTACCGACTGGGCTTCATATAGTGAAGACCTCAAGGCCTCCATTGCATGCTTCCCCACTTCCTATGGAACGATGGAGGAGTTAGAGCTTGCAGCGGAATATCTGCGAGATTCTATTACCTGTTCCTTTGAAAGGAACTGTGTAGTTAAGAAAATGGGCTTCAATGGGGGCGGTAAATGGTGGACCCCCCCGTTTAGAGGAACATAGGAAAACTGTAAGAAAGCTTTTTAATAAAGCCAAGAAACGTAGGCATCAGCGAGCATGGGATGAATATCATACCGCTCGCGATTCTTATAAGAAAGAAGTAGATAGGGCAAGGGGTGTCAGCTGGAGAAGTTTTTGCGAGGGAATCGAGAGGGTACCAGAAGCTTCAAGACTTCATAAAGTACTAGCTCGAGACCCAATGGCAAAATTAACTACTATTAAGCTGCCTAATGGGCAGTATGCCCAGGATAAAAGGGAGTGTCTAAAGCACCTGATGGAAGTAAACTTCCCGGACTTTAGAGAAGGTTTGGAGAACAGCCAGGGCATAGGACCAGGTAGGAACCGAAGATATCGGGAACACTGGAAACTAGCAGCCAGGGTTGTAACTCCGGAAGGGATTGATTGGGCAATAAGCACTTTCAAACCATTTAAGGCTTCAGGGGGGACGGTATATATCCGGTTCTTTTGCAAAAGGGATTGGATTGTATTAGAGTACCCCTGTGTAAAATTATGAGAGCATGTATAGCTCTTTGTTATACACCGGAGTCTTGGAAAAAGACGAGGGTTGTGTTTATTCCGAAGGCCGGTCGGTCAGGCTATACTGCGGCGAAGGACTTCAGGCCAATCAGCCTAACTTCCTTTATATTAAAGACGTTAGAGAAACTGGTGGATAAGTTTATTAGACAGGAATGTCTTAGAGATTTTCCCCTACATCAGGGACAGCATGCATATAGAGCAGGCTTCTCAGTAGAAACAGCCCTCCATTCGGCAGTAGGTAGAATAGAGGGACAAATTAGCAGTGGTGGTTATGCGGTTGGTACTTTTCTTGATATCAAAGGTGCCTTCCCTAACACCTCTAGCAAAACTATCTGCAGGGCAGCCAGGATGCGAGGCGTGCCCGAGCCGCTAGTTAAGTGGATCGACAGCATGCTTCGCGAAAGGGCCCTGGAGGCAGCGTATGGTGAGGCCAAGGTAACCGGCCTTGTCTCAAAAGGGTGCCCACAGGGAGGAGTTCTCTCTCCTTTATTGTGGTGCTTAGTGGCAGATGAGTTAATTAGAAACCTCAATAGCCAGGGATATTATACGCAAAGTTATGCGAATGACTTCCTTATAATTATAAGAGGGCACTCAATTGAGACCCTCTTAGAACTTACGGAACGTGCGCTTAAGATTGTCAAGGATTGGTGCAATCTGACTGGACTTTCTGTAAACCCAGAGAAAACGAATATAGTAGTTTTCACAAGAAAATATAAGGTACCGAGTTTGAAGAAACCGATATTTTATGGAAAAGAGATTTCCTTTTCTGAATCGGCTAAGTATCTGGGAGTAATCCTGGATAAAAAGCTGGTTTGGAGGGAACATTTCGAATATCAGTATAGCAGGTTTTGTACCGCGTTTTGGGCGTGTAGAAGGGCGATAGGGTCATCATGGGGACTAAGGCCTAATATGGTCAACTGGCTCTATCAGATGATCTTAAAACCAAGGTTTCTTCACGCGGTGGTTGTCTGGTGGTCTAGGACTTAACTGATAACGTTTAAAGAGAAACTAGGCCAACTGCAAGCAATGATTTTCAGGGGTATTACGGGGGCAATGAGGACCACGCCAACAGCTGCGTTGGGATTCATGCTTGCCGAGGTACCTCTGCATATTGCCGCGGTGAAAAAGGCGGCTCTCACTATGAGCAGGTTAACTGCGCAGGGAAGGTGGAAGGTTGGTGGTATACACACCAAGCTTCCACGCTCAATTCTATCAATACCAGAATTAAGTATGGTTCAAGATAGAATGATCAAGAGGGTGAAATTTAAACCCCGCTTTAAGATCATTATACCTTCCAGAATGGACTGGAAGAAAGGTTTTCCACTTGGGGACGAAGTCTGGTATACAGACCGCTCCAAGATGGACTGCGGTGCAGGCTTCGGAATTTATCGGAAAACTGGCTGCATTAAAGTGGCTGAGTCATTAGGACAATATGCCACGGTCTGGCAGGCAGAGGTCTGTGCGATTTTAACTTGCGCCCAAATATCCATTCGAAATGGAACAAAGGGCAAGAGGATTAGTATTTGTGCGGATAGTCAAGCGGCCTTAGGGGCTCTGAAACATCCCACAATAGAATCAAAACTCGTCTGGGAATGCCGGAGCGTACTAGATGAGTTGGGTTCAGCAAATAGACTTTCATTGATTTGGGTACCGGGTCACTGGGAAATCAAGGGTAATGAAAGAGTAGACGTCTTGGCGAAAACCGGTTCCGAGACGAAATTTATAGGTCCTGAACCAGCAGTGGCAATAATGCCATGCTTGGTTAAGGGAGCCATAGAAAGATGGGGTGAAAGGAACATGAGAAGTATTGGGCGAACGTTGGGGTGGGAAGGCAAGCGAAAACTCTGTTGTGGTTAGCACTCAACAAGAGGCGAGCGAGCGATCTCCTAAAACTCGATAAGATCAGAGTTAGAACCGTAGTTCGTCTACTTACGGGTCATGGACTATTGAACTACCATCAGCATAAAATAGGCAGACAAGTTTCACCTATGTGCAGACTGTGTGGGGAAAGTAACGAAACTTCGACTCACATATTATCTGAATGCCCAGCGTTAGCTAGGATCAGGCTATCTAGCTGGGGTCAAGCAATTATTGACCCTAAGCAGGTGAGCAACCTATCGATAGAAGAGATACTGGACTTCTGGAGAAGAACAGGACTCTAAGAAGTTGCTATAAACGAGCGAACTGGAGTCTGGTACAATGGGTTCTATAACCTAGGTGCTTACTTTCCCCTCTTGAGGAAAATCCAGCTCGATCTCGGTGTCAGATTAGATTAGATTAGAAGAACACTTTTTTTCTCTTTTCAAAATTAAAAGACGAAAAAAATTTTTGTGATTAAAAATAAGGATAAGGAGGTAAGTTTTTAAAAATTGTGTAAAATACTACTTTTTAGTGATATAAAATGATTTTTCTTTTTTGTAATTAAGAAATGCAAGTAATAAATTAACAACTTTCCCGTCTAAGTCACTAACATTATCTACTTTTTCAACAATTAAACTTGTAAAGAAATTTAAATAACTTTCTAGAATCATTTTAAAAATGCTTGATCTCGTACTTGAGTTTGTCTTGTTTTATTAAAAAATTAATATAATTTCAGAAATACTTTACATGGTTTTTTATTTTTTTAATAAATCTTAAACCAGTACCCAGTTTTTTATTATAAAAAAGTTTATGTTGTCTTAAACAAAAAAAGAATATTTTTTATTTCAGTTCAAAATTAGAGTCTTGAAGGTAATAAACAGGTGCCATAATAATAAGATGCCAGTTTTAGAATCATTATAATAATAATATTTATTCGCCAAAATATGACTATCAAATAAACACAATTTAATAGCTTCAACAAGAGCATTTAAATTGATTTCTTCTGAATCAATTGACTTTTTTCCACTTGACATGCCCAAAAATACTAAAAAAAATAAAAACAACATTTAAATAGTATGTCTGCAAAGTCGTATTTTTTATGCTGCCCTGAGAAAACTGGAGTATTGGACTAAACATCTGGAGGGACAAATCGTTCATATTTGAGAGTTAGCTATTGGATAACAATCTAAATGTTCAAATACACCATTGACAGATATTCGTGCCATTTCTCTTGGAGGGAAAATGAGTTTATAACAGAGGGACAAATTAACCATCTTGAGAAATCCCTTCCTTATCCGGCGCGAAATGAATAAATATGGCAACCTAACCCCTAAATTAAATACATAAAATGTCAGAAAAATAATTTCGCGCGCATCAGATCGTACACATTTTCTGCGCAACTTTTAACCCTCAGATATAATGGGAGAGAATATACAAGTAGATTTCCATTATCAATTCAACATTTATTTTAGAAGGACTATTTAACTCTCTTCATAAGCAAAGGAAACATACACTTTTTGAACCTCTGAATTTGACTCTCCAGTTTTCTCAGTGCAGATGGGTGTTGACACCGTCTCACAACTGGTGATATGCTGTGTCTCACACCCAGAAATTGGCGCTATTTTGAAAAAGGAAAATTAAATTATTTTCAACCGTAGATTGGAACAATGCAATATTGCATCACAAAATATAAGGAAAACACTAAAAGAAAATGCATTACATTTACCTTTTCCAATTAATTAACTTGGAAAAAAAGTACTTTGCTTTTATTGAAAAAACGCTTTTTAGTCGATTATCACACACAGTGTTGGTATTTAACAAAAACAGTTTATATATCCGCTTCGGCGTACACGAAAAAGTTGGCTCATATAAAAAGAAATGTTTTTATATAAACCAATCGGCTTCTTAATATTGCATGTTAAAAAAATTGACTGTCTCACAACTGGAGGTGTCTCACAACTGGAGACTCTCCCCTAAATATCAATTTTTGATACTATTTTTTTAAATGCGTTTAAAAAAAAAGTTGCAAAAAAGTAGGCAAAAAATCGAATTTTTTTTTAAAGTAGTGTCAATTTTTAATATTTTCACTTAAAAGTTAGTTCACTTAATAATAAAATATTTATAAAATATGAATAAACTTGATTTTTTGCTTTTGGACAAAATTTGTGGGCTCAGGACTGCACGGCAGTCATGAACTCCGGCGGAGCAGCTCTATATGCAATCCTAATTTGGAAGATTTTTGGTATAAACGCTTATAAAAAATATAAGTTACAGTTAAATATATGAACAACATAGTAGAAATGTTTTATTTCATTCAAAAAAATTCTTACTTTAAAAAAAAATTAGCGAAAAACGGCAAAAAACATTTTAAATTGTAAATGTTTTGAAACAGACAATTTTTGTTTTAGCTTGATACTTTTTTAACTAGAAATGGCCAAGCATTGAAGTTAGGATAATACATAAAATTCTGTCATGTTTGGCCTTTTTATTTACATATTTACTTGTAGATTTTAATGTTAAATACTATTAGCATAAATTAATACTATTAACATTAATTGTATTAAAATAAACTGAATGCTTATTTCAGCTTTATCTAAAGAACATTAAAACATGTAAACTATTTCCAAAATTATATTAATTTTATTAAACAAGACAAAGTCAAGAAATTTTTAATAATTTTGGAAAGTTAATTAAATTTTACTTTTAAGTTTAATTTTTGAATACTTATATTGAGTTTTAGTGTCTTAGACTGGAAAAATGTTAATTAATACATTTTGCAAAATGAAAAAATTATTTATAGCACTAAAATGTAGCATTTACATAATTTTTGCAGATAGTGTACAATTAATTAAAATTGATTTAATAAATGGTAATAAATCATTAATTAGAGAATAATTTAATCCCAACAAAAACATCTTTGATGTTTTAATATAATGGGTTTTAACCCAATAAGGAAAAAAAAAATTTTTTCCAATAAGGGAAACTTTTTCAAAAAAAAATTGTATTGTTAAAGTAATTTGGTGTTAAAGTTTTAGATCATTTTATTTTCATGTTATTATTACTTTGAAACAAATAAAGAAACCGCTGCCAAGTTGTATATTTTTTATAATTTTGGTGCGCTCATTTCATGAACACTTTGCTTCCTCATAGAGATAATAATAATAATAGGAAAATATATGAATAACTTTTTATAAATATGGTAAAAGTGATTGAATCTTAGGTCAATCAATGTATTTTTAAATACTCTACAATATAGTTATAATAGTTTAATAGTTAAACAAAAATTTTCAAACAAAAAAGTTGAGAAAATGTCATTTTCCACAATTTTTGGTTTTTAAAATACCAATAATTTCGAAATTTATTATCGAATTAGGTTAAAAAATAAGTCAATCGAATCGTTTTATAATGCTCTTCAAGTTGGTAACGATAATTTTAAGATTACTTCTACATTTTTTAACAAAATTTTCAAAAAAATATTTTTTTCTAAAATTTATGATGTTTAAAAGTTTAATATCTCCGGTAATATGGACGAAAAATGTTCAATTAGAACTCAAAAGATCCGTTTAAAAAAACTCTACAAAATTATGGAAAAACATTTATAGGTGTCCTAACATTTTTTTAAAGTTATGGGCAAAAAACGTGTTTTTGGAAAATTAAAAATCCAAAAAAAATTTAGTTAAACTTTATTAATCTATCACAAAGTACGCTCACTTTATGTCCGCAACTCCTGAGGTCAAATAACATAAAGATATATCAAAAAATCGAACTCGAAAAATTTTGGTATTACAATACTTCCTCTATGAGGAAGTAATAATTAAGTAATTTTTTTTAATTAAAGCTTAAAGTCTATACTTTAATGATAAAATAAAGGGATTGTTAAAAAATGAAATTTTAAAATTGTTATTAACAATTCTTTAAAACAATTGCAAATTCAAGAATGTTCTCAATATTTTGGGAAAATTAAATTACCCTGTATTGATGTGCAAAACTCCAAGTATTAATTTAAAAAAAATTTCGCCTGTATTTTGGGAGAAAAATCTACACAATTTCTGTAATATAGAAGGTTACTGATTTTTCTCTTTTTAAATTAATCTTTGGAGTTTGTACATAATTTTTCAAGTCATTTAATCAATATTTTATTTAGACATTTTTAAAAAATGATAATTTTCAATGTTTTACAAAAATTTTAATGACTTCTAAAATACTGAATGCTTTTTAATGATTTTAGGCTTATTTTAAAGGTGATTTTCTCCAGAATGAGAATTTTTTATAGGCATTAACGTGTAATTTTTTATAGAAAATTCAATTCGTCAAACTTAGATTAAAAAAATTAAAAATTTTTTAAACAATCTTATTAACAGAAAAATAATTATTAAAATATAAACATATGTTTTTATTAAATTAAGATTTAATGTAAGGTTACATTAAGGTTTTATTTTGTGTGTCAAAGGACCAGGAGTGGGCGCGCAACGCGCGCCCTTTTGGTTCTAGTATTTCTTAAGTTGGTGAGTAAAGGTTTTGCTTTTATTGACGGCCTTGTTTACATTTCTCCGAGTGAGGAAATGAACAGTTTCTTAATTAAATTTAAAGAATTAATCACGGACATATAATGTAAATATCCGTATTCACCAATTTACATTGGTGGAGATTCAAATTCGAGAGTGGCTAATTTAAATCAATTATCAATTGATACAATACCGGAGAATGTTTTAATTGATAATGGAAAGACTGAGTTGTGATAAAAAATTGGATAGTAGAGGGAGAAAGCTTGTATTTATGTTATGGAAACGAATGGCTATGTAATTTTAAATGGAAGAACTAAGAGTGATTACCCCGCGAATTTCACATTTTTAAATGCAAGAGGAAGGTCAATGATCGATTTGGTGTGGTCCAATTTTGTAGAATTATATGCAGTTAGATTTAAAAGTAAATCATATTAATACGAATTCTGATCGCTTCCCAGTTAAATTTGAATTGCTAACAAAATTTAATAATGAAAATAATAATAAAATAAATACTACTAATGTATCACGATATAAATGGAAAAAAGAATTAGAGAATAAATTTAAATTAAGAATGAGTGAGTCTTTGCGTAATTCTGAGGATTTTATAGATAGTTACAGTATGTCAAAGAATTTAATTGAAAGAATTTGTGAGACAGCAGATGATTTGGGAATGAAATCTAAAACAAACTTTAAGAAAAATATTTCTAAGCCTTGGTTTGACAAGGACTGTATAAGATGTGAACAAGATTTAAAATGCATGTTAATTGAAGGTAAGAAAAATAATTTTGACTCAGCGCAACTGGTAGTAAATTATATAGAAAAAAAGAATATAAAACTTTACAAAAAATTAAAAAAGATGAATTTAAAAATGAAATTTTAAGTAAATTAAATGTGGTTAGAGACTCCTCTGCTTTTTGGAAAATAATTAAAACATTTCAGTATGGAGCGCAAACAGTGGACCATATAAATTTAGAAGAATGGCATACATTTTTTTAAATAACATATCCGCACCGATTGAGGAGGAATGGGACACACATTAAAAAATTTCAGAAATTTTTCAAATTTTGGGGATGAGTTTCTAATAATATTATAAAACAGCTTACAGAATTTAAAAATTTTTGTCTGAAATTGAATAGTTTAAAAGTTATAAATTTATTAATTTAACATTGTCTCTTATGTAGAATTGAAATACTCGGTTCTTATTGTTAAAGTAGGATTTTAGAAATTTATTTAATTTATTAATATTAATTTTTAAAAACTTCAACTAACATGTCCTTCGGACGAAAATCGTATAGATAGTAGATTCTCTCTCTTCTTGGTTATTGATTCAACCAAGGGGTGAGAAACCTACTCATTGAATTCGGAGAAGATAGAATAATTGAAATTAAAAAACAGAATTAAGTTAAAGAACAATGATAATATGTATTTTACCCAAAAAAAGTCCCTATTACAAATTCGCTAACTTTTATGTGTGTAGAAAGAATAGAAATATGTATGTGTGTTATGTGGTGTAAGACTATGTGTAATTTAATACAAGATGCTTTACTCACTACTTAGAAATTCTTTCCCTGAAATGTGAATCCAATGACGAATGTTTTATCTCTCTGTCTGTCTCGACACGGATCTTCCAGAAAATTGGGGAAATACCAAATCTAGGGTCACTAGATTGATATTTTCACTAAGAACTTTAATATTCTTTTAGGAATACACTAAACCTGAGACTTAAACCTCGTAAAGAAAGGTTGTCTTCACATATATTGGAATTAAAAAAAATCCTTTATATTTATTAGAATAATGTTTATCTTTCTGCTGACTTTAGATTCTTTACTTTACTTTAAATTATTTTATTCTTTTGTATGAATCACGACTTCTTTAAATTTATTCTTAACTCTTTTATTTTATTGTTTTCTTCATTTCTCTATTCTCAATATCTATTTCATAAATTCTCTTTATTTATTTTCTTTCACTTTATTTCAATATCTTTTTTTTTACTTCATCAATTCTTTTAATTATGCACTTCAATTATTTTATTTTATTCAAATATATGTATTCAATTCAACCCTTTTTTACTTTGATTTAATTGTATTTTTTTCTCAAATAAATTCACTTCTTCTTGAACAAACTTTTCTTAATTTCACTTTTTGAAACTTCTGAGAAATATTTCAACTTTGAACACGGCTAACTTGCCGGACTTAGAAAATGCCTGGCCCAAAACTGCCGGCTACAACTACAGGTGACTACGACCTGGACTAAAACTGCCTCGAATTCCCAGTGTCAATCAATTTTATTGAAAGACGATTTAGTGGGGGAAATCATAAATTAAGTTCATTGCACTTGACTGTTGTCAAGCCAATTTCCGCAACCTTGCAGATTTAGGCAGTGGTGTGATCCGAGTTCAGTGACTTGGATGCACCACTCCTTATATTGGGCAATTTATTTCAACAATTTCTCAAAAAGTTTTATTTAGACAAGACGAGATGAATCTTAGACATATTTATGATGATCATGTAAATACTGATATGACATTTATGGAATTTAAAAAACTTTGCAACTCTTGTTGGAAAAGTAAGCATGATTTTATAGTGATTGATAAAGATTGTGATATTAATGAAGGCAGATATAGAAAATGTTTTGATTGTTTTATAAAATTAGAGAAATGATATTCTTTATAAACAGTTTCATTCAAGACATTGGTCTATCAACATGTCTTCTACACCCTTGAAACATTTGCGAAAGCAAAAAGATATTCTTGGTCAAATTGCAAAAGCCAGTGATGCTATTCGACGAAAGCATAGACTGATGAAATTGGACAAGGAAGAATTTAAACAGACTTTAAATAATACCTTTGAACCTATAGTGACACCAATTCAGAAATTAGTCGACGACATTGAAATTGACAAACAAATTCGACCAGTAAAAATTGAAAGAGAGGGAGACCTTCCTTTAGAGATTGAAGAAGATCAAGAAGTTAAGAGAGAGAATGATTCATTTTTAAGAGATGAATTATCATTTGCAACAGCTGCTGATGTTGACGATAACAGTGATGATTATGATGATGATGGTGGAGATGGAGATAAATCAGAGAAAGATGGTGCTATTTTATGTCTTCAAATGTTGGATGAAAAGGGAAAAGATTTAGATCCTTCATATGGAGTTTGTAAATTATCTAAAGGGCAATTAATGATTAATAATTCAGAAATAAATTTTAAACAAAATAATATTAGTGTAAGTAATAAAACATATCCTGCAACGAAAGGTTTACTTGAGCTTTTATTCAAAAAAGTTCCAGAAGAAGCTGTTTTAAGTGTAGTTGATCGGAAAAATTATAAAAATATTGTAATATCAACTAATGCTCATAAAAAATATTACAAAGAAGATGGCGCTGTTAGAGATAAAAAGAGTTTAAAATATCAAAACTATATTGCAGTACATTCTGGTAAAGGTTTAATTCCAGAATATATGACTCAACAAGAAGATGCAAAAATTAATTATGTTTATCGGGATGATCCTAATGAATTGGTTGATCGTTTAAGATTGCTCTTGGCATCTTAAGCAGCTGGAAATCCCAGTCATAATAATGAGATTATATCAATTACACCGGCATAAAAAAAAATTTGGATTGCCAGGACTGCCATGTGGTAGGTTTTCTTCCTTAAGGTGTATCTAAAGAGAAAAACATTGTCCGACCTAAAAGTTAGTTCGTGTTCTCTTTTTACAGGCTTGGTGGGACCTGTAAAAATCCCATATAAATTCCCATTTTTATGGGAATTTACTTAATTTCTATAAATAAAGCTGAATTTTTGCTTCTTCTGAATGTTTTTTTGAATTCAGTGACTTTAATAACATAAGAATTAAATATATATAAAAAAATCTGTCCGCCCTCCGGGCGGACACATTCTCATCTGCGCTTCGCGCGGAGGGCGCGCGAAATATTGGACGTCGCGCTCCGTGGATTGTTGCGCGCTTCGCGCGCAAATAGCTCGCAGTCGTCCGCGGAGATTGTAACCATTTGACGCAAGTAATGACTTGCGTTCTTGATCCTTTTTCCTATTATATGTTTTATAAAACTTTTTTTTCTTTTTCCTACTATATGTTTTATCAAACTTTTTTTCTTAAAGTTACTACGACTTTAAGGATAACATTCTCATCACCTATTTTTGTTTGCTGATGATTGTAAGATTAAGTGCACTTTTAAGAAAATTTTTAGTCCTGCTAATTAAAAGTGTGAAATTGTTCTTAATTACTTACTTTCTTCGCAGAAACATGGTTTACTGAATTTTCGTCTATAATAGATTTACATGAAAAAATAACTTTAATTTTTAGAAAAGTTTCAGGCTAAACATTCAATAAAGTGGGACATGTAAACCTTTACACAATTAATTTTAATATTGGATAGTAAATAATACTACGAAGTTTGCATGTAAATCTTTAAATACTTTTTAGGAAGTATTCAGCATCGGGTTCGTCACCTTGTCATCTTCACAACTAAACACGTCAGTTACACTTCAACTCCAGCCAAAAAAATTTTATTTTTCTAATAAAGAAACCAATATTGTCTGAATATTGACAAAACATGTTGTGATATTTTGTTGATGCAAAAGAAAATAATTTAAACAAACAGTTAAAAGTGTTCTCTTTATTTTGTTGTAAACTACAGATTTTTAAAAAGGTTTTAACATTTCAGAAAATAAATAAAACTTTATAAAACAGTTAAGTTGGTATGGCCCAAAAAGATCAAAAAAAAATTTATGAAAAAATGTTATAGAGAAAAGTTGTTTGTATTTTCCTAATATAAAATAATATAAAGGTAAAAATTTTGAAATTTGAAAAAATTAAGTTTTCAAAATTTTGAAACTACTGTAGTTTCTGTAGTTTTCAACAAAAATGGCTGGTTAACAAACTTAGCCTTCATTTTTATACCAGCTTTAAGCGTGTTTAATTTAAAAACGATCAGATAAGATTTTCAAAAGTTATTGTGCCTACAAGATGTTGGTCTACAGATGGACATACATACAGACAGACGGACAGACAGACACACAGACAGACTGGCAGACAGGCACACAGACATACGGACTCGCCGGACCATGTTTTTCGGGTTCAGGGGGCTTCAAAACGTAAAGATTTCATAAAACTAGCAAAAGTCAATTTTCGACCAAAACTAATACTTTCTCATGTGATGAGAATGTAATAAAAATTATTTTAATCAAAATAACTCGAAAAGTATAGGGTTTGGCGAAATGATGTCTTCAGCAAAGTTGTAGCTGAGGATGAGATGAGAAAAAAAGTCTGTAGTAGCAAGATTCCATGTGGAATAGATTCGGAGATAATTAAGTCGGAATATCGATTTTTAGTCAAAAAAGCGCACAAAAAATATATATATATATAGAGTGGTTTTTCCGGAAATTACGACTTTTTTGTGTACAAGTATATTTTTCAAGTATTTTAGGGTGAGAGTATGTCAAAATCAATTGACTGACTTTTATTTCTTTAAAAAAATTCGATTTTCAGTGATATTTTAGGATTTTTTTAGTTTTTTTGACAATTTAAGAGACTATAACTTCGAAAATTCAGTTTTTATGAAAAAATGATAAAAAGAAAAGTTGTTTGTATTTTTCTAATATGAAATTATATAAAGTTAAAATTTTTGAAATTTGAAAAAATTAAGTTTTCAAAATTTTGAAACTACTGTAGTTTCTGTAGTTTTTAACAAAAATGGCTGGTTAACGAACTTAGCCTTCATTTTTATACCAACTTTAAGCGTGTTAAATTTAAAAACGATCAGATAAGATTTTCAAATGTTATTGTGCCTACAAGATTTTGGTCTACAGACGGACATACATACAGACAGACAGACGGACAGACAGACACACAGACATACGGACTCGCCGGACCATGTTTTTCGGGTTCAGGGGGCCCAAAACGTAAAGATTTCATAAAATTAACAAAAGTCAATTTTCGACCAAAACTAATACTTTCTCATGTGATGAGAATGTAATAAAAATTACTTTTTTTCAAAATAACTCGAAAAGTATAGGGTTTGGCGAAATGATGTCTACAGCAAAGTTGTAGCTGAGGATCAGATGAGAAAAAAAGTTTTGTGTGGCAAGATTCCATATGGAATAGATTCGGAAATAATTAAGTCGGAACATCGATTTTTAGTCAAAAAAGCGCACAAAAAATATATATATAGAGTGGTTTTTCCGGAAATTACGACTTTTTTGTGTACAAGTGTATTTTTCAAGTATTTAAGGGTGAGAATATGTCAAAATCAATTGACTGACTTTTATTTCTTTAAAAAAATTCGATTTTTAGTGATATTTCAGGATTTTTTTAGTTTTTTTGACAATTTAAGAGACTATAACTTTGAAAATTGAGTTTTTATGAAAAAATGTTATAAAGAAAAGTCGTTTGTATTTTCCTAATATAAAATAATATAAAGTTAAAAATTTTGAAATTTGAAAAAATTGAGTTTTCAAAATTTTGAAACTACTGTAGTGTCTGTAGTTTTCAACAAAAATGGCTAGTTAACGAACTTAGCCTTCATTTTTATACCAACTTTAAGCGTGTTAAATTTAAAAACGATCAGATAAGATTTTCAAGAGTTATTGTGCCTACAAGATTTTGGTCTACAGACGGACATACATACAGACAGACGGACTCGCCGGACCATGTTTTTCGGGTTCAGGGGGCCCCAAAACGTAAAGATTTCATAAAATTAGCAAAAGTCAATTTTCGACCAAAATTAATACTTTCTCATGTGATGAGGAAGTAATAAAAATGACTTTTTTTCAAAATAACTCGAAAAGTATAGGGTTTGGCGAAATGATGTCTACAGCAAAGTTGTAGCTGAGGATGAGATGAGAAAAAAGTCTGTAGTAGCAAGATTCCATGTGGAATAGATTCGGAGATAATTAAGTCGGAATATCGATTTTTAGTCAAAAAAGCGCACAAAAAAAATATATATAGAGTGGTTTTTCCGGAAATTACGACTTTTTTGTGTACAAGTATATTTTTCAAGTATTTTAGGGTGAGAGTATGTCAAAATCAATTGACTGACTTTTATTTCTTTAAAAAAATTCGATTTTCAATTATATTTTAGAATTTTTTTAGTTTTTTTGACCATTTAAGAGACTATAACTTTGAAAATTGAGTTTTTATGAAAAAATGTTGTAAAGAAAAGTTGTTTGTATTTTTCTAATATAAAATTATATAAAGTTAAAATTTTTGAAATTTGAAAAAATTAAGTTTTCAAAATTTTGAAACTACTGCAGTTTCTGTAGTTTTTAACAAAAATGGCTGGTTAACGAACTTAGCCTTCATTTTTATACCAACTTTAAGCGTGTTAAATTTAAAAACGATCAGATAAGATTTTCGAATGTTATTGTGCCTACAAGATTTTGGTCTACAGACGGACATACATACAGACAGACAGACGGACAGACAGACACACAGACATACGGACTCGCCGGACTATGTTTTTCGGGTTCAGGGGGCCCAAAACGTAAAGATTTCATAAAATTAACAAAAGTCAATTTTCGACCAAAACTAATACTTTCTCATGTGATGAGAATGTAATAAAAATTACTTTTTTTCAAAATAACTCGAAAAGTATAGGGTTTGGCGAAATGATGTCTACAGCAAAGTTGTAGCTGAGGATCAGATGAGAAAAAAAGTTTTGTGTGGCAAGATTCCATATGGAATATATTCGGAAATAATTAAGTCGGAACATCGATTTTTAGTCAAAAAAGCGCACAAAAAATATATATAAAGAGTGGTTTTTCCGGAAATTACGACTTTTTTGTGTACAAGAGTATTTTTCAAGTATTTAAGGGTGAGAATATGTCAAAATCAATTGACTGACTTTTATTTCTTTAAAAAAATTCGATTTTTAGTGATATTTTAGGATTTTTTTAGTTTTTTTGACAATTTAAGAGACTATAACTTCGAAAATTCAGTTTTTATGAAAAAATGATAAAAAGAAAAGTTGTTTGTATTTTCCTAATATAAAATAATGTAAAGTTAAAAATTTTGAAATTTGAAAAATTGAGTTTTTAAAATTTTGAAACTACTGTAGTTTCTGTAGTTTTCAACAAAAATGGCTGGTTAACGAACTTAGCCTTCATTTTTATACCAACTTTAAGCGTGTTAAATTTAAAAACAATCAGATAAGATTTTTAAAAGTTATTGTGCCTACAAGATTTTGGTCTACAGACGGACATACATACAGACAGACAGACATACGGACTCGCCGGACCATGTTTTTCGGGTTCAGGGGGCCATAAAACGTAAAGATTTCATAAAATTAGCAAAAGTCAATTTTCGACCAAAACTAATACTTTCTCATGTGATGAGAATGTAAAAATTAAAATGGCGGATGTAAATGGTGTATTTAAAAAAAATTGTTCAGATCTCCTTGAAACTTGTTACTCGGGGGTTTTTGAAGTCGCTGATTACGAATATAACATCAGATTTTCAAAATTAAAAATGGCAGATCCAATATGGCTGACAAAATTTTCAAAAATTCCTCGTATTTACTTAAAACTCGTTACTCGGGTGTTTTCGAAGTCGCTGATTACGAATATGATGTCAGTTTATAAAAATTTAATATGGCGGATCCAATATGGCGGACAAAATATATTTAAATGAATGAAATCGATTGAAACTTGCTACTCCGTGGAAATTTTCAAGGTCGCCGAATACGAATCTGATGTTGGGTTTAAAAAATTCAAAATAGTGTATCCAATATGACTTACGATAGAATTGTTCTTAGATTTAATTGTTTCTTGGTACTCAGGTGTTTCCTCTAGTCGCTAATTTTAAATCTGAATTTTTCATATTCTAGATATGGTTTACTGTCAATGTTTCACTAAAATTTAATCGCATTTTTGTGATACTACAACCTCAAAAAGTTTTTGACCTATTATGTAAAATTAGATTTTGCGACTGGGACACCTACCCGTGGTGAAAATCTTGGTGATTTCAGCGAGGAACAAGGCGAGAGATTTTACCAAGATTTAAAGGATATGCAGAAACGCTAACAAGGGAAATGGAGTAAGAATATGTTAGCGGACTATTGTTGGACGCTAAAAAGTGATATACCAGAGACTAAAACTTCAAAGAAGAGAAAAAGAGCACTTCTCCGGAGATCATTTGAAACCAAAAGGGTAAGGTACTCAAGACATAGAAATAAAGAAATATTTTTCTTTATCCGCCATTTAAATTTTTTTATATATATTCAATTCTTATGTTATTAAAGTCACTGAAATCAAAAAAACATTTAGAAGAAGCAAAAATTCAGCTTTATTTATAGAAATTAAGTAAATTCCTATAAAAATCAGTTTCTGAAACTTCACCCCCCCACCAAGCCTGTAAAAAGAGAACACGAACTAACTTTTAGGTCGGACAATGTTTTTCTCTTTAGATACACCTTAAGGAAGAAAACCTACCACATGGCAGTCCTGGCAATCCAAATTTTTTTGTGTGCCGGTGTTATTGAAGAGTTGAGAGAAACTGGAGTTGTTTATTAATTAACAGTTGTAGAAATTTTTATCATTTTCATCATGAGTATCGACATATTCGGACGTCATTTCAAAAGCACAGAAACTTTAAATAGAGGTCCACCAGGACTTGGTTTTAAGTTGACTGCTGAAGGAGATTTTAATATTGAAAATATTGCTGAGAGCAACACTGATGCAGTAAACTTGAATATTGTAAACAAAGTTATTGAATCTAAAGCAAACGCCATCTATGATGTAATCGGTTCTGTGAGAAACAATATAAATGACAATGTTGTAAAGATTTCAGAGTTAGAAGATTCGATAAAAAAATATTTTGAAAATCTAAAAGTCAGTATTGAAAGAAATATAGAGATGATGTCTTCCAGCAAAGAGAATATTTTACAATTAGACAGCAGACTGCGCACACTTGAAGGTAATTAACAATGGAGGATCAAAAACTTCAGTTGGTGAAAGAGTTACATTAACCAGCGAGAAAAAATTATAAGCGAACAAATGTTGACATTCGAGGTATTGACGAGACTTGGCAAGCTGATCTTGTTGAAATGCAACCTTATGGAAGAGAAAATAAAGGTTACAAGTACCTGTTGACCATTATATTTCATTTACTTGTTCGAAGATATAACTTATGTAGATATAACTTATGTAGTACCGCAACTTGTTGTCAGATGACGCCACTGTTCAGAGATAGAAAGAGAAAAACTCACTCCCTCTCTCTCTCCTTTGTCTATCTCTTACTACCTACTCTCTACCTTTCATTCGTTTCTTGGCGTTGGTGACAGCCACATCACGTTTTCAACGAAATTAAAAGTGTGTGAAGTGTGAAGAAGATGGAAGAAGATGGAAGAACTGGAAGTGGAAGAGCAGAAGCGGAACGTTTATAGGATTTTAAAGAAAGTTCATGCTATACAGCATGAGGAGACAAAGTCTCCGAATAATAAGGAAGTATAGGATTTTAAAGAAAGTTCATGCTATACAGCATGAGGAGACAAAGTCTCCGAATAATAAGGAAGTAAGCTCAAATATGTACGTGTAAGTAATTTAAACATGAAAGCATTGCTTTTCCCAACATGGCTGAGCTTCAATCCCGAATTGCTGCCAATAGCCGAGAGGGATTTCTGATCCTCAATCATGAGTTGAGGACGGAAAATAATAAAATGCAATTAACGACAAATGTTTCGTTAAATTTAAGAGCGCTACTTCCGTCAATTCTTCAAATACATTGTAAGGAAAAAGTCTGAAATTATTTCAGCTGATAGTTTTTCAAACAAAATTGAATATATTTAACCCTTTAACGTCCAAATTTTTTTTCCCATTCAAAATTCATGACACTTGGTACCTAGGGGTTTTCGGGGTCCCTGATTACGAATCTGATGTCAGATTTCAAAAATTCAAAATGGCGGATCCAATATGGCGGACCGGAATTTTAAAATTTGGTGAATTTTTATGAAACTTGGTATCTAGGGGTTTTCGGGGTCGCTGATTACGAATTTTAAGTCAGATTTTAAAAATTCAAAATGGCGGATCCAATATGGCAGACCGAAAATTTAAAATTCGATGGATTTTCATGGAACTTGGTATCTAGGGGTTTTCGGGTTCGCTGATTACGAATTTTAAGTCAGATTTTAAAAATTTAAAATGGCGGATCTAATATGGCGGACCTAAAATTTAAAATTTGTTGGATTTTTATGAAACTTGGTATGTAGGGGTTTTTGTGGTAGCTGATTATAAATCCAATGTAGCTTGGAACTAGTGGCTTACTAAGTCCACGTCGTTAGTTCTAGGTCACGCAAAGTGTAAGTTGGTTTCGTATTTAAAAATTATTAAAGACCTAATACAGTTTCTAAAATTTATCCATTATCTTTAAATGCGACATTTTGAATATTGAAAATATGACATCTAATTCGTAATCAGTGACATCGAAAACCCCTAGATTCAAAGCTCCATATAAATTCATGAATTTAAAATTCTCGGTCCGCCATATTGGATTTGCCGTTTTTAATTTTCAAAATCCTACATCAGATTCGTAATCAGCGACCCCGAAAACCCCTAGATACCAAGTTTCATAAAAATTCACCAAATTTTAAAATTCCGGTCTGCCATATTGGATCCGCCATTTTGAATTTTAAAAATCTGACATTAGATTCATAATCAGCGACCTCGAAAACCTCTACATACTAAGTTTCATAAAAATCCATCAAATTTTAAATTTTTCTATCCGCCATATTGGATTTACCATTTTAAAATTTCAAAATCCGACATCAGATTCGCAATCAGCGACCTCGAAAACGCCTAGATACCAAGTTCCATGAAAATTCATCGAATTGTAAATTTTCGTCCGCCATATTGGATCCGCCATTTTGAATTTTAAAAATCTGACATTAGATTCATAATCAGCGACCTCGAAAACCCCTAAAGACAAAGTTTCATAAAAATCCATCAAATTTTAAACTTTTCGATACGCCATATAGGATTCACCATTTTGAATTTTCAAAATCCGACATCAGATTCGTAATCAGCGACCTCAAAAACCCCTAAATACCAAGTTCCATGAAAATCCATCAAATTATATATTTTTGTCCGCCATATTGGATCCGCCATTTTGAATTTTTAAAATTTGACATCAGATTCGTAATCAGGGACCTCGAAAACCCCTACATACCAAGTTTCATGAAAATCCATCAAATTTTAAATTTTTCGGTACGCCATATTGGATCCGCCATTTTGAATTTTCAAAATCTGACATCAGATTCGTAATCAGCGACCCCGAAAACCCCTAGATATCATTTTGTAAGTAAATATATTAACCCTATTTGAAGATAGGTTTTTTTTATTCTTTATGGTACAGCATATGTACCGCTGGACGTTAAAGGGTTAATATGGATCTGATAATCGGCTTAGCCAAAAACAATTAAGAAGGAAGAAGAATATTTAAAAAAAAAAAAAAAAAAAAAAAAAAACAACAACAAAAAGTCTTACAAATACGCAGAAAATTTTAAAAACTTTTAAAAGCAAGAACTCAAGCCTTGTACAAAAAGTTTTCTGACAAGAAGGTATAATAAGAAAAATATAATTTTAATTATAAGAGAATTGTTATCATACCTCAGCGATTGTGAAAATTTCTGTATCAGAAATATTCGTGACAAAAAAATCAAAATTCTCGAAAAATTAATAAGACGTGCCAGACTCAGCATTGTAGCAGTATCATTGACAATAAATTCCATTACTAAAGAATTCCCAGGAAATTGTCGACAAAGACTGTATTCTCAAAAATTATAAGTTATCAAAAAATAAAATAAAAATTTTCAACTATTTTACACTAAAACCGAAGCAAGAAAAGTTTTCATTTCTGGTAAATATATTATAAAAATAATAAATTATTAAATTCCTTATATAATGCTCTAATTTGGAAACAAACTGAAAGCCTTTTTTGATTCATCTAAGACCATGAAGAAAGTTTTAAAGTTTAAGCCTCAACAAAAGATTGTTATTACATTGGTTATGTCTGTTGTTCTTCGGGGTCAAATATATCTGTTTTCTAGCCCCGTTAACTACGTTTTACTTCTAATCACAGCAGCAAGGAAGTTGACATTAAAGGAAACAAATTATTTAAGACTCAGCGGTTTGCCAGTTAGTACATGGATACATAATACTTGAGTTTAAAGAACAGATAATTTTGATCGCAGTTAACCTTTTTATAACCTAAATTAAGACTTTCAATCAATTGCTTTATATAGAAGCCAATGATAAGTATATATAAAAAAGAACATACATGTTTCCCTAAACCAGACGTATGGATTCAATTATAAGAAGATTTATTGGTTTATTGATAGATGATATGTAATAATTATTTTAATTTAGACAGAAAATTTAAAGATCTCTTGTTCTGACTATCATCATTACATTTCATTTTCATGTGTATTACCAGAAGGATCTGGTTAAGAAATAGTTATCAAATTCATACTTTTATTTAGATGACTTTCTAATTATCAAACTTTTGGGAAATAATTGCCAAATAACATTAATCTAACAACAAGCTTTTCTAAGTGCTTTTATTCGGGTTTTATTGTTAATAAGAAGAAGATTAATTTCAATACTTTCTCAGGAATATCAAAAAAATTCAACATAAGTGTCAACTAAATTCCAGTAAGAAAATTATAGCTATCTTGCAAACAGAAAAATAAATAAATAAGGTTACATAAATTAAGAAAGTATTCTTTACTATGTGAATTTAGTAAAACTAAAAAACATTCCTATTCTCAAAACAAACAAAAAAAAAAAGAAAAAAGTATCTTTTACAAAAGCGTCGTTACAGGACTTAAAAAATTATTAATAAGATCTAGTCATCTTTTATCATGAAATAATTTCAGGTGGTCCTGTCCACTATTGGCTAGATAATCCATAAAGACAAATTGGAAATTAATAATGCTTATAAAAAAAATAAAATAAATAAATAAATAAAATAAATAAATAAAAAATAAAGTTAAAGAAAACACATAAGCTATTTAGAAGTTGAAGGCAGTTTTTTTCGCGCTTAACTCTCTTGCCTATAAAAAGTATTATTAGGAATAAATAATATCACTACAATAGCGCATATAAAAAATAAATAATAATAAAGAAATAAAAAAAATAAAAAAAAAATAAAAAATTGAAAATAAAAGAATAAATTAACAAAACTAAATTGGTAATAGCGTACATTCCGTTTTAATTTTCGCCGTTTAAGGCATATTCAGGTATAATCACATGAGATTTCCAGAATATCGTAACAAGATACAGATCGAGACATCATAGATTTCTCGTTTAGGAATAATATTTTAAAAAAATATGGAAGATAATCTTTACATGAAAATATATTTTAAATATTTTTCTTGCATAAAGTAACCCACAAACGTAGGCTATAGATGCTTTTATTTTTACTAAAAATGTGAATTTTGATATGCTTTACAAAGATTTTCTTTAACCTGAAGTATATTCCTTAAAAAAGGTAGTTTCTTTTATGAATATCAATTCTTTGGATTCCAGAGTTTCAGATTTTTAATATCTGAATTATTCGAATTGGAAACATGCTTCTAATCAGATGCTTTTTTCTCATGGGATAATCAAACATCCTTGAAACAACTCTGTTTATTTTTTTCTGTTTTTAAAAATTTTATCATTCAGGTC
Source organism: Leptopilina heterotoma (assembly GCF_015476425.1). Taxonomy (NCBI): domain Eukaryota; kingdom Metazoa; phylum Arthropoda; class Insecta; order Hymenoptera; family Figitidae; genus Leptopilina; species Leptopilina heterotoma. Next base: position 249,996 of record NW_025111155.1, read on the forward strand.
GCATCTTAAAAGAGAACGCGGACCGCGTTCATTATTTTTAATAAACATTAAAGATTCTGCTATGGTATAAAATATACTATGAATCCATCCTTAAACATTCAGTAGAATTTTTACAGGAAAATTAAACAGGATTATTTATCAGCTAATGATACAATAGATTCTAAGAATACTTTATAATAAGCTTTTCACAAAAATGAGCATTTTTAAAGTTTTTATTTCTGCATGAATGACATCTTTTGAGTTTATTAACATTTGGCAGATATCGAGAACCAGCAATTTCAAATAATGAATTGTTTAGATTACAACCCTTCATACAACAAATTTTATTTTTAATTTAACAGGATTTACAAAAAATAAATCATGTCCAAAAAATACGAGAGGAGTGGAGCACAGTTAAACCCAATGTTAGCTCTAGGATTGACATTAAAGTCCATTCAATAGAATAAATAATAACAGATTAATTAAAATGTCCAGACTTACAGAAGGCCAGCTTTAGGTCTTTCTTTCCTTAAGAAAAAAAAAAAAAAAGAAAGAAAAGAAGACTCTATGTACAGCCGAAACGTTGTTACATTATCCAAAATAAAAAAAAAAAAAAAAAAAAGAATGTAAAGGAAAGTATATAAAATCCCGTTTAACGATTAAAAACATTAAAAAAGATAGGTAGCTAGTCGAAATACTAAATAATTTTTCTTTTGCTTCCTCATAAGGATAGTTTTATTTTCAGTATTATAACTGTCTTAAAAAATGAAGAAAAATAAAATATATTAATATAAATACAAATAATAATAATTTGGTGGAATGGTTCATCAGTATTTAAGTTTTCATCATAAAATTAATAAATATAAATACAAATAACAATAATTTGGTGGAATGGTTCATCAGTATTTAAGTTTTCATCACAAAAGCTTTTTTTGTATTCTCAAAATGAAAGTTAAAGGTCATCATTGACAAAAAATTGTAAATCGTACAGAATGATTCGTTCTACTCTAAACATCTACATAAGTTATATCTTCGAACAAGTAAATGAAATATAATTTATGATTAAACGAACTTACAAGTGAAGTTCGATCAAAATTATATGAATAACTTGTTCGAAGATATATACTCCCACCCTTTTTATTACATATATAATAGTAACAATATACATATAAGCTAGAAATATTTGGAAATTTAAAACTAATCCCCCCCTAAAATAAAAATAAATAAATAAGAACAATTTAATAAAATAACAAAAACAAATCAATAAGCAAAATAAATAAAATATATTTATAATTATTATGATTGTATGTAATATGTATTACAATACATATTTATTGCATAAATATATAGATATATCTATATATACGTATACATATATGTAATAATAATTAATAATTGTTAATTATCATTAGTTAATTAAGCCTTCTCTAAACTAAATGAAAGGTAGAGAGTAGGTAGTAAGAGATAGACAAAGGAGAGAAAGAGGGAGTGAGTTTTTCTCTTTCTATCTCTGAACAGTGGCGTCATCTGACAACAAGTTGCGGTACTACATAAGTTATATCTACATAAGTTATATCTTCGAACAAGTTATTCATATAATTATGATCGAACTTCACTTGTAAGTTCGTTTAATCATAAATCATTGATACATTTTCAAAGTTTGCCTGGGCTGTTCCAGTAAAGTCCAAAAAAGGTGAAGATGTGACTGCGGCAATGAAATCTATTTTAATTAAAAAACGTACCGTCAACCGGGGCTATTTTGTGCACCAAATAGCTTTTTTTTGATTCAAAGATTTATTTAAATTCAGAATTAAGAGAATAAAGAAAATCAACTTTTGATATATGTTGTGGACATCCTTCTGAAGGTTTCCTATAAATTTTGCAAAGAAAAAAATTTTTTTGTCTTAGTTATAGTCATTGAAAGTCGTGAACACAATAACTCCCGGGATGGGGCTATTTTGTGCATCGAACTTTGTTTTTCTATAATGTTGCGTAAACAATTTTTTTAATCGTTTCTGCTTCATGAAATCTTTTGTGTATATATTTGAGAGTAAATTAAAAAAAGAATGACCTAGTAAAATTTTTTTTGTAGATATATTATACAAAAAATGTAAAATAAAGCACTAAAATTTTGCTAAAATCTGGATTTACTAAAAATTAACAATCTTTCTTTAAATTGTATATTACGCAGATAGTAAATAAAATTTTTTTCTTTTTTAATATATATTTTATAATAATATACTGATATAATTATAAAATGATCGTTTAAACACTTATAAATAACTTTAAAACATCATTTCAATAGGAGCTTTTTTAATGGTTTTGAATGATATTTTTAAAAAACTTGAAATAAATATTTTTAAGGTTAAATAGATAACATATTAATATCTAATATGACTTTCAAGTTATTTTAAGAGAAACGAGAAAATAGTTTTAAAACTAATTTTAAAAACTTATAAATATTAATTAAAGTTCATTTTTTGAGGTTACGTTGTGCACCGGTAGAGCTTTTAATCGTTTTAATGATTTTAATTAACGTATTTACAGTTTTTTGACAGAAAAGTAAGACAAAAATGTATTAAAATGATAAACAGAATCTTCTTTACTTACTAAATAAAATATTTATGAAAAATATTTGATTTTTTTAAGTGCACAAAATAGCCCCATGGAATCCTGGTTTTCAGTTTTTTCCACTTTTCTCTTAAAATAATGAATAAAAAGTTAGCGCATTACGTAAGTATCATCGCAACACAATTGAAAACAAATATCTAACACAGTTTATGAGACACATTAAAACTCTAGAAGATCTGGTATAATTTTTCCGAACTTTCAAAATTTTTTAAACAAATTTTCCGTTTTTAGGAATTTTTTTCTCTTAATTGCCAAAGAATTAAATAATAACATTTAGTGCTCTCTATTGTCATGTAATCCAACTTTCATTTAACAAAATAGCAGATTAAAATAATTCATTTTAATAATTTTTTTCATTAAAAAACTCGCGTGCACAAAATAGCCCCCGGATGCACAAAATAGCCCCAGTTGACGGTATACCAAAAAATTTGCAAGTAGATAAAGGAAAAGAGTTTTATAATTCACAGTTTAAAAATCTCATTAAAAGTTATAACATTAACTTGTATTCTACGCATAGTAATTTGAAGGCGTCAATTTGTGAGCGATTTAATCGTACTTTGAAGAATAAAATGTGGATGCAATTCAGTTTACGCGGTAATTACAAATAGATAGACATATTAAGTGATTTAGTAAATGCGTATAATAATAGTAAACATCGGACAATAAGAATGAAGCCAATAGATGTAAATGCTTAAATTGAAATTAATTTATTGTTTAATGTATTTAAAAAAGTTTTAGTAAACAGTCAATATAATAAGAAATTTAAAGTTGGAGATAGAGTACGTATAAGTAAAGTTAAACATGTTTTTGAAAAAAGTTATACGCCAAATTGGACTACAGAAATATTTACTATAAGCGATGTAAAAAATACTAATCTAATAACATATATCTTGAAGGATTATCAAGAAAATCCAATAAGTGGATGTTTTTACGAGCAAGAACTTTCTAAAGTTAAATATCCAGATGTATATTTAGTAGAAAAAGTATTAAAAAAACGAGGATCCAATGTATTTGTAAAATGGTTAGGTTTTGATAATTCCCATAACAGTTGGATAAACGAATCTGAATTATAATGTATTTGAGAAAGGTTTAAAATAAAAATAAATTGAATTGTATGCATTTTTGTATTTATTTCTTCTCTCTTTTACAATAAACGTCCATTTATACATTGAATATTTGACATTTGATGAATAGCTTCATTTGATATTTGTTTACAGTGAAATGTGACAAGTTCCAGCAATAATGTCTCTAAATTTAAGGGGTTACATGGGTCAAAACGTCCAGACAATGTATGATTGTTTAATTTTTTTTCATAAAATAAATAAATTTTTTATTTGAGTGTTTTTATATCTTAAAGTACACTATTAAAAGAGTAACTTGTAAAAATTTCGTTAAAAAATATTTAAAATCAGGGCCGTACCTACAGGTTCTTTGAGAACCCTTCCAAAAAAGCGGTGGTCACGATATCTTCTGACCGGTTCATTGAAAATCAAAAAACCAAATATTTTCTGTTAGTGGATGAGTATAGCTCGTGATTGAACGAAGGAATATTTTTTTTGTTGATTAGAACCGATTTTACATGGTCTTAATGGTTCTAAAAATTTTAACTTTTGATAAAAGACACTGTCAAACATCCAAATTTCAATTTCTTTAAAAACCCTTCGTTCAATCACGAGATATATTCACCCACTAACAGAAAATTTTTTGTATTTTGATTTTAGATGAAGCAGTCAAAAGATATCTTGACCACCGCAAAAGCAATTTTTTTTAAAGGGGCCAGAAAAACTGTTGCTACCGGCCTGATTTTTAATATTTTTTATCAAAAATTTAATATCTTTCTCATTTAATAGTGTTCTTTCAGATACCAAAGTGTTCAAATAAAAAAATTTATTTATTTTATGAAAAAAAAATTATTAAAAAAACATACGTTTTCAGGTCGTTTTGACCCATGTAACCCCTTAAAACATTAGTTCTTCCAATCACTTTTTGAAGTATTCTACTGTAATGTTTTTTAATGAAATCCGTGGCATGTTTTGTACACTTTACATTTTTTTTAAAGATTAATTCCGCAATAGACTTTACAATTATACCTTTACTATACTGAAAATTGAATTTTAATAGTTCTACATATTTTGTTCAACACAAGGAATAAGTTAATTAAATATTGAAAATGACGTTTCACTAAATGTAAATGATTTATCTGAACCATTTGTGTCCAGTTCTGCTCCAACGACAACTTGCTTTTAAATGATGGATTCAAGTTGTAAATTTTTGATAATAACATTTCTCCACATGGTAAATATGACATTTTTTTGTCTTCTACTGGTCAACTCCCTCAGGAACAAACTCTATTTGATTGTAAGGTCCTCCACGATTTCTTAAATATACACCACCTCTTACAGCTTCTGCTTTCAGACTGTTGAAAAGATTTGCATCCTCTTCAAATATTTTTAGCATTCTTGGTGGTAGAACAATGTTAAATTCATTATTTATTTCAGCAATAATTTATTTTCAGACCAAATTTCGTATCAATTTTTCGAATGTCTGTTACTTTATAAAATGCATCGATGGTTAATTCCTTTATTGTTTTGGTGACCAAGACTTTGCTTGCCTTGTTTAATTTATCGAAATTCATTTTTATCACTTAAATTTAAATTTTCAAATTTTTTCACTAAAATATATAACTGTGACCTTTCTTCAATTAAACTTTTAACTTTATCAATTTCTTGTATTAATTTGTTTAATCGCACTTGAATTTCACTATGCTTTGCTAATAATATGTTGATCAGCCAACTTAATCTGCAGGAATGATTTCGTTTAGAAAAATTGCTCTCTTTATATACACAAGACATGACCTATTTAACCTTGAAGTTATTTATAGTTTTCTTAGAATTGCGGTAAGATCAAAAGCATTCTTATGAAAAGTACCGAAAATGTTTGTTAAAATTCCTTAGATAAAACTTAGTCAAAACAAAATAAATAAACTGTATACTAAGACCGGAAGCAATAAATCAAAGATATCATAAACAACAAGTACATGGGAATAATTCCTTAGATAAGAATCTAATAAATAAGATATCAAATTACATGTAAAACAATAGCTTAAATAAAGACAATATTTCCAAGAAATAAATAGGTATCAAATTACACGTGGGAAAAATTCCTTAGATAAATCCCAAACCGGAAGCAATAAATCAAAGACATTATAAACAACAAGTAAATGGTAAAAATTCCTTAGATAAGAATCTAATCAACAAGATATCAAATTACACAAGCAAAAATTCTAGGAAGTGTGACGTCATTTCCGGCTTAGCATCATAATCTGAATCGCACCTCCAAAATGGTTTGAGTATGGGCTAAAAGTGTCGGTAACATGTCGGTGCAGGAATCTGTGAATGACGTCATTTCCGTCTAGTCATCAAGATCTTACCCCCCAAATGGTTTGAGTCTGGGCTAAAAGTGTCGGTAACATGTTGGTGCAGGAATCTCTAGTTAGAACCGGCCCTGCCTATCTACTAATTTAAAACTAGCGTCATATTCCTCGCTCGGAAGACATTTTACTTATTTATTTCCACTTACATAAATAGTTTTTGAGGTAAAAATTTTGTTTAAAAAATTTTTAACGTCAAAAACTCTCCTGATTAAGCTAATTTTGTTTAAAAAAATCTTTAACTTCAAAAACGATCCTTATACCTCATACAGTATGAATGCAGGCTAATTGTTTATAACATTTTTACACCAATAGGTCTTTTTTAAAAAATTATGTAATATATGTTTTCGTAGTGGTTTTTAGCGTAGAATCAAATAGCGCTATAAGTTTGTTATAAAAATCGACTTCTCTTCATTTGTTTATAAAAAAAAATTGTTAAAAAAATATTTTTTTAACATTCAACGACAAAAATTATCATTAGATCCCATGCCAGGATTCCAATAGTTACTTTTATTATATCTGCATTCCTTTGCCTATAGGCATCAATGGGTTAATGTAAAAAATCTTTTTCTTAAAGCATTTTTTCAGTTAGTAGAAAATAAATTTGACATAATAACGTTTGACTTTTGTTCCACTGAAGACCATAACAATACAAAATTAGAAATATAAGCCTGGATAAAGTGTGGACGAAAAGATTTTTTACAATAAAAAAGGAAAATAATGTTTATAAAAAAGTTATAAATATATAGTTAAACTGTATATAATAATAATATATACGTATATATTTAATAAATGTATTAGAGGCGAGCAGTAAAGGTCATATTATCTTTTAAAATACACTGATATAGGCGCTATTTAGTTAGCGCAACGCACAAAAACTCGTAGCGCAAACTTCAAAAATTTTTTTCTCATAAACATTAAAAAACACTTCTTTAAAAATTTAACCACTTATTAAGGCAGGTTTAAATTTTGAGAAAATAATTTTTTTAGGAAACTCCATGATATCCTTAGCATATTTTTTTAACAATAAAAAATTATTGTTTAAACAAATTATTGAAAATTTAATTTTTTTCAACTTTTTTTTAATATTATAAAAAATTGACATTTATTTATTTATTTTCAGTTTCCGATTTTTTAAATCTAAATATCTTGCACAAAAAATTTTGTTTTGCAAAACTGTTTAACACAGTTATTAAGTACCCCAAATACTACAAAATTACAAACTTTAAGAAAAATCGGTGATCCACCATTTACTTTTCGTATGGAACTGCCCTTGATATAAAAATTTTAATTTGTAGTATCAAATAAATAGTTATTTGTAGCAAATTTGAATTATTTAAGTCAAATGAATGGAATAATTGGATTTAATAAATATTGCTTTAAATCAATTAGGAAAATTACTTGATTCAGTAATGCATGGATTTTAATTCAAATAAATATTTATTTGCATCAATAAAACAATTTTTTTAAAATAACTAAATATTTATGGGACATTCCGCACGTCAACATGGACAGAGCATTAAACAAAAATTGCTTTGATAGATTTAAACGTTCTAGGGCTTAAAAGATTTCTACATTCATGTACTTTAAGATGGAGATAGGCGTTTTTTGCAAATTTTCATTTCCGATGCCAATAGAGCTGTCAAAAGTCAAATGGTCCAAAAAATTCAAAATACTTTTATGAATTAAAAGCAAAAAACGAGGTAAATTATTCTGTAACTCATTCTTTAACAGTTTTTTAAGGTCCCCGAATATAAATCTAAAGTTTTTTTTAAATTCAAAATGGCGGATCCAATATGGCGGACAAAATTCAAATTTTATCAGATTTGATTAAAACTTGTTACTCGGTGGTTTTAGGGTCGCTGATTACGAATCTACACTACCGCGGTCAAAATTCAGAGACCATCCATTTTCAGGTGATTGAAAAACATTTTAAAACATAAAATGTATGGAAACTAAAATATTTTGCTTTTTATTTTTTGAAAGATGATAAAATTTTGAAAAGAACGAGATCTTTTAGAAGTCATTTGGCCAATATTTTATTTAGTTATTTTTAAAAAATTGTATTTTTCAATGTCTTACAAAAATTTAAATAACTTTTAAAATAATGAACGCTTTTTAATGATCTTAAGCTTATTTTAAAGGTCATTTGCTACACTATAAGAATTACTTATAGGCATTAACGTGTAATTTTTTTCTTAGAAAATGCAGGCCGTCAAACTTGGACCAAAAAAATTCAAAAAATTTGGAACAATTTTTCTGTACTAAAAACTATTTTAGAAAATATATAAAACATTATATAGTGTAGATTTTTTAAAAAAATTTAATAAAAAAAATACGTTTGAATTTTAAAAATTATTTTTCTGTAAATAAGAATGTTTCAAATTTTTTATATTTTTTTGGTTGAAGTTTGACCGCCTGTATTTTTTAAGAAAAAAATTACACGTTAATGCCTATAAGTAATTCTTAAAGTGTAGCAAATGACCTTTAAAATAAACCTAAGATAATTAAAAAGCGTTCATTATTTTAGAAGTTATTCAAATTTTTGTAAAACATTGAAAATGGCGATTTGTTAAAAATATCTAAATGAATTATTGGCCAAACGACTTCTGAAATATCTTGTTCTGTTCAAAATTTTATCATCTTTAAAAAAATGAGCAGAAAAAAATTTTAGTTTCAATAAATTTTATGTTTTAAAACGATTTTCATTCGCCTTAAAATGGGTGGTCTCTCATGACCAGTAGTATAAAGTCACTTTTTAAAAATTCAAAATGGCGGATCTAATATGGCAAAAAAATTTTTTAAATTTGATCCTATTCCCTTCAAACGTGTTACTCGGGGGCTTTTGGGGTCGCAGATTATGAATATAAAGTTACTTTGTAGAAATTGAAAATGATGAATCCAATATGGTGGACAAATTTAAAAATTTGATCATATTTAATTAAAAAGTGTTACTCGGGGGTTTTTAGCGTATCTGATTACGAATTTGAAGTCACTTTTAAGAAATTCTAGTTTCATGCTGTTCTGTAATGTAAACAATTTGTTATTATTACAAATTTGAAAATTTTTTCCGCCATTTTGAATTTAAAATTTTTAAAAAGTGACTTCAGATTCGTAATCAGCGACCCTAAAAACCCCCGAGTAACAAGTTTTAATCGAATCTGTTCCAATTTGAATTTTGTCCGCCATATTGGATCCGCCATTTTGAATTTAAAAAAAACTTTAGATTTATATTCGAGGACCCTAAAAACTGTTAAAGAATGAGTTACAAAATAATTTACCCCGTTTTTTGCTTTTAATTCATTAAAGTATTTTGAGATTTTTGGACCTTTTGACTTTTGACAGCTCTATCAGGTTAAAATCCCCGTACAGGATCCTGAAAGGATCCTCTCGGGATCCTGTGCAGGATCCCGACCGGATCCCGTGCAGGAAATTGGGACAAGGTTCCTGTGCAGGTTCCGATGCAGGAACCTTAGCTATCAAAGGTTCCTGTACAGGAACACTTGCAGGATCATGTACAGGAAACTTTGTATAGGTTCCTGCACAGGAACCTTTACAGTTTTGTAAACTGCAGGTACAATAAAATAAAGGATCCTGTAAGGAACCCGTAAAGGATCCTACACAGTTTCCTCAATTAATTTATTTATATTTTTAACTCCTGCGCAGTAGTTTTCTATGAGTTTCTCGAATGCGCAATACATTTTTCTGTCCAACATTGTTATACGAGCCTAACATATTGAAATATAAAGTCTATGTAGGGTAAACGTACCAATTGTCGAGGATGGTTCCTGTTGTCGAGTAAACAAACTTTGAATTTTATTTAAACATTGGAGCACATTGTAAATGGAAAAAAGTGATAAATATTAATTTTCTTATGCGTTATAAATGTGAAAAAAATATATTAATATTATATCCACAAACAAATGAGACATTTTAGACAATATTTTTTGGTTATTACCATGGTAACATCGACAAATGGGACACCCTCGGCAATTGGTACACTTACCCTATGTCAAATGTTGCTTAACATATAAAAATTAAAAAAATTAAAAAGTTTCCCGTACATGATCCTGCAAGTGTTCCTGTACAGGAACCTTTGATAGCTAAGGTTCCTGCATCGGAACCTGCACAGGAACCCTGTTCCAATTTCCTGCACGGGATCCGGTCGGGATCCTGTACAGGACGGGTACGGGATCCGGTCGGGATCCTGCACAGGACCTGCACAGGATCCCGAGAGGATCCTTTAAGGATCCTGTACGGGGATTTTAACCTGGGTTGGCATTGGAAATGAAAATTTGCAATAAACGCCCATCGGCATCTTAAAGTACATGAATGTAGAAATCTTTTAAGCCCTAGAACGTTTAAATCCGTCAAAGCAATTTTTGTTTAGAGCTCTGTCCGTGTTGACGTGGAATTTCCCTTATTTATATCAAATATGCAATTATTTTTCATAATTAATTATTTTAATTTAGACCAACATCTCTTTAATTGAGTCAAATAATTATTTATGTAGTCATTCAAATAATTTTTTTATCTATATATTTATTTGATTCAAATAACTTGAATTATGCGAATATACGAAACTTTTTTCTTAGAAAATGCAGGTTGGCAATAAACTTAGACCAAAAGAATTTAAAAAATTTGAAACAATCTTATAAACCCCTTCGCTGTTTGGAAAAATAATCATATGATTGGCCCAAAATGTTCAGCAAAATCTGGTAGATGAATTTTTATGAAACTTAGTATACAAGGGTTTTTGGGGTCGCTGAATATAAATATGACGTCAAAAAAAAATTTAAAATGGCGGATCCAATATGTCGGACAAAATTTTTAAATTTTAAATAGATATTATAAACAAAAAAACAAAGAACAGAAAGTGTAATGTAAAACCTTTGCAGCCTCCACGCGGCACATTCTGGTGTCATGATTAGTTTTATCAGCTAATGCAAAGGATATAGAATAGAGTAACAAATTTGATAAAAATCGGGATGAATTAAAAAAATTACGTCCCTCATTTTGAATTCATAATTTTTTATTTTAAAAGACAAATTTAAATTCAGCGACCCAAAATATCCCTAGATACTAAAATTGATAAAAATTCAAATGAATTTAAAAAATTTTCAAAAAGTATGTCCGCCAATTTGGATCCTGCATTTTAAAGTTTTAAAAATGATGGTCAAACTCAAATTCAGCGACCTGAAAAACCATTAGGTACTAAAATTGATAAAAATCCAAATAAATTTCAAAAATGATGTCCACTATTTTGAATTTTTTAAAATTAATTAAATTCACCGACTCCAAAAACCCTTATACACTATGTGACTTAAATTAAAAATAAATTTTCATAAATTTTACTTGTTTTTAAATTGTTATATTATTTAAAAATAATAAATAATCATTTATTTATTACTTAATTTAGGAGCATTGCAATTAATAGTGTGTTAATAATGATATAAAACAATTTATTTTATAATTTACATAAGAAATTGCATTTACTTTGCGCTAAGAAGTTTACTACCCAACGGTCGTTAACAGGCAACGGGTTAACAGAAAAATAATTTTTAAAATTCAAACATATTTTTTTACTAAATTTTCTTGAAAAATCTACCCAGATAGCACAAAAACTTGTAGGAAATTTCCAGAAAGTTTCCCACGGCAACTTCGGAAGTTACCTTTGGTAACTTCCTGGAAGCTTCCCCGGAATACAACAATGTCCGCCTCTGGAAACTTCCTTCGGAAACTTCCTGGAAGTATGCTGGAAACTCTCTTTGGAAACTTCTTGTTATTTACCCGTGTAAACTTCTTGGATATTACCAAAGGTAGTTTCTTGGAAATTATCTAGCAATTTCCAAAACTTATTTTAATTTTTTTGTAGATAAATTTATTGTTTAAAAAGTTTTAAAAAATTAAGAGATTTTCATATTTTTCATTGACCTAAAATAAAAAATTGTATTTTATGAAAAAAACGAAAATAATAATCTTAAACGTGCGAGGGTGAGCAGACTCAAACCTTTGTATAGCCTGATGGATAAGTCTAAAGGTCTCAAGTCGGCTGCTGGGATAGCGCCTTAACGCGCTCAACCAAATCGCCACTTGCATCCATTTTCGAAAATATAATATACACATTACCTTTTGGATTCTTTTTACTAAGTAACTTTAATTTCTATTTTACCAACTGTAGTAACAGTTTTTTTTGGTAAGTGAGGTTATGTCATAGTTAAATGTTTACATTTACATATCAATTTAAATTTAATAGTAGTGTCAGTTTTACAATTGCTTATATATTACGTGAAAGTGAATATTTATTTTTGAATTAGTGTTTTGTGGTGTTGGTGTTTGTGAATAATAAACAAAAAAATTGCATCCTAATTTTAATAATCCTTATCATTGTTTGTTTTAAGTTTATATCATACTTTTTAATACGTTTTTTTATTATAGAAAATTTGGTAGACATTTTTACATATTTTGGAATGTTAAATTTAATTTATAAATTAAAGTACAATTTTTAATGCAAATCAATTTGTGTAATTAATTTTTTTTTTAATCATTAATGTATGTAAACTGAATTTTAATTTTTAAATAACATATTACATGCAGTTTTTATTTTTTATGAATTATGTACCCGGGTAGCAAAATCCAAGTCGCTACCAGAGTACAGATCTGATGCAGACCTGTTATTCTAGATCTGGAACGGATCTGGAATTTTACATGGTCCAAACCAGAAGCAGACTTGGTAACCAATTAAACAGCTCTATCTATATGCAGGTACCAAAACTACTAAACCAATTGCACAAATAATGAAAAGTCGGTAAGGTGAAACCGATTGAGCCCTTGAACAGGTAGGAAAATAAGGATAGCGACGTACAGAAGTATATTAAGAGAAAACCGAAATTTTAACTTTGTACTGCTACAAATTTCTCTTTACTATTTTAATGATCATTCTCTATATTTGAATTAGTTAAAAATAACTAATTTTCAGAAAAGCATATCTGATTGTCAGTTAAAAATAACTGATATTTTAGTACACTCATTTAACTGATTCAATTATAATTAAATAAGAATTATTAATTAAGCTTAATGAGATTAATTAATGAGTAGCTCATAATATTAATTTTTTCATTATATACTATAAAATACCGAATATTTATTCATAACAATAATAATTTGTAATACACTGAAATATTGATAAAATTTGACCAATTTTTAGTTGTTTTTTTACTGATAACCATTAATTTTGTCATTGACAATGAGTTAATTTTAACTGATTGCAGAAGTAAAATGTCAGTCATTTATTGTTAGTTAACCCAGTGATTTTTAACTGATTCAAATTTAGAGAGCACAATTAAAATATAATTGTTCTTGTCGTTTCACGAATATTTATATTTTATGACCCTTATAATGCAAAACATTTCCATCTGTATGCTTTTTAAAATTACTTTACTAAACAGTTGGTTACTTAATGTATCTATTGGACTGAATTCAGATTTATAATTGTTTAACCTAATATTCGAAAATATTTACTCGGAAACAAATCCCTGTATTTACAATAAATTCTATAATTATTACTCTACACAAGTAATTTATGCTTACAAATTAAAAACCGAGAAATCTGAAAATGTACTATATAAACAACTTTTGGGAATTTCCCAAACGTAGCATGAGCGCGTAAAGTAACCCTGAACCGCAGGGGTTCTACCTATCTTTTCTTTCGGGTTTCAGTAAGTGATATATAGTTAGGTGCTCGAATCCCTGCGTTTGGGAATTTTCTTAATATAATTATAATCTACGACTTTAATAAAAAAAAAATGAAATACTGTGTTTAGGAGTGTGTATTTAAGTAGTTCTTCCAGCTTAAAATGAAAAAAAAAATTGAAAAAAATTAAAAAATAAACAATTTAAAACATTTAAATTTAACTTAAATTTTGCTTTTTGTAATTTATTTAAAAACAATCTTATTCATTTGAAAAATGCCTATTTTATTAATTGCAAAAGATGAAAATATTATTATTGTATTTAAATTAAATATATTTTCAACTAAAAACACAAATTTTACAAAAAGCAAAGCTATTATAATAAACAGCAAAGCAATGACCAGAAAAAAGCAAGAACCCACGCTAGGTACTGTCGAACGCCTTGTTACCATACGAACAACAGAGAAAATCAAATCTGGTTATATACACGTTTCAGACATGTTCCGCGTTTCAAACCAGCTTTGGCACAGACTTGGTTACCAGATCTGGCCCAGATCTAATCAGATCAGTTACAGACCTGATCCAGACTTCAATTGCTACCCGGGTAGGATTATATTTAGTGCCTTTTTACTAAACTATAAAGTATTCAACAATATTTCCATTCTCCAAAAAATGGGGAAAAATGTATTTTTTTAAAATATTTTAAATAAAAAAACTGCTAAATTGTGCAAATTTTGTTTTTGAAATTCAAGTTTCATTTCGTTTCGTGTCGTGTCGGCTCGAAAATTAAGTCCAAAAAACTTAAATATTTAGTGTCAGTCAAAAAATTACTAAAAAGAGAAAACAAAATATTTCAAGATTTAAATGCATATAAAAATCGTGTTCACTTTTTTCACTTTATAATTCTATTGAAGTCTCCTCATACTATTTTATATCTATTATTAAAGTTATAATTCTATTATGTCTTTAAATATTGTATTTTGTTAGCTGTGATTTTTTATTTAATACTAAATACTTGAGTTTCTAAAATATTTATTTTTGATGTGTACTAAAATAAATTCAATTTTTTAAAATTTTAATTTAGATTTTTTAGTTTAGTTTTTAGTTAATACGAAACTAAATTCAATTTATTAATATATAGTTTCGAGTCGTCACGAAACAAAATCTAATTTGTTAAGGGGACACCTAAGTGGAAAAATGACAAAAAATCGATTTTTTTTATTTGATTTTCTAAAAGTAGACTCAATTAGGAATAGAACAAGACTTTTTAAAACCTTTTCTGAAGAGTTGAAAAAATCTGATTACATGATTCTGAATACCATGAGTTTTTAGTATTTTTTCTTTTTTCGTGTCTCCTGTAAAAATTATTTTTTTCCAATTTTTAAAATTTCGGTACACTTTTCTCCGAATCTACTAAACCGATTTGTAATTTTTTTTTTACTTTGTTCAGTAAGGTTTCAAGAATACGAATAAGAAGTTTAACATCATTTTGAGTTGTACAAACGGAGATATGAGTCAATGAATCAGAGAAAATGGGATTTTAATTTTGCTTTTGGTATAAATATCCATAAAAAAAGTTTCTATTGAAGATAACGTCGTATAACTTCTTATTCATATAATTGATTATATTTGTAATCGAATGAAAAAAGGGCGAACGCAATTGGAATAATAGTTTTCGAGAAAAGTGTACCGAAAGTTGACTCTTTTTGCATTGTTTTTAGGTGATTTAGGTGTCCCCTTAATTTTGTTTCGGGTCGACATGAAACTAAATTCAGTTTATTAATTTAGTTTTGTGTCGACACGAAACTAAATAACTCAGCTTGTTAATTTATTTTTGTGACAACTCAGAAACTAAAACGAAACTAAACTTTCGTAATGGTCCCTGATTTATAATAATAAGAAATTTGAATTTTTCCATTATTTTTCAAAATTTTATTGTTTATATTTAATTAATGTTTATAAATGTAAACATTAATTAAGATAGAGTTTTACAAATATTTTTAAATAACATCAATTTAAAAGCTTATTTACCACATAGTATATTAATATTAAATAAACTATTAATATTAAATTAAAAAATTTTTTTTTTGGTTTTTGCAGACAATAGACAACTACATTTAAAAAAAAATAACTTCTTTTTTTTAATTTAAAGTCGCTGAATTTGATTTTCAAAGTAATAAAATTTTTCGTTTAAATTCAATTATTATTTTAAGGAATTTTAAGAAAATTCAGTGCAAAATTCAATTATTTTCAAAAGAAATAAA
Organism: Leptopilina heterotoma; assembly: GCF_015476425.1. Lineage (NCBI taxonomy): Eukaryota > Metazoa > Arthropoda > Insecta > Hymenoptera > Figitidae > Leptopilina > Leptopilina heterotoma. The sequence goes on from NW_025111155.1 coordinate 265,991, forward strand.
ATTCTTTTTAGGAATTTAATTATTTTCTGGAATTTTAATAAAATTCATTGCAAAAATCAATTATTTTCATAAAAAATAACAAAAGAATTCTTCACAAGAATTCAGTTATCTTCAAAAGTAGGTAATAAAATTCTTCGCAGAAATCAATTATTTACAAGAAAAAATTCTGATTAACATTTCAATTATCTGTATAAATTGCAAAATTTTTCGCTAGAAAATTTAAATAATTTCATAACAATTTTAATTGAATTCCTGCAAAGAATTAAATTATTCTTAAAAATTATATTAAGGTAAATGACCTAGTCGCCGCACGGCTAAGGTTAACTCTTGATGTTTTAAACTTTTTAAAATATAAAATTAATAGTATGGTGGTAATAAATATATTATTTTGATAGATAAGGTATTTAAGTTTCGAAGGCAATGCTGTGAAACCATTTTTATCTATTTAATGCTGGAAAAACTTATTATAAAAGAGCAAAGTCATTTGGCCCAGTGCCTGAACGGAAAATTTAGTGTTGTCCCAGTCGTGCAGGCCCAGTTGCTAAACGAAATTTGACGACATTCAGGTTATAAATAATGTATTGAATTTTGACGGAATAAATCGACAATATTGTGTTACTATCGATAATTTTTTTAATTATAAAATTAAATGTAAATAATTAATTATCAATATAAATAATAAGTAAGTGATAAATTAATTATGGTAAAAGTTGTATTAAAAATAAAAAGTAATTTTAATTAAAATTATTTATTAACCCATTAAGTCCCATGAAGAAACCAGCCATTGTATTAAAAAACTAACAATTGGATTCATAGGCAAATGGAAAAAAAAGATAAACCTGTTTTTTTGGTTTTAATTTCTAATTGTTTAACAACAATTGTTAAAACAAAAAAAATTTTAAATTTTTTGAAAACTGTTAACGCCAATCGATTCTACGTGAAAAAATAAGAATGTTTTGTATAGGTCATTTTTTTCTCTAAGTCGTATTTTGTTTACAAAATTGTTATAAACAAATTAAGCTGGGTAAAGGGTGTTTCATCCCAATCATAAACAAATGGATTTTAAGTAAAACTAACAATTGGATTTATAGGCAAATGGAAAAAAAAGATTTACCTGTCTTTTTGTTTTTAATTTCCAATTGTTTATCAACAATTGTTTAAACAAATAAATAAAAATTTAAAAATATTTGAAAATTGTTAACGCTAATCGATTCTACGTGGAGAAATGAGAATGATTTGTATGGGTCATTTTTGTCTACAAGTAATATTTTGTTTATAAAATTGTTATAAACAAATTAAGCTGGGTAATAGGGTGTTTCATCCCAAGCATAAACAAATGGATTTTAAGTAAAACTAACAATTGGATTAATAGGCAAATGGAAAAAAAGGTATTCATATTAAATGTATTTAATTTCCAAGTGTTTAAACAAATTAATAAAAATTTAAAACTTTTGAAAACTGTTGCTTGGGATGAAACACTCATTATCCAGCTTAATTTGTTTATAACAATTTTATAAACAAAATACGACTTGGAGTAAAAAATGACCCATACAAATCATTATTATTTCTCCACGTTGAATCGATTAGCGTTAACAATTTTCAAATATTATATATTTTTCAAATATTTTTAAATTTTTATTAATTTGTTTAAAAAATGTTGTTAAACAATTGGAAATTAAAAACAAAAAGACAGGTATATCTTTTTTTTCCATTTGCCTATGAATCCAATTGTTAATTTTTTAATACAATGGCTGGTTTCTTCATGGGACTTAATGGGTTAATCAAATTCTTTTAAATAGGTCTTGTAAGATTGTTAACAAATATTCCAATCAAATTGAAACATAATCTTTTCTATAAATCAATATTTTAGAAATAGCAACAGTTAATTAACATTTATTTTGGGTATTTTTTTATTGGCTCTTGGTTATCTCTTGTTGGTTTTTCTTTTCTAGATCGTTACATAGATTTTTGGAAGGGTGGCCAATAAATTATAACTTTAAATAAAATATATACTTACATCTTTACGTTTAGACTGGGTGTCTACAACCAATCTGAAAAAAATTTCCCTGACATTTCCAGGTTTTCCAGGCCTTCTAAATTTTTTTTTCCAGGTTTTAAGAATAGACGTAGAGGTTACGAAAAATGCACTGCTTAATTTTCAATTTTTATTAAAAAGGCAAATTACTTTTTATTTTATAACATTTATAAATGTCGAACATAAAATGAACATTTTTTAGAACAATGATAGGTCTCATCTTAACAAACTAATTTTTTTAATGACATTATTTCAGCTTTAATGCGAGCAGTTTCTTTGGCAGCTTCATCCATGACTCTTTTTTTTCATTTTCTAAAATTTTAAAACTGTTTTTTATCCGTTGGTTATTTTTTGCTCGCTCATCTCCTTTTTCTATATTTTCTTTATTTTCTTTTAAATCCTCCCTGTACAAACTTGACGATGATCGCACATATTGTAACATTTTTTTGTCAATCACAAAATCCGTTAAAGGATATTTCATAGAATTAATAGCGTCACATACAACTCGCCGTGCTATTAATGATTTTTCTTGTTGATTGTCTGATAAACATTCTCTGTTTATTGAGAACCCCCTTTCTAACGAAGCATTCCCATGTGAAAGGATCATTACACGTTTTATAAATTCATACAAATTTTTAAAGTTATCAGTTCCATGTAAATCTACAATACTAATCCAGAAATTATCAAGCTTATTTTCAGTCTTTTTAAATGATTTTAATTTGTTTACAGTACTTGTAAAAGAAATAATATCATCATATTCCTTTTGCACTTTTTCGGCTTTAGCAGCAACTAAAAGTTTGTTAAGAACGAACTTCTCTAAAACGATTGCAATTCTTTTTATTGCTACTTTTTTATTTAAAGCGACTAGAGGGTCAAAACACGATAAACCTTTTAAAATAGAATATTTTAATGGCGATTTATCTTTCATTTTAATTAAAAACGACTTTAAAATTGAACGACAATCGTTTTTAAAATATAAAGTGTCGAGTTTCGAATCATCTTTGGTTTTTTTTAAAGCATTTAATGCATCTTTGGTTAAATAGCCTACATTAATTTTATTCGCTGTTAATAAGTTTTCATCTTTTTGGATATCTATTTTTAGGATAGAATCATCTAACTTACTTATTAAATTTGGTTTTACAATTCGCTTTACAATATCAGAATACAGTACCAATAGCGAATTGTACATTAAAGGGACCTTTGGATCATTCGTTTGAAACTCGGTTAAGAAAGATGAGCATTCGCATGCAAAAGCTTGAAAAAAAGCTAGTCGCGCGTCAAGAAAATCATCATTTAAACCTATTTTTACAGTACCGTCAGCAATTGTCAGTCCACCCATTTTTAAAGGAATGACAAAAGTTTTTTAACATAAAATTCATGAAAACTAAAATTTTTTTTGGTTTGTATTTTGAAAGACGATAAAATTTTGAAAAGAATAAGACCTTACAGAAGTCATTTGGCCAAAATTTGTAGAAGATATTCCTAAAAATCGTCATTTTCAATGTTTTACAAAAATTTAAATAACTTCTAAAATAATGAACGCTTTTTAATAATCTTAGGCTTATTTTAAAGGTCTTTTTCTACGGAATAAGAATTACTTATAGGCATTAACCTGTCATTTTTAACTTGGAATAAGCATGACGTCAAAATTAGACAAAAAAATTGTAGAAATTTGAAATCAATTTTTTGTACTAAAAACTATTCTAGAACATATATAAAACATGATATGGTGTAGATTTTTCAAGAAAATTTAATAAAAATATATGTTTGAATTTCAAAAATTATTTTTCTTTTAATAATATTATTTCAAATTTTTTTTAATTTTTTTGTCCAACTTTGACGTCAAGCTTATTCTAAGTTAAAAATTACAGGTTAATGCCTATAAGTAATTCTTATTCTGTAGAAAATTGTCTTTAAAATAAGCCTAAGATTATTAAAAAGCGTTCATTATTTTAGAAGTTATTCAAATTTTTGTAAAACATTGAAAATGACGATTTTTAAGAATATCTTCTACAAATTTTGGCCAAATGACTTCTGTAAGGTCTTATTCTTTTCAAAATTTTATCGTCTTTCAAAATATAAACCAAAAAAAATTTTACTTTTCATGAATTTTATGTTAAAAAATGTTTGTCATTCCTTTGATAATGGGTGGACTGACAATTTCGGACGGTACTGTACAATATTGAAACTTTTACACGTTGGTTCATTTTTTGTGCCTTTGACATGTTTAACGTATTTCGAGGTATGGGGTAAGATTTTTCTAGCTCTTTCAGCTACCGGTACATTTTCTAACCATCGAACACCACAAAAATTTTTGGGAAATAAATCAGAACCAGTAATTCTCATATAGTCTTCTCTACGCGCAGGAGCAAAATCAAATAAATTAAACAACGCTCTTAAGAAATCTACTATTTCCCATTTTACAACTTTAAAGCTTGTTTTGAAAGAATTATGAAGAATATGTAATGGACATGAACCAATGTCAACAAGCTTTTTATTTTCTTCACTTAACACAAGGCTTGCTTCGAGATCTTTAAAAAATTTCAAGTTAACGTTTGGACCGTCCATTGACAGTTGAATAACTTTTCTTAATACATTTTTAGGAATGTTGTCTTCAAATGACTGTAAAAAATCTATTGCTTGTGTATGTCCTAAAAATACTGAAGTTAAATAACGAGTTGATACTTCGTTGGATACGTCGTTCCAAAACCGAAGGACAATATCCATTTGCTGCTTCTTAAATATTTTGTTGAATGTTTCATCAAATCCTATCACAACTGCTTCAGAATTCTCAATTTGATTCAATAATTCTTCTCGAAAGTAATTATGTAATCCATAATTTATTATATAAGACGACCTTGATTTGCTTAATTTCAGCTTTTAAATTTTTTCATTTTCGGGAAACATTTTGGCAAGCACAGGTATACTAGTTTCTATATCGCGCAAGGAATTATGACGAGAAACATGATGTAGAATCCATATTATTTCTGCCTTGGATATATCTTCTGTAGTAAAAAAAGTTTTGAAATTTTCTGCTTGTGATGTTTGTGAAACATTTTCTATTGTTTTAAAATTTGTCTGCGAAGTTGCCGTATTTGATTTCTCGATAACATCTGACACATTATCTTTTTTCGTATTTGATACATCGTCTATTGGCAGTGTAGATTGCATAGTTGCTACAATCGATGGTGTACTATTTTTTACTCGAATTATTTTACTGTGCTTTTTCGATTTTTAATGACTTACTAATGCTTGTCTCCCCATGTTGCTTAAACTGAAAGTGTGGTTGCATAAAGTGCATTTTGCGTAGTTATTGTTATTAGTAACAGATTGTACCCAAGGAAAGTCTTCTGTAAACGTACTTTTGAATTGGCACTTTTTTGTATTTTTTTTGCTTCTCTCCATGTTTAGTCCTACAAAGAAATATTATATACTTGTACACTTGACAATATTTTAATAATAATATTAATAATAAACTATTTTATTTACTACGGTTACACTGTAAAAGATTTCTTTATTAGTTAATCATACAGAGTGTATGATTTTCTTTGATAAAAATAAAATTTAAAGGTTATGTTATTCGTATACATGAGTCCTATATATATTTAAAAAAGGTGAATTTTAAATTACTTACCGAATTCAACATTCATGGAAATGTTGTTTAAAGAATGCAGAAATATAGCGTTTATTTTTAATAATATATAATAATATAAATAAATCACATTTTATTTGGCACTAATAGTACTTTTTTCACGTGTAAATACAAGAGAATAGTTTGAACTTGATGACCTTTTCAGATAGGGTTAGGTATCCAAATGAAGTTAAAGGTTCATTCCACACTTACTAATGTGGACGACTGTGTGAAACGTATTGGACTTAAGACGAATGCGAGATATGTAAGTTACCGTCGTTACCGTAATCGACTTACGTACATGTTTTTCACGCATCGTAATCCATTAAGACACGTCCACATCTTTTGCATAATAATACTGTGAGTCAACATTTAAATAGTAAATCTGCATTTATTTGATTATGTGTTTATGGATGGTCTGCAATTCATTTCATTTATCAAAATCTTGATCAAAATAAAATAGAAACGCGAATTTTTATGTGCATTAAAAATATTGTTCAAGAGTAGGTATTTCAAAATATAAAATAAAAAAAATTCCCTGACTTGCAAAAAAATTCCCTGACATTTCCCGGTTTTCCAGGCCTTTTTTAATTTCCCTGACATTTCCCGGTTTTCCAGGTTTTCCAGGTGTTGTAGACACCCTGGTTTAGACAGGTTATTTTTATTTTCGAAATATCTGTCAAATTCACCGTGTAGCAACTGGGACATGAAAAACTAATAAACAACCCCAGTCGCTGAACGCTACGTTCAGGCACTAGTACACTTATTATTTTGACGTACGAGTTGATAAATTCTTAATTTTATAATAAAATAGGGGGAAAAACGAATTATCATTTACAATATGCATTTTATATACAATCATAATGAGTATAAAACTATGGCGAACATTAATTTCAGTCAGGTAATAAATATTTTATTATTCGAAACTTAAGCAATGTCTAACGAAAAAAATAAAAAATGGTCGCTCAAACGATGGATTCATTAACATGTGCGAATAAATAATTTTTTGTAAGAAAATGAAAACCTAATATTCAAGATATTTATATTATTTGACAACCTCAAACATTTATCTTTTCATAAAATATAATTTTTAATAAAAAAATTCAAAACAGTTCTTATTTTTACTTAATTTATCAATAAAAGTTCAGCCACTGGTACACGTGCGGCGACTGGGTCATTTACCTTATAGTTCGTCGAAAGAATTCAATTATTCCTAAAAATCCTATAAAAATTCATGGAGAGAATTCAATTATTTAAAATATTTATTTATAAAATTCGTCGAAACAATCTAATTGTTCATTAAAATACTTATTTTTGTATTTAAATATTTGAATTCTAGTAGTCTTCTAATAAATATTGATTTAAATATGAATTTTAGTTAAAATTTTAGATCTTTTAATTGAATATTACAATCAATATAGCGAGAATTTTTAGAAATAATTGAGTTTTGAAATTAATTTTTTTGAAAAAGTTTAATTGAATTTTTTTATTATTTTAAGTTTTTGTTTTCTAATATAGTTTTAATTAAAGAATTTACGAATAATTGAAATTATTTAATTATTGTAAAACTAAAATAAAATAACTTGGAGTTATTGATATCATCATGTTTTATAGTTATGAAAAATTTAATTTTTTGTATTTTAAGTAAAATTTTTTTTTATTTGACTCGGACTGGTTATATATTTTTGTCAGCAATTGGTCCGTAAAGTCCGCAGTTTTAAATACTTTCACTGGTTCGAGCACTGGTATTATATACTTATTTCGTAATTCTGAACAATCAATTGTATGGATTTTCAAAAATTTTGATTTTTTTGAGGAATAATTGAATTCTTTCGACGAAATATAATATAATTTTTAAGAATAATTTAATTCTTTGCAGGAATTCAATTAAAATTGTTATGAAATTATTTGAATTTTTTGACGAAAAATTTTGCAATTTATAAAGATAATTGAAATGTTAATCAGAATTTTTTCTTGTAAATAATTGATTTCTGCGAAGAATTTTATTACCTACTTTTGAAGATAACTGAATTCTTGTGAAGAATTCTTTTGTTATTTTTTATGAAAATAATTGATTTTTTCAAAGAATTTTATTAAATTTCCTGAAAATGATTGAATTCCCAAGAAGAATTTTAATTCTTTTGAAAATAATTGAATTTTGCACTGAATTTTCTTAAAATTCCTGAAAATAATTAAATTTAAACGAAAAATGTTATTACTTTGGAAATAATTGACTTTTGCAATGATTTTTATTAAAATTCCTGAAAATAATTGAATTTAAACGAAAAATGTTATTATCTACTTTTGATGATAACTGAATTCTTGTGATGAATTCTTTTGTTACTTTTTTAAGAAAATAATTGATTTTTGCAATGAATTTTATTAAAATTCCAGAAAATAATTAAATTCCCAAAAAGAATTTTATTTCTTTTGAAAATAATTGAATTTTGCACTGAATTTTCTTAAAATTCCTTAAAATAATAATTGAATTTAAACGAAAAATTTTATTACTTTGGAAATCAAATTCAGCGACTTTAAATTAAAAAAAAGAAGTTAAAAACTAAAAAAAAATTTTTTTTAATTTAATATTAATAGTTTATTTAATATTAATATACTATGTGGTAAATAAGCTTTTAAATTGATGTTATTTAAAAATATTTGTAAAACTCTATCTTAATTAATGTTTACATTTATAAACATTAATTAAATATAAACAATAAAATTTTGAAAAATAATGAAAAAATTCAAATTTCTTATTATTATAAATCAGGGACCATTACGAAAGTTTAGTTTCGTTTTAGTTTCTGAGTTGTCACAAAAATAAATTAACAAGCTGAGTTATTTAGTTTCGTGTCGACACAAAACTAAATTAATAAACTGAATTTAGTTTCGTGTCGACCCGAAACTAAATTAACAAATTAGATTTAGTTTCGTAACGACTCGAAACTAAATTAATAAATTGAATTTAGTTTCGTGTTAACTAAAAACTAAACTAAAAAATCTAAATTAAAATTTTAAAAAATTGAATTTATTTTAGTACACATCGAAAATAAATATTTTAGAAACTCAAGTATTTATTATTAAATAAAAAATCACAGCTAACAAAATACAATATTTAAAGAAATAATAGAATTATAACTTTAATAATAGATATAAAATAGTATGAGGAGATTGTACATTGTATGCGTAGATATACTTAGCGTAACAATTGATAATAAAGGATTTTTCTGTACAGAACATATAAACTTATATTTATAATAATATATTTATTTATATAATATTTATTTATATAACTAATAATAAATAAATTTATTTTATACAAATTATATATTTTTTATAAGAAAATGTTTTAAATATAGGAACCTTTGAAATGATAATTCGTCATTTATTGATTCATTCAAAATTTTATTTTCACAAATGATTTTTGTTATTGATTTAATAATGTGTTTAAAAATTATATTTTAAAAACAATGTACAGTATTTACATGATTAATTTAAACATTAATCACAATTCTAATTTCCTTATCCAAATGTGAGAAGTACCCAATGGGAAAAAAACCATTGGCGCATTAATGGCCCAATAATGGGAGCCACCATTCCATTATTGTCCCATTATTGGCACCCAATAATGGACCACTAATGGTAAAATCGTGGGATGTCCACGCCGATGCCAATAATTGGCAAACCATTATTGGCACATTATTGGCTGCCATTAAAAAACCAATAATAAAAAAATGTTTTTTTATTAAATTTTGTTAAATAATAAATTTATTTATTTAATAATTATTTTATTTATTATTATTATTATTATTATTATTATTATTATTATTATTATTATTATTATTATTATTATTATTATTATTATTATTATTATTATTATTATTATTATTATTATATTATTATTATTATTATTATTATTATTATTATTATTATTATTATTATTATTATTATTATTATTATTATTATTATTATTATTATTATTATTATATTATTATTATTATTATTATTATTATTATTATTATTATTATTATTATTATTATATATTATTATTATTTTTTTTTTTTTTTTTTTTTTTTTTTTTTTGCTTAGGGAATTTTGGGAAATCTGCCTACAGATACCATGGATTCCGCACTCCAAGGTTATGTGGGGTTGGTGTGATAAAACAAAAGAAGATAAAAAAAAGAAAAATAAATATATAAAATAGTAAATTTAATAAACTGGCGACCTACTGCCAGCCCGACCCACTAAAACCCGTAACCCTTCTTCTGGAGCCCTTTACCCTCCCTCGGAACTGTCGTAAGACTTTAGCCTTCGAGGGTGGCGCTCCAACTCTGTCGCTAATGTGACTTTCTGCTTTTCTCTGCGGTTATCCTGCGTTAATAGTTAAAAATTTAAAACTATTTCAATATAAAGCGGAATTAACAGCACAACAATAATTAAAAATAACAAATGTGTAATTAAGTGTAAAAAGTCAAAAGATAAAATTATAAACGGATATATAAAAAAAAGAAAAAATAAACGCGTATAAAAAATTGAAAACATAAAACTGTACAAAGATGAATAATAAAAAAAAAAAACACAAACAATTAAAAAATGTATAAGGACAAATAAATCACAAAATAAATTAATAAAAAACAAACGAATAAATTAAAAGCTGTTTAAATTACGCTTTTTGGCGGCCGTCGAGATCCTTCCTCGACATAACCGAGATTATGAAGTTCTCGACTTGCCGCCAATTCTCCTTTGACTGGGTCATCAGCGATACCATGTTCTCCGGTGTAACTTGACTGTTTACACCTTCGAACATGGCCCGCCTCTCCAAGTCCCATTTCTTGCATGAGAAGAGGGTGTGCTCCGCGTTGTCCTCAGGGAACTGGCAATATGCACACACCTCGTTCTCGCGTAATTTAAAGCGACACAGGTACGAGTTAAAACACCCGTGACCTGTGAACGCCTGAGTCAAGTAATAGGAAACCTTACCGTGTTTCCTATTTATCCAGGTGGCGAGTGCCGGGATAAGGCGATAAGTCCATCGACCTTTTTCCTCACCATCCCATCTTTCTTGCCATCTTTCTATGAGCCTGTGCCTCGCTTTTTTGCGGATTAGGCCCTTGCTTGGTCTTAATTCCTCATTCAAGGAACTGCTTTCTTTAGAAAAGAGAAACATTTCTTCCCTTTCCCTCGCCAAAAGATCTGCTGGCGGGACACTTGCAAGGACCTGCACAGCACTCGTAGATACCGTCTTATATGCAGAGATGATACGCGTTGTTATCGATCTCTGCGCAGACAGTATCTTTTCACAGATGGTCACACATCTTTTACTCCTCAGGGATGGGGCCCACGCTGGTGCTGCATAGAGCATTTTAGCGTGGGCGACACTCGCCACCAGTCTTCTTTTTTGTTCACGGGGTCCGCCAACATTTGGCATTAGCCGTGAAAGATTAGCCGCACACTCGATCGCCTTATTTGACGCCGTAGCCATGTGGTGGTGGAAGTTTAACCTTCCATCTAACTCCACACCAAGATATTTAATTTGCTTACTCCACTTGACCTCAAATCCGTCTATCACGATTCGTGGGAGCTCATAACCACGTCTGTCTGTGACCAGCAGTGCCTCGGTCTTTTCCAGGGCCATTTCAAGACCTCTGGTATCCAGCCAGCTTTTAGCTAGTCGCAGACATTCGTTCACCAATGTCCCAAGAGCCTCCTCACTTTCGGCAGTGCACACGAATAATGCGTCGTCCGCAAAGCCGATGATCACCGCACCTTCGGGCAGATCCATTCGCAGAAAATCATCGTAAGATACATTCCATACAAATGGACCCACCCTTGAGCCTTGAGGAGCCCCACGCTGCATCTCTTCCTTGAGAGTGCAGGTGTCTCCCTCATATATAACCCACCTGTCGCTAAGATAATTATCCATTATCCGCAACAAGTAGGGCGGCATGTTTTTCTTTTCCATCGACTCGATGAGATCTTTCCATCTTGCGGAATTAAACGCGTTACGTATGTCAATTGCTACCAACGCGCAGAAGCTCTTCTTTTTCCCAGGTCCCAATTTGTTTTTTCCTGCTTTGGCTATGTCCACAACTGCCTGGATGGCATCAACTGTGGACTTGCCTTTACGGAAACCAAATTGGTGATCGGACAGACGATTCTCTTCGGTCAAGTGGCCTTGCAATCTCTGCAGAACCATATCCTCTAGAAGTTTACCCATCGTATCTAGCAGGCATATAGGCCTGTACGATGAAACCTTATCTAGAGGTTTTTCACCTTTCCTTAGGAGGACTAACCTCTGTCGCTTCCAGTCGCGGAAGAACTCTCCTCTCTCAAGGCAAAGATTGAAGCATCGAAGCAGAATCTGGGGTAAAGTGTCGATTACCAACTTTAGGATCTCGTTACTTATCCCATCGATTCCAGGCGCCTTGCCTGTTTTCAATCTTTTGCCTGCTTTTTGCAGTTCACTAAGTGTGAAGAGTTCTTCCTCTTCGACTTTGCAAAAACTCCAGTCCCTTCTAAGGTATGGCTCCGCAGGAGGAAACAAAGAACTTATTATCTTTCTGACCCAATCGGGATTGTCCAGGCCGGGGGTCTTTTGCCTCGTCACTAATTTCTTAGTTACGATTTTAAAAGCCAGACCCCATGGGTCCTTATCGACTTCCTCGATTAGGTCCTTCCAGCTACGGCGTCGCGACTTGCGGATCTCTTTCTTGAGGTCCTTTTTCGCCTCCTTGAAAGCCTCTTTCAGCAAGGGATCTCCCTTAGATCGGGTATATGTCCTTCTTGCTTTGAGGCATTCCTTTCTCAAGGAGACTAGCTCCTCTGACCACCAGTGCAAGGATTTTCTTACTGGAGTGGCGCCTTTGCGTGGCATTGACGCATTGCAAGCGGTGACTATCATGTTCCTCACCGCTCGCACCTCCCCATCCAGACTGCTCGGCCTCTTCACCCAGCCCAAGTCCTCAATTAAAAGGGCTTCTCTTAGGGACCGGCCGAACTTTTCCTTGTCGAGTCTCTTCATATTCCACGAGGAGGTTTTGCGACTAGGAGCATCCTGTCTTTTTCCTCCTCGTGTGTCTCCCATAGAGACTGAGAACTCAATGTACTGGTGGTCACTTGCGGTATATTCCTCTGAGACCCGCCAGTCGGTTATGCGGCTAAATAGTTTAGACGATGCGATTGTTAGATCTATAATTGATCCGATCGCACCTCGTCTAAAAGTCCATGTATTGCCTCGGTTTACTGCCAATAAGTCGTTTCTGGAGATCATTTCTCCAATACGAATTCCTCTCTTGTCGAGTCTCGTCTCACCCCCACTCTGGCGACTTTGCGTTAAAATCACCAGTGATGATGACATCCAGCCTGGATTCTGTGAGGCTCGATTCTAGGTCTTCGATATTATTATTATTATTATTATTATTATTATTATTATTATTATTATTATTATTATATTATTATTATTATTATTATTATTATTATTATTATTATTATTATTATTATTATTATTATTATTATTATTATTATTATTATTATTATTATTATTATTATTATATTATTATTATTATTATTATTATTATTATTATTATTATTATTATTATTATTATTATTATTATTATTATTATTATTATTATTATTATTATTATTATTATTATTATTATTATTATTATTATTATTATTATTATTATTATTATTATTATTATTATTATTATTATTTTTTTTTTTTTTATTTTTTTTTTTGCTTAGGGAATTTTGGGAAATCTGTTTACAGATACCTTGGATTCCGCACTCCAAGGTTATGTGGGGTTGGTAAAATAAAAAAAAGGGAATTTAAAAAAAAAAGGATAAATAAATAAATGTTATAATAAATTTAATAAACTGGCGACCTACTACCAGCCCGACCCACTAAAACCCGTAACCCTTCTTTTGGAGCCCTTTACCCTCCCTCGGAACTGTCGTAAGACTTTAGCCTTCGAGGGAGGCGCTCCAACTCTATCGCTGCTGCGACTTTGTTCTGTGTCTGCGGTTCTCCTGCGTCAATAGTTAAAAAATTTAAAACTATTTCAATATAAAAGCGGAATTAACAGCACAACAACAATAAAAAACAAAAATTTTAAGAAGTTTAAAAAGTCAAAAGATAAAATTATAAACGGATATATAAAAAAAAAAATAAAAATAAACGCGTATAAAATATTGAAAACATAAAATTGTACAAAGATGAATAAAAAAAAACAAAACAAATTAAAAAAAATGTATAGGGACAAATAAATCACAAAATAAATTAATAAAAAACAAACAAACAAATTAAAAGCTGTTTAAATTACGCTTTTTGGCGGCCGTCGAGATCCTTCCTCGACATAACCGAGATTATGAAGTTCTCGACTTGCCGCCAATTCTCTTCCGACTGGGTCATCAGCGATACCATATTCTCCGGTGTAACTTGACTGTTTACACCTTCGAACATGGCCCGCCTCTCCAAGTCCCATTTTTTGCATGAGAAGAGGGTGTGCTCCGCGTTGTCCTCAGGGAACTGGCAATATGCACACACCTCGTTCTCGCGTAATTTAAAGCGACACAGGTACGAGTTAAAACACCCGTGACCTGTGAGCGCCTGAGTCAAATAATAGGAAACCTGACCGTGTTTCCTATTTATCCAGGTGGCGAGTGCCGGGATAAGGCGATAGGTCCATCGACCTTTTCCCTCACCATCCCATCTTTCCTGCCATCTTTCTATGAGCCTGTGCCTCGCTTCTTTGCGGATCAGGCCCTTGCTTGGTCTTAATTCCTGATCCCAGGAACTGCTTTCTTTAGAAAAGAGAAACATTTCTTCCCTTTCCCTCGCCAAGAGATCTGCTGGCGGGACACTTGCAAGGACCTGCACAGCACTCGTAGATACCGTCTTATATGCTGAGATGATACGCGTTGTTATCGATCTCTGCGCCGACAGTATCTTTTCACAGATGGTAACACATCTTTTACTCCTCAGGGATGGGGCCCACGCTGGTGCTGCATAGAGCATTTTAGCGTGGGCGACACTCGCCACCAGTCTTCTTTTTTGTTCACGGGGTCCGCCAACATTTGGCATTAACCGTGAAAGATTAGCCGCACACTCGATCGCCTTATTCGACGCCGTAGCCATGTGGTGGTGGAAGTTTAACCTTCCATCCAACTCCACACCAAGGTATTTAATTTGTTTACTCCACTTGACCTCGAATCCGTCTATCACGATTCGTGGGAGCTCATAACCACGTCTGTCTGTGACTAGCAGTGCCTCGGTCTTTTCCAGGGCCATTTCAAGACCTCTGGTATCCAGCCAGCTTTTTGCTAGTCGCAGACATTCGTTCACCAATGTCCCAAGAGCCTCCTCACTCTCGGCAGTGCACACGAACAACGCGTCGTCCGCAAAGCCGATGATCATCGCACCTTCGGGCAAATCCATTCGCAGAAAATCATCGTAAGATACATTCCATACAAATGGACCCACCCTCGAGCCTTGAGGAGCCCCACGCTGCATCTCTTCCCTGAGAGTGCAGGTGTCTCCCTCATATATAACCCACCTGTCGCTAAGATAATTATCCATTATCCGCAACAAGTAGGGCGGCATGTTTTTCTTTTCCATCGACTCGATGAGATCTTTCCATCTTGCGGAATTAAACGCGTTGCGTATGTCAATTGCTACCAACGCGCAGAAGCTCTTCTTTTTCCCAGGTCCCAATTTGTTTTTTCCTGCTTTGGCTATGTCCACAACTGCCTGGATGGCATCAACTGTGGACTTGCCTTTACGGAAACCAAATTGGTAATCGGATAGACGATTCTCTTCGGTCAAGTGGCCCTGCATTCTCTGGAGAACCATATCCTCTAGAAGTTTACCCATCGTATCTAGCAGGCATATAGGCCTGTACGATGAAACCTTATCTAGAGGTTTTTCACCTTTCCTTAGGAGGACTAACCTCTGTCGCTTCCAGTCGCGGAAGAACTCTCCTCTCTCAAGGCAAAGATTGAAGCATCGAAGCAGAATCTGGGGTGAAGTGTCGATTACCAACTTTAGGATCTCGTTACTTATCCCATCGATTCCAGGCGCCTTGCCTGTTTTCAATCTTTTGCCTGCTTTTTGCAGTTCACTAAGTGTGAAGAGTTCTTCCTCTTTGACTTTGCAATAACTCCAGTCCCTTCTAAGGTATGGCTCTGCAGGAGGAAACAAAGAATTTATTATCTTTCTGACCCAATCGGGATTGTCCAGGCCGGGGGTCTTTTGCCTCGTCACTAATTTCTTAGTAACGAGTTTAAAAGCCAGACCCCATGGGTCCTTATCGACTTCCTCGATTAGGTCCTTCCAGCTACGGCGTCGCGACTTGCGGATCTCTTTCTTGAGGTTCTTTTTCGCCTCTTTAAAAGCCTCTTTCAGCAAGGGATCTCCCTTAGAACGGGTATATGTCCTTCTTGCTTTGAGGCATTCCTTTCTCAAGGAGGACAGTTTTTCTGACCACCAGTGCAAGGATTTTTTCCTTGGAAAGGCGCCTTTGCGACGTGGCATCGACGCATTGCAAGCGGTGACGATTATATTTCGCACCGCTCGCACCTCTCCATTTAGACTTTTCGGCCTCCTCACCCAACCAGAATCCTCAATTAAGATAGATTCTTTTAGGGACCGGCTGAACTTCTCCTTGTCGAGTTTCTTAATGTTCCACGAGAAGGTTTTGCGACTAGGAGCTTCCTGTCTCTTTCCTCCTCGTGTGTCTCCCATTGAGACTGAGAACTCAATGTACTGGTGGTCACTTGCTGTATATTCCTCAGAGACCCGCCAGTCGCTTATGCGGCTAAATATATTAGACGATGCTATCGTTAGATCTATTATCGATCCGATCGCACCTCGTCTAAACGTCCATGTTTTTCCCCGGTTTACAACTAATAAATCGTTCTTGGAGATCATTTCTCCAATCAGAATTCCTCTCTTGTCGAGCCTCGTCTCACCCCACTCTGGCGACTTTGCATTAAAATCGCCAGTGATGATGACATCCAGCTTGGATTCTATGAGGCTTGATTCTAGGTCTTCTATATTGGCTTCGAAGGTGGTCAGCGGGTCGTTGGGTGAGAAGTAGCAGCTATACATACGTATGTTAGCCACCTCTATCCACACAAACCCGCTGCTTGTCTCCAAGAACTTGTCAACCCGCAATTCTGGGTTGCACAGCTTGATGGCGGCTCTCTTCGCCTTATCCTGATACCAAGGTGCGAGGTCGCTTCCTTGATACTGCTCACTGCAGAACAGGATATCCACCTCATTTTCCCTAGCTGTTTGCATCAGGAGCACCTGTGCATCCTTACTTGTATGCAGGTTGACTTGAAGGAGCTTTAAGGATTTGCCCTTTTAAGTTTCTCCAGTTCCTCCTTGTAAACCGGGCAGGAAATTCTTCCAGGGATATGGTTGACTTCCGTTTTTCCCAAATCTGTACACGTTATGCACTTTGGCTTGTCATTAGTACACTTTTTGGAGAAGTGTCCCGCTTCGCCGCATCTCCGACAGTTTTTTGTTCTGTCGGGGCCCTTGCAAATTCGGGTCACGTGTCCATAGGCTAGGCACTTTTGACATCTTGTCACTTCTAAGTGCGTTCGGATGGATGCATTTATCCAGCCAATACGCACTTTGCCCAGCTTAAGCAGACTCTCGCTGTCCGTTTCATTCAAGCGTACTAGTGCCACTTTCGTACCACCAAAACGTGTCAGAAGTCGGCAAGTCACCTCTAATTCGGGCTTTTGCAACTTCTGCTTTAAGACGGTTAAAACGTCCTCCTCTAAAGTTGTTTCGACAAGATCCCGAATTTCGAGGGTCTTTTTACTGACAAGAGCCGTAACCTCGGCCTTGTCCAGAAGAACGGAGGTAAGATTCTGAGCGAACTTTGAAGTTTCACCCCCCTTTTTCACAACAACAAGAACCTCTTTTTTAAGAGTTCTCCTAATTTTCACAATCTCTGTTCCAGTTTCCTCTGGCTTTACCGAAGTTGTTGCCAGTTTTATGAGATCATGGTAGGTCTCTGGATTCCGGGCCACAATTTTTATTGCCTCCGTTGTTCTAATTTTGGGGGGGCGCTTCTGAAGTCGCTCCCTCTCCTCCGCTTTCTTCAAGGCCTTTTTCTTACGGGCCTCCCGTTTCCTATTGGAGACATTATTATTATTATTATTATTATTATTATTATTATTATTATTATTATTATTATTATTATTATTATTATTATTATTATTATTATTATTATTATTATTATTATTATTATTATTATTATTATTATTATTATTATTATTATTATTATTATTATTATTATTATTATTATTATTATTATTATTATTATTATTATTATTATTATTATTATTATTATTATTATTATTATTATTATTATTATTATTATTATTATTATTATTATTATTATTATTATTTATTATTTATTATTATTAAAAATATTAATTTTTTTAATTAATTATTTTATAGAAATGGTTATTATTTTCTATCTCATTGAAATGTGAATAACCCTTTCGTTCAGAGTCTAAAAATTATTTACCTCACATCCATCAGTGCAAAAATAGGAGAGGACGGGCAGAATAAAATTCTACAAATATTCGTTAGAATGCTGCCTCCTTATATACTTTTCAAGTTTTATGTTAGTTCCGAGAGAGTTTCGCCCAACACCTCCTATGGGGCGTTGAGCGAACTACATACTTACTACATGATAATTTCTGCAGCGTCGGTAAGTAATTGTATGTAGTTCGCTCAACGCTCCGTGAGAGGTGTTTTTTCAAATTCTCTCGCAACTAACATGAAACTTGAAAAGTATATAAGGAGGCAGCATTCTCACGAATATTTGTGAAATTTTATTCTGCCCGTCCTCTCCTATTTTTGCACTGATGGATGTGAGGTAAATAATTTTTAGACTCTGAACGAAAGGGTTATTCACATTTCAATGAGATAGAAAATAATAACCATTTCTATAAAATAATTAATTAAAAAAATTAATATTTTTAATAATAAATAATAATAATAATAATAATAATAATAATTTCCCATTGGGTACATATTTTCACAAGTTTAGTTATAACAATTTAACACCCCAGTAGCACGTAATGTTGGGAACATTCCAGCAACATTGAGGCTATATTGGTAATGTTAAGGCAGTGTTCTCAATATTGCTGTAATATTACGTGCTACTGGGGCAGATGCTTAAATAATATAAAATAAAGCTTCCTAAGCACATTTAATTGCATTTTGATCATTCAACAGACTGTTAAACAATATTTAATGTGGAACGCAATTAAATATCTTCGAACAATTTAATAGATACTTGAACAATATAAAGTAAAACTTTCAACTATGTAGAATTGAATTTTTACCATTTACATACGGTTAAACAATATTATTGTATACAACAATACAGTAAAACAATCAAATCAATCATTAATTTATCTTAGTGAGAAAGGTCGTGTGTATTATGATAATTTGTTTAGTAGCACTGTTGTTAAGAAGTCAAAAAAAAACAATTAATGTTTTAAATTGGTTTAAAAATAGAATTATTTATTTTAAAAATTTTTCAAAAGTTTTTAAAAGTTACTGAAAATATGGAACATTGAAGTTAAGAATTAAAATGTTTCTTAATAAATTATATTGATACACGGAGAGAAATTTCCAATAAAAATTACTGTGTTTGTCACCTGAAAGTATGTGCAAAATGTTTTTACTGAACTATTTGTATCGGAAGAATAGAAATATTGACTTGCGCACAATTTTATTTCATATGGAAAACAGTTTTATTTCCAAAATGGACTCGAAATATTTCTTTGAAAGCACCTTAACGGCGTTGGAGGTCGGGAACTGTCAAGTGTTGCCAACCCACTCTCCCCCACTGTCCAGTATGTTTCGTGTAATTTTCCACTTTGATCACTTTTTAAAAAAAACAAAGAACTTAATCAAAAAAGGGCTCTTTACCCTAAAATAAAATTAAATAAAGAATTAGTAAAAATTTATTTGGTCTCGACACGATGTTTCTACAAGCCACAAAACGATTTCTACGATTACAATTTACAGATGTAGTTGGCTTGATATGGGGAAAAATGGCCGCACAACAGAAGGTGGAGTAAGGCGGGGTTGCCTACGTAAAGGCATAACATTATCATAATACAGGGCAGTAAGTTTTATTTTGTTGAAAATTATAAAAATAACATTTTGCAGTAATAAAAACTAATATAATTAATATAAATAAATGGGGTTCTGTTTATAATAATATACATAATATAAAATATGTTGAATTAAAACGAAAAATATGAAAAACATTTTTTTAAATTCTGTTATTTATTAAAATAATTTTTTAAAGAGATTAAAAATAAAATTTTCTAATTAGTACCTCTAGAGGTACAATTTATTGAAGTGTTATTAATAAAAATAATAAAAATGACAAATATACAGAATTTTGAAAAATTAAATTACATATTTATAAAAATTGAATTTTTTGTATTATTATATGTAAAAATTAATTAATTAGTAATTGGAAAATTATATAAAATTAAAAATTATTTATTAATTAAAAAACCGTAAAAATATGTATTATTTTTTTCCTTATATATTGGTTAAATTATTAGTAATCATGTTTTCTAGTCTATTAAAATTTATTTATTTTAATCCTTTGTATAAAAATAATTAATGCAATTATGTTTTTTTATTCCTCAATTATATAAGATAATAAAAGAAATTTATCGCTAATAAATTTTCTATTCTAAAACAATAATTACTTATTCTACTATTTTGAAGTCCCTTTCAATAGGCAACCAATTTATAAGTTTATTTTTTATGTTGAAACTGTCAATTTGTATAGCGAAAACAATATTGACGCTCGTTGAAAAATCGTATTATTAAAAACAAATTTTTTCTTAAATCGTTATTTCATATATAATTACAATAAAAAGCCCCCTTTTTTATAAGTTTCTGCTTTTTCTCTTTCCATTTAAATTATCCAACACTTTCAACTGCTTCATACAAAACTTTTTACTTCGACAATTTTTTATAAAATAATTTGACACTTTCTCAAAAAAAGAGCTCTTTACCCCAAAATAAAATTAAATAAAAAATTTGTAAAAATTTATTTGGTCTCAACCCGATGTTTCTACGAGCCACAAAACGATTTCTACGATTACAATTTACAGATGTAGATGACTTGATTTGGAAAAAAATGTCCGCACCGAAAGTTGGAGTAAGGCGGGGTTGCCTACGTAAAGGCATAACAGTATCATAAAACAGGGCAGTAAGTTTTATTTTGTTAAAAATTATAAAAGTAAAATTTTGCAGTAATAAAAACTAATAGAATGAATATAAATAAAGGGATTTTTGTTTATAAAAATATACATACCTAATATAAAATATGTTAAATTAAAACGAAAAATATGAAAAAAAATTTTTTTAATTTTGTTATTCATTAAAATAATTTTTTAAAATGATTAAAAAATTAAAATTGCTAATTAGTACCTCTAGAGGTACAATTTATTAAATTGTATAATTAATAAAAATATTTAAAATGACAAATATACAGAATTTTGAAAAAATTAAATTATTTCTAAAATTTATTGAATATTTTTGTATTATTTTGAAAAATTAGTTAATTAGTAATTGGAAAATTATATAAAATCAAAAATTAATTATTAATTACAAAATCATAAAAAAGTATTAATTTTTACCTTATATATTTGTTAAATTATCTTTAATCATGTTTTCTTGTCTATAAAAATTTATTTATTTTATTCCTTTGTATCAAAATAATTAATTTAATTATGTTTTTTGAATCCTCAATTATATGAGATATTAAAAGAAATTTGGAGCTAATAAATTTTCTATTATAAAACAATAATTACTTATTCTACTATTTTAAAATCCCTTTCTACCCAATGGGAAGTAAACGATTGGTTCAATAATGGGCCATGCTTGGCGAACTCCGTTCCATTATTGGAACATTAATGCCAACCATCGTTGGACCACCAATGGTTTAAACTTGGGATGATCACGCTACTGCCAATGATCGGTAGCCAAGCATCGGGCCATTATTAGTTGCCAAGGAATTGTCAAGGATACAAAATCGATTTTCAAAAGTTTGATTTTTTATTGGCAGCCAACAAAAAACCAAGGTTTTAAAAATTGAT
Source organism: Leptopilina heterotoma (assembly GCF_015476425.1). NCBI lineage: Eukaryota > Metazoa > Arthropoda > Insecta > Hymenoptera > Figitidae > Leptopilina > Leptopilina heterotoma. Next base: position 287,821 of record NW_025111155.1, read on the forward strand.
TTTTTTAATTATTAATTAAAATTTATTTTTAAAAAATATATTTTTCAAAAACTTATTTAAAAAAAATATATTTTCCAAAAATATATATTTTTTTAAATTAATAGAACATATTAATTTAATTTTTCACCTCTGGTAAAACAAAGGTGAAAGACTGATAAAAATTCCCTCACCGTATCTCACAGTGGAGGGATAACTGTGAATGTCTTTGCGAGAGAGGAGCAGGTACTTATATAGAGCCAGTGAAACAGGTCACAAGCGAGAAGAAATCACTAGCATGCACTCTGGCGGCGCTTGTCGGAAGTGGCGCAACGTTGGTTGCCAAGCGCTGTGTCGATAATGCCACGATATGCATGCGCGCCAGAAAACAGTTCCGACAAGCGCCGCCAGAGTGCATGCTAGTGATTCCTTCTCGCTTGTGACCTGTTTCACTGACTCTATAAGTACCTGCTCCTCTCTCGCAAAGACATTCACAGTTATCCCTCCACTGTAAAATATAAAGTGAGGGAATTTATCAGTCTTTCATTTTTGTTTTACCAGAGGTGACAAATTAAATTAATATGTTCTATTAATTTAAAAAAAAAATATATTTTTAAAAAATATATTTTTTTAAAATATATTTTTAAAAAATATATTTTTTTAAAATATATTTTTTAAAAATAAATTTTAATTAATAATTAAAAAAAATCCATTTTCAAAACCTTGGTTTTTTGTTGGCTGCCAATAAAAAATCAAGCTTTTGAAAATCGATTTTGTTTCCTTGGCAATTCCTTGGCAACTAATATTGGCCCGATGCTTGGCTACCGATCATTGGCAGTAGCGTGATCATCCCAAGTTTAAACCATTGGTGGTCCAATGATGGTTGCCAATTGTTTTGCCAAGAAAAAACCATTGGGTTTTTCTATTTTTGGCTCATTATTGAACCAATCGTTAACATTGGCAACTTCCCGTTGGGTATAGGCGACCAGGTCATATAAGTTTATTTCCGACATCAAAGCTGTCAATTATTTGTATAGTGAAAATAATATTGACGCTCGTAGAAACATCGTATATTATTACAAACAGATTTTTATTTAAATCCTTATTTCATATATAGAATTTTAATAAAGAGCCCTTTTCTCTATAAGTATCTGCTTTTATTCTTTCTTTTTAAATTATCCAAAACATTCGACTGATTTTTATGAAACTTCTTATTTTGTCAATTTTTAAAAAATAATTTGACACTTTCTTAAAAAAAGAGCTCTTTACCGTAAAGCGAAAATAAATAAAGAATTACCTATTTAAAATTTATTTTGTTTCGATATGATGTTTTTATAAGCCACAATCTTATTTCCACCATAAAAATTAAAAGCTGAATGTGACTTGTGGAAGAAAGTGTCCAGAAATTTTGTGAAGGTTGCCTACGTAAAAGACTAACAGTATCAAAAAACTAGGAATTAGTAATTTAATTTGTCAAGTAATTTAAACGATATTTTGTAATAATTAAAGTTAAATATAAGAAACATAAATAAAGGGATTCTTATTTATGAGAAATGTACATAATATAAACATGTCAAATTTAAAAAAAAAGGTTTTGATAAATTTTTTATTTTTTCAATTTTGATATATTTATTAAAATAATTTTTTGAAATGATTGAAAATTAAATATTTTCTTTTAAGGTACAATTTATTAATTTGTAATTAATAAAAAATTTCGTAAAATTACATTTATTGTATTTTTACATTCTCATAAAAAATGAGAAAATCTTGGATTTGTGCGATGTTGAGAAATTTCTAATTTTGATAAATCTTCATTTTTCATGACCCCCTGATGAAACAAAATTCACCCCCGATGAAATTTTCAAAATTTTGTATTTTTTACAATTTTCAAAAAAATATTTTTTTCTAATTTTTTTCTTAAATTTTGTACAAAAACAAACAAATTTTCCCTTGGACACTTTTTTGTAAAAAAAAAATTATGAATTTTTTTCAAAATTTACTATTTAATGCTTTTTTAAATTTTATGTCAGCCATGTATAAAGTATACATGGCTTGAATTGTATGTGAGACATTCCAGGCCAAATAGGAGATTATTTTGCTTTTGCATCTCAAATTTTTTTAAAACTTTTTTTTCTTTTAGTACTCTTTGAAATGAGCTACCTTGATTTTTTTCAAATTTTTTCATAAAGCGGTTTAAGAGATACAGATTTTTGAGAAATGACGTTTTTTACGTAAATTTTTTTTAAATGCTTATAACTCGGTCAAAAATTGATTAAATTGGAACAAAAATTTTTTACAGCAAATGCGTTTTCAGACTAAGTCTCTCCAAACATAAATTCTTTTCTGTGTAAAATCGTGTTTGCATACGATCGAACAAGACTTAAAAATTGTTAATTTAGTGTTAGTTATTACAAAAAATTTTGAAAAAAATTAACCGATACACACATTGTTGAAAATGAAATTTTATTTTAAAAATTTTAAAATCTTATCGTAAATTATTTACAAATATTTTTATTGCAAATTACGCGTGAAAACAAATCTTTTCATTATAAAAACATCCAATTTAATCAATTTTGACCGAGTTATAAGCATTTAAAAAAAATTTAAGTAAAAAACGTCATTTCTCAAAAATCTGTATCTCTTAAACCGCTTTATGAAAAAATTTGAAAAAAATCAAGGTAGCTCATTTCAAAGATTACTAAAAGAAAAAAAAGTTTAAAAAAAATTTGAGATGCAAAAGAAAAATAATTTCCGATTTGGCCTGGAATGTCCCACATACAACTCAAGATTCAGCTAAAATAAAAAGATCAAGAATATGTTTCTACCCAAAACATAAATTTAGAAAAAATACCAGGAATAGATTTTACGCAAGTATATGTATATAATTATGTGGACGTCCACATGAAAAGGGCCCATATTGTCGGTTCTAGTTTTCGAGATAATCGCAATTTAGTAATTTTGGAGCAAAATCTTAATTTTTAAAAATTTTTTATTATCAATTTACATGTTTTGACAACTCGAATCATGCGGTTTTCATTAATTTATAGATTATTTAACTGTTTGATTTCAGTGGTTCTTTAGAAAAAAGGAAATTGGCCCATTTTGTCGGTCATTTGGAAAATTAAACAGTATTTCAAAAATGGAGGTGAGGAAAAATTTAAAACCTCTTGATTTTTCATCTTTAAGGTGTCCTGGACTATAAACAATTCTTATCTGAATAACTTCCCAGAAGAACCAGAGATATTGATATTAGAGTCTTTTTTTTGTGATTGTCAAAATGAAAATTTGGATATTGCGTCAATTTTCTCATAATAGAGACTGTCAAAAAATTTTGAATAAGTTTAATACCTATTCTTTTTCTTCAAATGACACAATAAAATTGTACCTAATCATTATTCTTGTAAAAAAATGGTTTTTTAATAGAAAAACTGTCCTTTTTAGAAATAGGCCCATATTATCGATTTTTCGTATTTTCAAAATTAAGAGAGGGGGATGGTTTTTAAAATTTAAAACCTATTGGTTTTTTATCTTCAAGGTGTCCTGAACTGAAAACAATTCTTATCTGAATAACTTCCAATAAGAGAACTAGAGATACAACAATTAGTTAGTATTGCAATCTTCAATAAATTCCGTTTTTCTCGAAATGAGGTTTTTGGCGTTCTAAACTTTAAAATTCAGTAACTCAGCGAATTTTTAACCAAAAAGTTCTAAGACCACTCAAAATTTTCCAAATTTTTCCAGAAAATCGCCCATATAGATAACTTTAATAGTGCCACAATGGGCCCTTTTCATGTCGACGTCCACAGATAATTATGATTCTTCCATAAAACTAAAAAAACGAAGTATCACTGACAATATAGTATATTTTTATATTTTATATATATTTTAACATAATATGAACTAATTTTTATAAACACGGCTCCCCTAGGACCAGAGCTGGGTAAATATTTGAAATGAATCTATTTGAAATACCTATTTGAAATGAAAAATGGCATTTTCTATTTTATATTTCAAATAGAAATGAAACAACCATTTTGCATTTTCTATTTTAAATAGATTTACAACCTATTTTCCATTTAAAATTCCATTTCCATTTTCAGTACTATTCAATAGTAATGCAAATTTTCACTGCTGAATTAAAACCTTTCAATTAAAGGTCCACCCCCATGGCAGCGTGAAAGCGGAAAGCGTTAGATAATAGGAACTTATGCTACAATGGAAATCTTCTTATTTCCTTTGAATCGAATGTTTTTATTGGCTAAACGCTTTTCATTTTCCTTTTTCACGCCGCCGTGGGACTGGACAGACCCTTAATGCGTTATCAAAAATCAAAGATCTTTTTTGTAAGTACAATACAATCCTTCCATCATCGGCTCCTGTAAACGACTTTTCAGCCACGCTGGAATGATTTTACGTTCAAAAAAAGGTCCATGGGAGACGACATTTTTGAAAAGCAACCCATATAGCACAACATTTTTCAGAAAGTTTGCAGCAAGTTTGCGGTGCAAAGTTCGGAAGTTTGCATAAAAATAAAAAGTTTTTTTTTATTGGGTCTCATCCCCTAAAAATCTTTCAATTTGAGTAAAAATAAGAACACAATATTTGGAAATAAAAAATTTTAATATTAACCCGTGGTTCAGAGCCTTTGGACCATAAAAACGTTAAAAATTTAGTGTTTTTTCATTTTTAACATAAATATAAATGTCAAAATATAATGATTAGGGTGTCATTGTAAAGGCAATTAAATTACCTTTCGATCCATACGTCATAGTATAAGATTCAATGAAAATTAAGAGTGTTACAGTTGATTAAAGATCAAATTTCATGAAAATTTTGATGATTTTTAGACACTTAAGTAACTAGTACTTTTTTTACATTAAAAAGTAAAAAATATTTAGATTTTAATTTTTTTATTGAGAGTCTGTAACATTACAAAAATCCGTTACCCAATTTTGAGACGAATTCGATCGACTTTTATGAAGTTCTCCGCCATTTTGAAATTTGAAAAACTGACATTAGACTCTAAATCAGCGACTTCAGTATTTTTTTATTACTGATTTTAGTAAGTTTAGTGGTTATATCTAAATTTATTGTTTCAATTTTTGCTCCAAATGTTAAAGGAATGATAAGAATGAAAAAAATAGTTTCGTTCACTAAATCTAGTCTATAATTGTCATTTTCAATCAAATCGAGGTCCACAAGGGCTAAAAAATTTTGTAATGTTACAGACTCTCAATAAAGAAATTAAAACCTAAATATTTTTTACTGTTCAATGTAAAAAAGTACAAGTTACTTAAGTGTCTCAAAAATAAGAATCATCAAAATTTTCATAAAATTTGATCTTTAATCGACTGTAACACTCTTAATTTTCATTGAATCTTATACTATGACATATGGATCAAAAGGTAATTTAATTATCTTTACAATGACACCCTATTCATTATATTTTGACATTTATATTTATGTTAAAAATGAAAAAAACACTACATTTTTAGCGTTTTTATGGTTCAAAGGCTCTGAACCACGGGTTAATATTAAAATTTTTTATTTCCAAATATTGTGTTCTTATTTTTACACAATTTGAAAGAATTTTAGGGGATGAGACCCAATAAAAAAAAACTTTTTATTTTTTTGGGACACCCTAATGTCAAGTTTGCAGCAAAGTTTATGGATGTATAAAAATGTCTGCCCGATTTAAAGTTTGCAATGCAAACTTGCTGAAAATTTGCATGGCAAAGTTAAACTTAAATGTCTGCGCATTAGTTTTTTATGACAGTTGAGATACGTTAACGTTGAGATTTTTTAGAAAGTTTGCGGCAAATTATTCTCAAGTTTGCTATAAAATTATTTGTAAGTTTTCCGTGAAAACTTGTAGCAAGTTTGCATTGCAAACTTTAAATCGGGCAGACATTTTTATACGTCCATAAACTTTGCTGCAAACTTTCCATGCAAACCTCCGAACTTTGCACCGCGAACTTGCTGCAAACTTACTGAAAAATGTTGTGCTATGTGGGAATTGCTTTTAAAAGCAAACAAGCATATTAAAATTAAAAAAATTTCGAACTGTCAGGATACTCTAGATCTTATAATAAAAATTTTTTAAAAACCATTTTGCATTTTATATTAACCTATTTCAAATACATATTTTACATTTTGCATTTTAAATAAGAAACAGACAACTATTTTCCATTTTACATTTTAAATAGGTTTTATGAATCTATTTGGCATTTTGTATTTTAAATAGAAATAAAGAACCATTTTACCCAGCTCTGCCTAGGACAAATTTTCTATAGATACTTTATACATGGCTGACATAAAATTTAAAAAAGCATTAAATAGTAAATTTTGAAAAAAATTCATAATTTTTTTTTTACAAAAAAGTGTCCAAGGGAAAATTTGTTTGTTTTTGTACAAAATTTAAGAAAAAAATTAGAAAAAAATATTTTTTTGAAAATTGTAAAAAATACAAAATTTTGAAAATTTCATCGGGGGTGAATTTTGTTTCATCAGGGGGTCATGAAAAATGAAGATTTATCAAAATTAGAAATTTCTCAACATCGCACAAATCCAAGATTTTCTCATTTTTTATGAGAATGTAAAAATACAATAAATGTAATTTTACGAAATTTTTCATTAATTACAAATTAATAAATTGTACCTTAAAAGAAAATATTTAATTTTCAATCATTTCAAAAAATTATTTTAATAAATATATCAAAATTGAAAAAATAAAAAATTTATCAAAACCTTTTTTTTTAAATTTGACATGTTTATATTATGTACATTTCTCATAAATAAGAATCCCTTTATTTATGTTTCTTATATTTAACTTTAATTATTACAAAATATCGTTTAAATTACTTGACAAATTAAATTACTAATTCCTAGTTTTTTGATACTGTTAGTCTTTTACGTAGGCAACCTTCACAAAATTTCTGGACACTTTCTTCCACAAGTCACATTCAGCTTTTAATTTTTATGGTGGAAATAAGATTGTGGCTTATAAAAACATCATATCGAAACAAAATAAATTTTAAATAGGTAATTCTTTATTTATTTTCGCTTTACGGTAAAGAGCTCTTTTTTTAAGAAAGTGTCAAATTATTTTTTAAAAATTGACAAAATAAAAAGTTTCATAAAAATCAGTCGAAAGTTTTGGATAATTTAAAAAGAAAGAATAAAAGCAGATACTTATAGAGAAAAGGGCTCTTTATTAAAATTCTATATATGAAATAAGGATTTAAGTAAAAATCTGTTTGTAATAATATACGATGTTTCTACGAGCGTCAATATTATTTTTACTATACAAATAATTGACAGCTTTGATGTCGGAAATAAACTTATATGACCTGGTCGCCTATAGAAAGGGATTTAAAATAGTAGAATAAGTAATTATTGTTTTATAATAGAAAATTTATTAGCTCCAAATTTCTTTTATTATCTCATATAATTGAGGATTTAAAAAACATAATTAAATTAATTATTTTGATACAAAGGAATAAAATAAATAAATTTTTATAGACAAGAAAACATGATTAAAGATAATGTTACAAACCAGAAATAAATTTATAAATTAGGCTTTTGAGATGGCCCTTTATCTCGATTTGGGGAGGCACCAAGCTGCCAGAATGTTTTATTATTCTGTTTAATTTGTGGGGACGTTATCCTACTTTTAAAAGTTACCTTCTGATTCGTTAAATGCACTATTTTAAGATGATTTGAATTTAGGGTTTAGTTAGGTAAGTAAAGAAATTGATTCTATGAATACATGATTTTATTTTAGAATAGAAAAATACCTTTTTAATACAGAATGATTATAGTGTGTTACAAATAGAAAATGTATGTGTGTTAGAATATGTAAATTGAAACGATACTTATTTACTTACAAACTACCGGCGGAGCTATTCCTCTTTCGAATCACAAAGCATCCGTCGGGCGAAAATTCTTTTGATCTTGTTTTCACCAAAAATCGCGACGTAAGATTCGCGCAATTTTCTTTTGGTTGCGAGATTGCACTTGTGGTGAGTGGTCGCGGGCAATATCTATGCAACCGGCCGTCCCACACAACTGTGTAAACTCACTGCGGATCTACCTTTTACCGAATTAGTCCGGGCAATATCTATGCAACCGATAATTCGATAATTGGTTTTGATCGCACTCGTGGGCCACCGATATTTGAGACGGACGCGGGCAATATCTATGCAACCGGCCGGTTATAAATAACAAGATTTTAGAACTGTTTAATAGATTAACAATTCCAAAATCTCACCAAAATCAGCCCGCACTGGACTCCACCGTCTCAGAGAATTTGAAAATTTTAACGTCTGCCCAAAACTGCCCAAAACTGCCCAAAACAAAATTTCTCTGTCCCAAAACACTTTCTAGGTTAGACCCAGGAGAGGTGTCTTCGAGAAGAAGCGAGAATTCGTACTGCAATGATTGAAATTTTGCGACAAGCCTCTAACCCTTGCCTTCTTTGTCAAGGTGGGGAAAACAAAAATTTAGGAGTAGGGGAAACTTATGGGCCCATTGGACGTTGCATTTTTGCTGACGTTTTAGATCTCACGGTAGCTCCGTGAGAACGGAAATAGTCTATTAATATGATATTTTTCGACACCTTATTTTAAAATAACTAAGAAATAAATAATAATTATATTATTTTAATTAATAAAATTATTATTCGTCTTAGTTATACTGGTAAATATAATTTATTTTGTTGTAATTATATTAGTCCTACATGATACAAGTTACTTGTATATGTGTTTTGCATTTCGCATAGTTATACATATACACATATACATGTAATTTAATGTCCTCCGGCATTTTGTTGTTAACAAAAGTTACAACAAAATGTTTATCTATTGTCGAATTACTATTTCATTGATTTGGAATTGTGCATAAATCAAAATAAAATATGTACGCATCATAAAGCGTTTTGTCAGCTGATAATGCATGTGAATTAGTTATACTATTCTAGTCCGTAAGATTGTGGGCCCAAAGGGGAAAAGGGAGGGTTTCCATAGGATAGATAAGGCAACGAGAAGAGGCATGTATAGCGAGCTTGTATATGTGACCGTAACACAAGGAATCTATGGTTGTATTAGTTCTCGTAGTCAGCGGAGTCAGTGGATGCCATACATTTAATTATTTCTCAAATGGAATTATATTTTGCTTTTTAAATTATAAAATATGTGTACTGTATAAATTTTAAAACAGAAATAGAGCATTAATTTTGGTTATAAATTTGTGAGCAATTTATATACAATATAATGTAATATGAAAAGAATACGCATTCGACAAATTTCTGTCTAAACTTCTGTAGCGATAATAAGATATTAATAAAGAAATAGCTGTTAGGTACTTTGTACGTAACAATCCACCATGGAAATTTTCCGTTTTCGTTCCCGAAAACTTTTCGCTTAAGAAGACAAGGCAAAAATTTTCCGAACACATATACCTTACGTTTCTGTTTTAAATAAAACAAGTTAAGAATGGTCATTTTCCGTGAATAAAAATTTTGTTTTTTTTGTTTTGCATTTCGCATCGGTAGGATTAAGTTTTTAGCTATTCTAAATTTTCATATTCGTTTACTCGATTCATTCGTATAATTGGCATAATAATAACATACATACATTTTTTTAACTGAAAAACATAATTTTCTATTTTGAATTATAAATTATTTGATAGCGCTACCTATTGTTTATTAATTTCTAATTTAACTTGGAACAACAATTAGAGAAGGAATCGCTGTTTTAATTTATCAAAATCACAACTTCAAGTATTCAAAATAGCAGTTTACCCTTTAATAGTTTAGACAAGAACAAATTAAACTGTTCTTGAAATTATGATTTTGTTGATTTAATCGTTGATATAATTGAAAATTCAAATCTGTCTTCAAATGGCTGTATGTATAGGAAAACTATTTTAACTTTACTTTATAGATTTAAAAGATTTTATTTAGAAAGCTTTACCTTTTTTTTAATTATGGAAAATTCCATTTTCTTTACACATTGAATTCCCAATAATATATTTACCTGTTGCAAAATATATATGTAATTAAACCTTCAATCTTAACGTTAAACTTTAATTAATCATTCTACTCATATTTTAATTATACAAAATAAAATTGAAAGTTTATATACATAATGTTTCTTTTCTTTCTCGCTGTAACAGATTTTTTTTTTTAAAAACAAGTAATAAAATGATTTCTTAATTTTTTAAATCTAAATTTCTGATATCGGGAACAACCTTATCATGGCGGATCATGTTGCATCGCACATTTTGTAAACAAAATGATCCCTCATGATTTAAGTTTAATTGTTTTTTAAGTATTTGTGCTGTTTATAAATGTGACAGGGTTACATACAAATTTTGTACTATGTGTCTATTGATAGGTAAAAAAAAAGACTACAGTTGATACATTAACTGAATACAATTTACATCAATTTTGATTGTGGACGTTTAACCAAAAGTTGTCTTGTTTTATATTAGATTTCTAAACTAATACCTACAGTTATTTTAAATATTCATCTGATTCAAGTTAAAAGTGAATTTAAATTTGACATAAATTAAAGCCGAAATAAGCTGATCTCCAAACAAAACAACTTTTAGCTTAAGTGATATTGTACAATGTTACAGACGCAAATCTTTTTGTCAATGTTAAACAGGTGCATGAACAATGATATCAACGTTGACAATTATTTCATAAGAATATGATGTTTCCATAATCTGAATGGAGGGGTTTTCTTATTCTGCTTATCAGTTGTTGGTAAATTAATTAATGGTTGTAGTGATGATTAATGATAGGTTGATTCGGACGGTTTTCCTTTCTTTTTTTTTTGAAGAACGAATGATTCATCGATAATTATGCCAAAAACTGGATTTTAATATCTAAATAACATACGAAAATTATATGATTATATTATACTTTCGGGATTTTGTCGATTGCGAAAATTCCTCTCTTGTGGACTATAGTTTTTTGATTACAATTATATGTGTATATCAAATTTTCAATTCAACATTTCAATCCACTTGTTTTAATGTTTATTATTCTCAAGAATTCTTTGTTTTTTTATTATTAAAATAAACCCATCTGAATTAATCTTATATGTCGTATTCAAATATGTGTCAGTCACATTACAATTATTCCTCATAATTATGTTTAAAGACCTTTTTTTTAAATATTCGAGCTATTTTATACCATATAACGAAACAGTAATCTGAATATTATAGCCTCAGTGAATTTTAACATCCATAACTTTAAATTAGTTATATCAATCATAGTAGTTATAAATTAAATTAAAGTAAACAAATTTTTTTTTAACCTAATATTAATTATTGAATTAATTAAATTATTTAAATTAATTAATTAATTTAATTTTAATTATTGAAACTATTATATAAATTTATCAAAACATAAAATAAAAGTTTATTAGTAGTAGAGTAAGAATTTACTTACAAGTAGGTATGTATACATAAATATATATATGCATAATTATATACATGAATATAATTACCTCTAATAAATATACGTTAGCACATAGTCTAGTTTAGTCTCTATTTACGATTAAAGCTTATCCTTTAGTTTCAAAAATAATAGCTAACCTACAATGTCTCAGTATTAATTAAATATTATAATTAAATATTTAAGAAAAACAATTTTTTAACATTTGCTAACGTAAATACAACAGAACTCTATACTACTTATCTGAATATACATATTGGATATACGTAACTCAGTGGGCATACTTGTTCAGAAGACGTCCCAATGATGTCTTTTTACGGACGTCCCGGTGTCCCCTGGGAAGTTTAAAAATTTTTTTTTTTTAAATTAAATTTTTTTTTATTAATTTTTTTTATATCATAATACTAATTTTCTTAATAAAACTAAGAGTAATACAAGTAGTGATATTCGTTTTGATCGGTTATTGACTAAACTTAGTTAAGCAACAATTTAAAACAGAAAGTTATTATCCTAAAGTTATAACAGTTAATTTAATATATTATAGTAGGGTAAACTATTTTATTAGTTATATAAATATATTATATATTGAAGAATATTAATATTTCATTAAATTATAGTATTCAATTTTTTAATTAATAATTAGATAACTAATGACTTAACTAACTGTATCTTTATTTACAAACTAAACCATTAAAATTTATTTTAAATGAATAAAATATTAATAAAACAAAATATATAAATATCTGCCATCTAAGAAAAACTAAATACATTTAACCATAATATATATTGTACTTATTCAACTTTTTATTTAATAACATTTGGATACTAGTTACTTATTATTATAAAAGAAAATTATGCTCCAAAGCTTAGATATGTAGTAAGATTATAATTTTTTTTTATTATTTAAATATAACATAATATTGTAATTTAATTACACTAACTGAATTTACCTAAAGTACATTCTAACATAACAGGTCTAGTAATATACGATATATACATATGAGGCATTTAAAGTTATAATACAGCTCGAATACATATAGTGACAAAATAGATTTATATGTTTAAAATAAGTTGAAATCTAAAATTGACTACATTAGAATAAAATCGATATTCTGACACATGTTATTTATATTAAATTAAGAACAGCTTGCAATCTTTTGAAATAAAGGTGTACATATTGTTTGAAATAAGGACAGATTCAAAAAAGTTTATTTTGCTATCGGAGATCATCGAATTTCAGAAGATGTTTAAAATAACCTAACATTTAGTTATTGCAATTAATAAGTATGGCAAGTAGGTAATAATATCTCTGTAAATAATTTTGTCCATCAAAAGAGAACTTACAGGAAACAACATTGCCTTAGTCTTTACCTTTTTCTTAATAAATCACCTTTTCTTTTAAGATGGAGTTTTCGCAATCGGCGTCACCTTTTGTCTAAGGTGAATATTAGATTTACCGAATACTTTCTCCATACCAGCTGTATCCTTGAAATCAACCTTGCTGATTAAGCATGGTGTATCATATGATACAGCATAGTAGCGCTTATCTCAACTACTGATACATACCAGCACAAGAATCGTTTCTCTTTTTTTTTGAATATTAAATAATTTAATGGATTTCTAATTAATGATAACTTGTTATTTTAATTTATTATAAGTTGTGTTTTGTCAATTATATAATTAGACAAAAGAAAACAATTTTTTTTTAATTAAAATAATTTCCTTTTTTTTAGAATAATAGAAGAAAAAATAACAATAAAATTAGGATAATTTTAGTGGTTGATTAAATTATTTAAATCAATCATCTTCAATATTGTTAATTTTTTAATTGACAATATTGTTAACAAATAATTATTGATTATCAGGGACCATAACCGAAGCCAAACAAAATTTAAATTGGATTTTGCCTTTGTTTAATCATATAAAAGTGCGAATTAAAAACACTCAAATTTCATCTTTGAGATGGTAGCAAATTATCACATTTAATTTCATTTTTTTTTAAACTCGAAAATCTGAATGAATTTTCGGTGCTAGCATCTCAAAAGGTCAGGGACTAAACATTTTACATTTATATTTCACTTACAAAATTGTCATTACTATCAAAATTAAAAAAAACATTAAGTATAAAAATCTTTATAAATTTAACTTTTTTTAGAATAAAATTCATTCCTTTAAATTAAACATGTATCATTTAAACAACTCCTTTTTTCAAGCTTACTAACTTTTTCAACTAAATAACATGAAATAAATCTTACTTCAAAAAAAAAAATTTTGAATGTTATAATATATTTAACACATTTGCTTTTCAAATTGAATAGATTATTTTTTTTTAAATAATAAAATTATAAGCTATGCTTAAAACAATGATTTTTTAAAATTACATACTAGTAACAAAAATAATGTAATAATTTTTATTGCACTTCTTTTTTTTATGCCAAATCTTTTCATGAAACGGAATATTCTTTTAATGTTATTTTACATAAACCAAAATTTGTTAAAAATCGAAAACAAAACATAATCAATTTTTATTCTGTTTAATAAAAAAGAACATAAATAATCGAAACGAAAATTTTGTGTCGGTCCCTGTTTGTTATCAATAATATTTATTATAATTTTCATCGAGTTAAAATAGAAAATTTATATATTCTTGTCACTGTTTAATGGCATGCATCAATAATTGTTATGTTGGCCTAAATAAAATAAAGAGATTATGTTAAAATATAGGATGTAAACATGTGCAAGTCTATCTTAAATTATTAAAAATAGTACATTATGCAACAAGGCTTGGATATATTCAAGTCAAACGTAGGTTACTGTATTTAACAATTGTTTTGTAATATCAAAAGTTGACTGTAATATTCCTCGCCACCACGGAAATTTTCTGTTACATGTAACGAAAATTTTCTGTTGCTGATAAAGACAAAAACAGTAGGAGAATTAATAAGAAAACAGTTTTAGCAATGTGACAGCGATATGCACATATACACATACACGTATATGAGTGCTTTTCTCTCATTCAGTATTTCATATCAGTCTTTAAATATTACAAGACAACAAAATAATGGAGAATAAATACCGATTTAAATTACTTTAAAAATAGTATCTAGAGTTGGATTTGATAAAAAAAATTCTTTTTTTTTTTTAATTGTTCAACCTAATTGATTTTTAATACAGTCTATACTTGTTTAGTCGGATTAATCTTTTGTTTTTTTAAGTACCAAATCGTTACGTTTGTAGTTACGACTGTTAACCTCTATCGATTGAGTTTTTTTTTTAGATGAATAAATGACAATCATAAATATTTGAGAAATACAAATTACTGGCCTATAGTATTCAAGTTTTTAAAACTTTAAAACAAAATTTGGAAGAATTATTAAATGTTCTTTTTTTTTATTTATTTAAAATTTTGTTTATTTAAAAGTAATAAGACCATGAAAATTTAATTAAAAGTAAGTCATGTTATAATATATCATACACCAAAACAAGAATATTTATCGCAAAATGTATTTGATAATAATTTATTGCGTGTCTGAGAATCAGTTTAAATATAAATTAACACAGAATTATTTTGTTTTCGCTTCTATTCGTCAAATCTTGAACCATATAATTATACCAAGAGGTAATTTTAAAATTTAACTTGAAAAATTAAAACGGTAGAAAATAGCTTGATTTTGAAACTGATATGGTTTACTTGATTCAACTAAATTAATTGTATAATTTGTTTAAATAACTCAAATCAGAATAATAACTATAAACACTTTCATGTGCATTTCATTATTAAAGTCAGTTTAATTTCTGATGGCTCATTTCAAACTAATATTGTTTTCGGTGGTTTGATACTTTACTAATCGGTGTTATATTTTACAAAGATTATTTTGATTCTGCTTTCTGCATTTACATGTTTTTTTTAAAATAAATTACTATTATGCATTATTTGCTATTTCCATTATTTGTAGATTTAGGATAAAAATTTACAAAACCAAAATATTTTAATTAATTCATTTAAATTCGATAAATTTAAGCTTTTTAATCGATCTTCGAATTACTACAAATTCTAACTGCAATATTAAAATTACTTAAAGAAAAATGCAATTTAAAACCTATAACCGTGTTGTAATTGAATATTTAATATTAAGATTGTTTCTTTTTTATCCAATTGAAAAATGCATACACCGAGAGACATCCTTCTCTTAAATATGTAGAACCATATCAAATTCAATATAGCAGCGTTCGAAAGTTGGGAAATCCTAGATTTTTTTTAATTGATATGGTGCTATTCTAATATTACAAGAATCAAGATTACAATATAATTATTCTAATGAACGGAATGAATGTATTTGACTTTGATATTATAGTTTAAAATATTTCAAAAAGCTCTTCTTAAAATTAAATGATTGATATTTTTTTTATAAATATTCACATGAAATGTATATATTCATCTAAATTTAAGAATGATAAAATTAAATCAATTCACAGATACACATTTACAGATCATAAAAAATATTTATTATAACTAAAATCATCAAAACAAAGGTTTGGTTTTTAAACTAATTTTGCATTGTATTATATATATATATTTTTTTTTTGTATTGTCAGAGATTGGTACATTAAAATTAAACTTTTAAATTACAATATTACTAAACAGCATATTAACAGAGATTTCCCCACTTTGAAACGATAGTACACTAAACCTGAAAACGAAAAGTCTCCCAATGTAGTGCATGCAAAATGC
Source organism: Leptopilina heterotoma (assembly GCF_015476425.1). Taxonomy (NCBI): domain Eukaryota; kingdom Metazoa; phylum Arthropoda; class Insecta; order Hymenoptera; family Figitidae; genus Leptopilina; species Leptopilina heterotoma. The sequence continues at coordinate 303,993 of NW_025111155.1, forward strand.
GAACAGCAAAGGAAAACCCTCTTAATTACCAATGGGTTAACAAATAAAATGCTCATGATTTTTGTTTATTCGATTTTGTTATAAATAACAAAATTAATTTCTTTTAATAAATGATTATACAAAATTGAAACGCTTTAAGGAGTGTTTAGGTATTCATGGAATTACTTTCTTCTATAAATAATAATGACTCTTCGTTTCAATTTCTCTAATCTATAATATTTTAATTCTGCTTTTGTTTCTGTGTAGAAGTTCTAATTTCTCATATACTATTAACTACTGACATTATTTATAAATTAAGAATAAAATTTGTGAAACAAAATAAAAAATTTTAATCATTGCAAAACTAGATATAAAATTGTTGGTTTGTACGTTTCTTTTAAAGATAAAAGTTTTAAGTAATATTAATAAAAAAAATTTTTTTTTTTACGTTAATAATTTAATTTTACAGTTGAAATTTTTTTTTTTGTGAATAGTTGAATTTCAAAAGGTTTCACATTTAATGCATGTTGAAAATTTAATTCATATGCACAAGGATATTAAAATAAATGTTTAAATATTTAATTAACAAAACTCATTGTGACTTGAAAAATTTTATTTGGAGATTGCAAAAATTATTTATTGAAAAATGTAATTAAGAATGTGAACTTGGTTTAACGTTATAGCCTTAGCTTAATTTTAGTCCATACAGTCTACAATGTTTGTTCGGTGATGTTCCCGCGTGGTCGGTGGTGACTGCCATGCTCGGCGGTGGCCACTGGCAAGTACTTCGCGCGCTCGGTAACGACACGATCGGGAAAATTGGTCGCAAATACCACAGAAATAAACCGATTTTTATCTAGCGAGTACTATATTATTCCTCGGAATCATAGTTTCAACATTTTTCCCTACTCTCGTTTGTCGTGTATCTTTAACGGAAATGCCTCAAAAAGTGACTCTAAAGTTGGGCGCTCCGGAAACGACTTTTTAGGTACCCTGCTAGTAAAAATTTGTTTTTCTTTACCTACTGACTTTTGTTGCTTCAATTAATAAAATAATTCTTTCTTAAACAGAATGCTTTGTTTATACTTAGACAATCTTTTAAATATGAGTGGCAATCATGCGGTCGGCGGCGTTCTCGCGTGGTCGGCGGTCACTGCCATGCTCGGCGGCGGCCGCTGGCAAGTATTTCGTGTCCTCGGAAACGACACGATCGGGAAAATAGATCGTAAATACCACAAAAATAAACCGATTTTTATTTAGCAAGTACTATATTATTCCTCAAAATCATAGTTTCAACATTTTTCCCTGATTCTCGACTGTCGCGAATTTTTAACGGAAATGCCTCAAAAATGACTCTAAAGTTGGGGCGCTCCGGAAACGACATTTTTGACAGTGAACGTGTGGATACATATTTTAACTATAAAGTAGAATAATAATAACTAAAGCAATTATTGTTAGTGATAAAATTTACGTCCTGCGTAAGATTGGCAAAGTCTATAGGTTTACTTTTTCAACCACCGCGCGAAGGCTGTCTGTCAGGCGGCTGCTATGGTCGGCGACTTTCGTTGAGCATTCGTGCGCTCGGCGAATGGTGCTACTGAGAAATTGTTAATAAGTCCCCCAAAATAAAGGCAATTTTTGTTTAGGGCATAGAAAATTGTTCCCTAGAGCCACAGCTACAACTTTTTCTGTATGGTCAATTTTCACAAAAATTGTTGCAAATGCCTCAAAATTGGCTTTAAGGTGGAGCACTCCGAAAATTGACCTTAGTGGTATTAATAGTAAAATTTTGTTTTTCTAAGCCATATCTTTTTTTTTAATTTATTTTTACTCATTTTTATTTATTTAATAATTATATTACAACACACATCACAAGTTATATAAAAATCAAATTATTAAAATCTTAGTCTGAATTTTCCTTCTCAAAAGAATCCATAAGTAAAGGTCCAGTTGCAATTTCTTGTTAACAATTAATTATTTTATCGATTATTTTTCTATTCAAATCATTAAATTTTTATATAACTCTTGATATGTATTGAATTTAAACAAAATTAGTTTCAGAAAAATTCTATTTCCTCATTTTAAAAATTATATTTTGTTCTAATATTATTTTTTTTTTAAAGAATTACAAGTAAAATTTAAAAAATAATTATTTGTTTTCGCCTAGTATATTATTGTTGTTTTATGTATAAAGAAAATCGTTTTATTATTCAAATTCGAAATCGTCGTTCAACTTTGTTACATTTATTGGTAGGTGGTTACTTCTTTTTGAAATAATATTACATTCCTTTTACCAAAAGTGATTTCCGAAGAAAGGAGATTTTTTTTTAAAACATGTTTTTCTGACTGTTTTTATAATTAATTTTATTAATAATTATTTCTGTAAATTTTATATGGAAATTTTTTTCTTTTACTAAAAATTTATGTTATTTATTTTTTCGAATTTACAAGCTTGAAATTAAAAGAGGTAATTGTTTGACGTTAGCTTAATTTTAACATTACACCAAACAATTGATTAGAGTTCTCCTAAGCTGTTCACAAATAAGCAGAACAAGTTCTTATAAAACATTAAATTCAATATAATAAAAATTGAGCCATAAAAATTTTTTTTTTAAGAAAAAGAAAATGTTTATAGTTAATAATGACACAGTATAATAAATACGATGAATTAATAAAATTGAGAGTTTCAGAATTTTGGAAGTAATATTTTATAGTATAAGGAACTAGTAAATTTAGAAACATAAATAGTTCCAGAAAACTAAAAGGGCAAGGTATAAATTAATTTTGAAAATAAGAAAATTTTTTTTTTTAAGATAAAGAAGAGTAGAAAAATTATAATTTTTTTTTGTCAAATTAATATATTTGCTTTTTGGCAAAAGGTTAAAAATCTAAATAGTCAAATATTTAAACATTTTAAACAAGATTCACATTACCGCAGTGAGCAGATAATTTTCTCTCCACCACGTAAAATTTTCTACAACTTGATGTCAGGTGGGAGTAGACAAGTTTGAAATTTTTTTTTAAGTTAATTTTTTTTAGTTGCAGATACATTCTTCAATGATATTCTATTTTGGTTTTTCTTTGTACAGATTTTTTTTTAATTCTTTTATTTTTTTTTACACGAAATCGTATTTGAATATTATTATTTTAATAAATAAATGTTACTGATATAGATCTGTAATTTATGTTTATTAAATTAAATATAAAATTTTAAATATTTATTTGTTTCGAAAGTTTATTTTGTTTAATACTAGTTTCAATACCGACAGATTGGCTCAGTCAAATAAATGCCTGGCGTTGGTGGTCGTTTAAGGACCAAGGGTATAAGTATCCTTGGTTCGCGCCCACTTGGCTTGGTATTTTTCCGGCACGTGAGACAATCTGAGCGGGAGGTTTGACGTCGAGGTATAATGATGTGCACCGTCGATTATTGTCCGGTACACACCATTAGAACTCGACTGTCGATAAACCGGTTGTACTCAGAGAGGTTTTCTACAGTTTCCCTCTTCTCTGGCGAGAAAACCCATTGACGGGTGGTCCAGGCGTAATGCGAGTACTCCTAATAAAGTCGGCTGTAGACGCAAATTAGGTTAATATATAGAAAAATTTCTAAAGTAGAATGGTTATGCTTAATCCAAAAAAGTATTTCTCGGGGACTCTTGTCGAAGTGCGTAAGGCCAATAGGGCAGGAGTATAAACAATAAAAAAAAAAAAAAAAAAAAAAAAAAAAAAAAAAAAAAAATACTAGTTTCAATATAATACTTGTGATAGTTTGCTAAGGGTTAATTTATACATTTTTTTTTTTTGAGAACTAAAATAACAATTAAGTTTAAATCTTAAGAACTTTTGAGAATAAGATTTAAGGTGATTTTTAGAATCTTGTTTATGTTATTCTCTAGTGTTGAAATAATCTAGTCATTATTACAAAACAACATTAAACCATTCAATTAAAATTTCACAATTTCGAAACAAATTTTTTTTTAGCAGAAATTTTGGTTAAATATTGCAAAAATGAAATAGAAGATATTAATTATTTCTTATAATTAATATATATTTTTTAATGTTTAAATGAGATAAGAGAATCAATAATCATATAAAAATTGGATTATAACGTCAATCGTTTTTAATATTTGTCATAATTTTTTTTTTACTCAAAAGCAACTCTAATAGTAGTAGACGAGTAAGATTCTTTTTACTCTTCACTTAAGAATAGTGACCTTACAAAACTACTTTGAAAAGGCATTTAATAGTTTTCTTGATACAAATACGTGTATGTGTACACATTGCACATTTTTTTATAAAATAGACAGTGTATTTGTGAATAGAGTATCGAAATTTCACCACCACGGAAATTTTCTGATACTTGTAAAGGAAATTTTAGTAAAGATAAGAAAACATATTTAAAAAAAAATTTTTTTTTATAATAAATTGTAGGGTAGAAAGAATTTCATAAGATACAAGTTTTGTAGTATGCGAATCATAGTTCGTCGTTCGTCTTATTAGACGCGTAGGCCAGGTGTCATAAACTTATAGAATTCTGATACGCAAGATTGAGATATGAGCAATTCACATAGGATTCGCATATTAGAATTTTATTACTGAAAATTGGGACAAACAATAAGAAAAGAAAGTTAGAGTTTAGAAATCATCTTATTGATTCATTGATTAATTGACCAATCAATGAAACTTTCGCTGCAAAGAATATCCATGTTCATACCAAAACCATTTTCTAATAGTCATAAGATAAGATTTTGCCCAAACATCCAAACTAGACTCCATGACATCCCACACAGGATAATCTAGGATATCCCATGGATATTCCTTACTTTAAGGAAAATAACTCATTGACATATTGTCAGGTCATCACTTGGATATCTCGAGGATGTAATTTGTGCATCTAAAATTAGTCAGCAAAAAAAATTTTATTTTAAATATCAACGGAGAATCTCAGTTACAACTATTGAATATCCTAGAAATATCCGACGGTTGTCCTTCAATCTACCAAAGATATTATCTAAAAGTTATTTTAACAAAATGGTATATATTTTGAAATAAGTTATTAGGAAATTACAATTGTATTTAATTATATTTAAAAAAAATATCCGCATAACATCCCAAAGATATCCCAAGAATATCCTCTCAAAAATTTTTTTTTTACTTTTATTTTTTAAAATATAGTTTTTCTATTTTTTTTTTATTTATTTATTTATTTTTTATTTCTTAATTTTTTTTTTGTTTCCAGTTTTTTTTATTTGTTTTTTTAATTTCTTAATTTTTTGTTTCCATTTTTTTTTGTTTCTTTTCGAATTTTGCTATATTTTTTTTTTAATTTATTTATTTGTTTTTTTTTTTATTTCTTGTTTTCTTTCAGTTTTTTTTATTTGTTTTTTTAATTTCTTAATTTTTTGTTTCCATTTTTTTTTCTTTTCGAATTTTGCTATATTCTTTTTTAAATTTATTTATTTGTTTTTTTTTTATTTATTTATTTTTTTTTTTATGTGTCCTTCAATGCAATTAAAATTAAGTTAAAAAAAAAATTGTACGACAATGAAGAGTGATACTATAGTCAGCAAGACACATGAAATATGATCAGGGACAATATTCTTAGAAAGAATACGGCAATTATAGAAACTGATTAAACAAAAAAAGAATTTTTATTTATTAAAAGCATTAAAGAAAATCCTGGAATTGATAGTAATGTAAATTCCAGTAGGTGTTCCGATTATTGTTATTAATTTGGAAAATAGAAATAGAAAGGCAAGCAAAAGTTCATTTCTACTTAAATTTGAAAGCTACCTAAAATTTAAAAACTCCTGAAACTTCAAGGTGATAACGGACCATAAAGAACAACCTTAGATTAAACAAGGTTAATATATTTTTGTAAACTAAATGGCCTACGTAGTTTACAAAAATATATATCAATTTAACATAAAGCAAGCAATTAAAAATCAATTAATCTACTAATTAATGTTTTGAAAATTATAGAACTTTTTCTATCATGCTTAGCTAGATATTTATTTATTTTTTAATTTCCACTTTAAGCAATTTAATTCAATGTTATAGCAGATTTATGTTATTATCATTATTATATAACTATATTACACAATTATCATCTTTATAATAATAATTATAAGTATATTATAGTTATTATTATAATTTAGTACTATTACTTGAAGAGAAGTTATTGATACATCGCAGGAAAACTTATCAGGTCAGAATAACGATACTGCAATTCTTGAAATTAGTTATTTGTTTAAAACTCTATAAAAATAAATTAGTTAGAATTCATAACAGACAGAATTGGTGCCTCTTTTCTAGACAGACGAGAAATTCAATTTTAAGTAAAGAGAAAAAGATTAACTTATTTCTCCTGTGTCAACTAAAATTTCAATTTTACTAATTCGAGATAAAATAAAGTAAATAAGTGAAACGGACTAATTTTTGATTTTATAATGACGATAAATCTTCTGATTTTATTTTAGCATTTTTGTTTTCACTTTAGTTTGAAAAGTGTATAATTTATTGTAACAGAATTTTGTTTATTTTATAGTTTCTTTTTTTAAAGTAATTAACATTTTTTTTAGCAGAATTTTCTGTTTCTGTGAAACGTTATGGTTAGCAATTTTAACGGAAATTTTGGAAATTGATATTTATAATGATAAAAGAAAATTTTGCTTTTATTAGGATTAAATAGTGTGATAAGTTTAACAAATTCAGCGCGGAAGCTCTCCTAGGCGGGGAGATCAGTACTTACAACAGCGCTTCTGAGTGTCACAGGATAGAAAGGAAAATTATTTTCTTTCTATCCAATTTCCTTATGAAATATACTCAGATTCGACAAGGAAGTTTCCCAATCTTGCCGCCTTGTACCCACAACTGGCGATTTTGTCTCACTAATTGTTAAAACTAGAAAAAACTAATTTTAACAATTACGTGTTTATAACACTATTTGCATTTAGGAATTAAGGAAAATGATTATTTTCTTGGAGTAACAAATTTTATTTTTTTGTCTATTGAACAAGGATATGCAGGCTAATTCATCTGTGAAGTTTCGGAGCCATGTCATCCAGTGAGCGAATCACGGAGACCTGTCATCACGGACTAATCACAGAAAATTAAAATCAATGTAATTGATTGATTTTTACAAAACCTTGTCAATTGAAAGAAAACACATTGTAACATTCAGAGAAAATAAAATTTTTTTTTACTAGACGAAAGCGAGCAATTTATTAGTTATGGAGTTTCAGAGCCATGTCATCCAGTGAGCGAATCACGGAGACTTGTCATCACGGACTATCCAAAACCAATTAAAATATAAATGAATTATATTTTTTAGCACGCTTTCTCCAATATAAAAACTTATAGAATTGTTATAGAAGGTATTCAAAGAAATCAGAAAATTCTTTCCAAACGTTTAGAGATTGCTTCCTTTTAATAGGGGTGTTAAAGGTTCCTTAAAGTATTCTTGTGAATTACCAAGAACACTCTCAATTCTGCTTTCCTGCACTGAATTTTCGGAAATTACTACTACTAGGTTATTAATTAGAGAGTTAGTAACGTGACTTCGTTTTTTTGAACGATTACCACGCCGTCTAAACTTGCTAGACATTCCAACCTGACTCATAATCACAAGAAAAATTTATTTCTATTTTAATTTAACTCGTTTCTATTTTCGATCAATTGCTTACACTTAATGCTTCAGGAATAAATTAGAATTAAGTCATCATCAACGACTAGTCGGAGAGCCAAATTTCTAATTTCGTTTAAAGCAAGAAGTCTTAATTTTCTGATCGGAATTAGGAGTATAGAAAAATAGGTAAAATACTAAAAGTCAATGTCTTAATTGATTAAGTCGTCATCAACAACTTTTCAGTTGGAGAGCCAAAATCGAAAACGCAGAATAAGTCATCATCAACAACCTTTTGGTTGGAGAGCCAAATTTGTAGTTTCTCTAAGACAGTGATCCTTTATATATTTTATACTTATTATTCCTGTGTTTAATGAATTATAAGGTTCGAATAAAATATAGTTTAGAAAAATTTAATAAAGAAAAGACAGGCAAGATATAAGAGAGGAAACAGAGACCCTTGATTTAGCGATTATGTTAAAATTTTAAATTTTGAAAAATGTGAAAATTGGTGCCCCTGGTAACAAATGTTACCAGGTAACGAAGCAGGGCGGTAACGCGTAGGAAAATCCCACCGCTGCCACCATCAGCTTGTTACAAACCAGAAATAAATTTATAAATTAGGCTTTTGAGATGGCCCTTTATCTCGATTTGGGGAGGCACCAAGCTGCCAGAATGTTTTATTATTCTGTTTAATTTGTGGGGACGTTATCCTACTTTTAAAAGTTACCTTCTGATTCGTTAAATGCACTATTTTAAGATGATTTGAATTTAGGGTTTAGTTAGGTAAGTAAAGAAATTGATTCTATGAATACATGATTTTATTTTAGAATAGAAAAATACCTTTTTAATACAGAATGATTATAGTGTGTTACAAATAGAAAATGTATGTGTGTTAGAATATGTAAATTGAAACGATACTTATTTACTTACAAACTACCGGCGGAGCTATTCCTCTTTCGAATCACAAAGCATCCGTCGGGCGAAAATTCTTTTGATCTTGTTTTCACCAAAAATCGCGACGTAAGATTCGCGCAATTTTCTTTTGGTTGCGAGATTGCACTTGTGGTGAGTGGTCGCGGGCAATATCTATGCAACCGGCCGTCCCACACAACTGTGTAAACTCACTGCGGATCTACCTTTTACCGAATTAGTCCGGGCAATATCTATGCAACCGATAATTCGATAATTGGTTTTGATCGCACTCGTGGGCCACCGATATTTGAGACGGACGCGGGCAATATCTATGCAACCGGCCGGTTATAAATAACAAGATTTTAGAACTGTTTAATAGATTAACAATTCCAAAATCTCACCAAAATCAGCCCGCACTGGACTCCACCGGCTCAGAGAATTTGAAAATTTTAACGTCTGCCCTAATTCATGCAAATCGGGTTCCGGGTCGCGGACGGGCTTTTTGTCGCGAAATTTCTCTGTCCCAAAACACTTTCTAGGTTAGACCCAGGAGAGGTGTCTTCGAGAAGAAGCTAGAATTCGTACTGCAATGATTGAAATTTTGCGACAAGCCTCTAACCCTTGCCTTCTTTGTCAAGGTGGGGAAAACAAAAATTTAGGAGTAGGGAAAACTTATGGGCCCATTGGACGTTGCATTTTTGCTGACGTTTTAGATCTCACGGTAGCTCCGTGAGAACGGAAATAGTCTATTAATATGATATTTTTCGACACCTTATTTTAAAATAACTAAGAAATAAATAATAATTATATTATTTTAATTAATAAAATTATTATTCGTCTTAGTTATACTGGTAAATATAATTTATTTTGTTGTAATTATATTAGTCCTACATGATACAAGTTACTTGTATATGTGTTTTGCATTTCGCATAGTTATACATATACACATATACATGTAATTTAATGTCCTCCGGCATTTTGTTGTTAACAAAAGTTACAACAAAATGTTTATCTATTGTCGAATTACTATTTCATTGATTTGGAATTGTGCATAAATCAAAATAAAATATGTACGCATCATAAAGCGTTTTGTCAGCTGATAATGCATGTGAATTAGTTATACTATTCTAGTCCGTAAGATTGTGGGCCCAAAGGGGAAAAGGGAGGGTTTCCATAGGATAGATAAGGCAACGAGAAGAGGCATGTATAGCGAGCTTGTATATGTGACCGTAACACAAGGAATCTATGGTTGTATTAGTTCTCGTAGTCAGCGGAGTCAGTGGATGCCATACATTTAATTATTTCTCAAATGGAATTATATTTTGCTTTTTAAATTATAAAATATGTGTACTGTATAAATTTTAAAACAGAAATAGAGCATTAATTTTGGTTATAAATTTGTGAGCAATTTATATACAATATAATGTAATATGAAAAGAATACGCATTCGACAAATTTCTGTCTAAACTTCTGTAGCGATAATAAGATATTAATAAAGAAATAGCTGTTAGGTACTTTGTACGTAACAGATAATTTAACAAATATATAAGGTAAAAATTAATACTTTTTTATGATTTTATAATTAATAATTAATTTTTGATTTTATATAATTTTCCAATTACTAATTAACTAATTTTTCAAAATAATACAAAAATATTCAATAAATTTTAGAAATAATTTAATTTTTTCAAAATTCTGTATATTTGTCATTTTAAATATTTTTATTAATTATACAATTTAATAAATTGTACCTCTAGAGGTACTAATTAGCAATTTTAATTTTTAATCATTTCAAAAAATTATTTTAATGAATAAGAAAATTAAAAAAAAATTTTTTTCATATTTTTCGTTTTAATTTAACATATTTTATATTATGTATATTTTTATAAACAAAAATCCCTTTATTTATATTCATTCTATTAGTTTTTATTACTGCAAAATTTTACTTCTATAATTTTTAACAAAATAAAACTTACTGCCCTGTTTTATGATACTGTTATGCCTTTACGTAGGCAACCCCGCCTTACTCCAACTTTCGGTGCGGACATTTTTTTCCAAATCAAGTCATCTACATCTGTAAATTGTAATCGTAGAAATCGTTTTGTGGCTCGTAGAAACATCGGGTTGAGACCAAATAAATTTTTACAAATTCTTTATTTAATTTTATTTTAGGGTAAAGAGCTCTTTTTTTGAGATAGTGTCAAATTATTTTTTTTTAAAAAATTGTCAAAGTGAAAAGTTTTGTATGAAGCAGTTGAAAGTGTTGGATAATTTAAATGGAAAGAGAGAAAGCAGAAACTTATAAAAAAGGGGGCTTTTTATTGTAATTATATATGAAATAACGATTTAAGAAAAAATTTGTTTTTAATAATACGATTTTTCAACGAGCGTCAATATTGTTTTCGCTATACAAATTGACAGTTTCAACATAAAAAATAAACTTATAAATTGGTTGCCTATTGAAAGGGACTTCAAAATAGTAGAATAAGTAATTATTGTTTTAGAATAGAAAATTTATTAGCGATAAATTTCTTTTATTATCTTATATAATTGAGGAATAAAAAAACATAATTGCATTAATTATTTTTATACAAAGGATTAAAATAAATAAATTTTAATAGACTAGAAAACCTGATTACTAATAATTTAACCAATATATAAGGAAAAAAATAATACATATTTTTACGGTTTTTTAATTAATAAATAATTTTTAATTTTATATAATTTTCCAATTACTAATTAATTAATTTTTACATATAATAATACAAAAAATTCAATTTTTATAAATAATTTAATTTTTCAAAATTCTGTATATTTGTCATTTTTATTATTTTTATTAATTACAATTCAATAAATTGTACCTCTAGAGGTACTAATTAGAAAATTTTATTTTTAATCTCTTTAAAAAATTATTTTAATGAATAGCAGAATTTAAAAAAATGTTTTTCATATTTTTCGTTTTAATTTAACATATTTTATATTATGTATATTATTATAAACAGAACCCCATTTATTTATATTAATTATATTAGTTTTTATTACTGCAAAATGTTATTTTTATAATTTTCAACAAAATAAAACTTACTGCCCTGTATTATGATAATGTTATGCCTTTACGTAGGCAACCCCGCCTTACTCCACCTTCTGTTGTGCGGCCATTTTTCCCCATATCAAGCCAACTACATCTGTAAATTGTAATCGTAGAAATCGTTTTGTGGCTTATAGAAACATCGTGTCGAGACCAAATAAATTTTTACTAATTCTTTATTTAATTTTATTTTAGGGTAAAGAGCCCTTTTTTTGATTAAGTTCTTTGTTTTTTTTTAAAAAGTGATCAAAGTGAAAAATTACACGAAATATACTGGACAGTGGGGGAGAGTGGGTTGGCAACACTTGACAGTTCCCGACCTCCAACGCCGTTAAAAATTGCAGAACCGGGACTTTCTAATTGTGGGTCCAAAGCAAAATATATTAACAGAACCATGAAATAGTCATGCGCAGGTTAATAAAATAGACTGTGCTGCTTATACAAATTTTTACTGTGCTGCCTGCATAAAGTCAAGTTGAAGAAGGCCGATGATACCCGAAGTATCACGAACATCCATTTAATATTGCTACGATTGCTACTGTCGTACTTTCCTCACCTGTTGACAAGGTAAATTATTGCGACGTTTTCGATTTTATGTTTTAATTTGTGATATAAAGATATATTGAAAATGAAATAATTTTTACTGTCCATGATTTCACTTAACCTAGATAAATTTTCAAATCAAACTTGTGTGCCTTGTATGCAATGCGTTTACGGGAATTTCAACTTAACCTCAAATATTGATTTAATATCATGATATAGGGGAAGTGCGCCGGTTGTGGGCACCCCTACGTAAACTTCGACGGCAAGCAGACTTTACTGATCTAAGTATTGCAAGTCGTGTTCGTTGACAATACGGACTTTTCGTATTGATAACGAAACAAATATATGCATTTGTGTAATAGCTGTGAGCATAATAAAGAAAATTTGAATTAAATAAATAAAAAAATAATTTTGTATTGTTTTCGAAGAGCAACGTATGAGTGTAAATTCGTTCAGAAGAAAAGGGATTAATTTTTTTTGCAGTGTTGTCATTATATTTTGTGATTTACCTTCGTTTTTAACCAAAATCCTGCATCACAAAATGTGTTGGTCTTTTTAAAAAATGACTGTCATTCCCGGTTTTGGGCACCTTTATGTTAAGGAGGCTCTACCATCTGACAATGATGTGGACTACTGTCTCATCTATCTAAACTTTCTTTCAAGGAAATTGATATGCGGGCCAGCTACTTCACATGCTAGCATTATGCTTCTGTTAGGGCTGAACATAGAGTGAAAACGTGTCACCATTTTTGTTCTTTATGCCGGCGAAGTCTCTTAAAATAAAGAAACTTTCATTTCTTTTTTATTTGTGTTGGTTTCCATTAATATTTTTCCATTTTTAGCGGATTTTTCAAGGGTGCCCACAACCGGGTACAAAAATTTTTTTGTCAAAAAATTTCCATTTCACTAAATTTCTAATAAAACTTTTTTATTTAAAGAAATCAATTTAATTCCTTCACTGACAGTCACCTTAGATCTCTAGCTTTAAATTCGAACACATATGAGCAAATCCATAAAACTTTTGACTTTTAAGAAAAAAAAATTTTTTTTCTTAATTTGTATGCACATAGATGTCACTTTGAATACGTGTTCAAGAATATTTTAGCACCACAAATTCGTATGCGTGATTCATTTCAAACCCATGCCCCCAATGTTTAACACTTATTATTAACCCCTTCCGGAACTGAAATATTATAAAGTGAATAAAAAATGTGTAAGACCTTCCCATCAATTAAATCAGTTGAAACTTTTTACTCGGAGGTTTTTGGGGTCGCCGCTGGACAATCTGAAGTCGGTTTTTTAAAATTCAAAATGGCGGCTCCATTATGACGGATAACAAATTTAAATAGTTGGATTTGATTGAAATTTGTTACTCGGGGGTCTTTGGGGTCGCTGATAACGAATTTAAAGTTTAAATTTAAATTTAAAATGATTAATTAAACTTTTTGATTTTTAAGAATTCAACTTCTTAAATTTTAAGCATATTCTTAACTTAATAAAATTGATAGTTTTCAAAATCCTTGAGCGGCATACTTTTTTTTTGAATATCTGTAAGGCAATGCTTCGATCACACTATACATGGACTTGTTTAAAGTAAAATTGTAGTTGTGCCTTTCAAAAATGTATAAATTTAAATAAAATCACGATTTGTATTAACATCTTTAAATTGTTTCTACAGGAATACAAATATAGGCACCCTAATGAAAAAGGTCTTAAAATGTTCGATTTTTTATTGTCTATTTACAAACTTATTGAACTTTTATTTTAATTCTACGCCGCACTAGGTATTTTCATAAGAAGACGTTTAATTAAATTTTCTTAAAAAGTGTCATCATTCAATCAAACCTTCATATATTTTCTTACAGTCATAGCACACTAATGGGATAGTAAAAAAAGTTTGAAAACATACGTCTTTTAGCTATTTTCCTTGTAGCTGAATTAATATTTCACACGCCGCAAAAATAAAAACGTTAAAAATGTATACTTTTCTGAGAGTTTCAAATGAAATTTAAGCGTTTTTTCAATTTTAAATTTATAAAATTAATTGACAAATTAATATTTTGTTCTAATACTGTACATAAATGTTGCTTAGTATATAATTTTGGAAAATATGATTAAACAAAAAGTTTCAATCTAAAATAATACGGAGTTTTAAGTGTTCGATTCGAGTATCATAAAAGTTAACAGTTTCGTGGATTTGCCCATATATTTGTATAATATGCACATGGACAAATGTTATGAGGCAAAAACAAAAGGGTGCCCACAACCGGCACACTTCCCTTACATGGAATATAATAATCGCGTCACATGTATAATAAATAAATATTAACAGTAATTAATTAATAAACATATTATATATAAATATATATACAATTTATGTTAATTTATTACATTAGTTTGTAAAAAAAGAATGTCACATACGCAAATAGCTTATGTCAAATTATTTTTCTGTGTATTTTCTTTGCTGAGAGGTAGCACAGTAATTTTTGTAGATAAAGAGACAGCAAATATTTTCGTTTTTTTAGGTATAAACTGTGTTGGTTAATGGTGCATTCTACTTTGCCAACAAAACGAACCTATTTTATATGGAACCACATTAATTTTTTCCATAATTTCCTTACAAAAATTAACAGAAATTTCTCTCTGTGTACAATATTAAATGATAAAAACATTTTAGTATTCAAAATATTAAAGAAATTTCATTATTTTAATGTTTGATTTGTTTGTTTTACTGTACTGTTGTATTGTTTAACCGTATGTAAATGGTAAAAATTCAATTTTACATAGTTGAAAGTTTTACTTTAAAATATAATTTTTAAACACATTATTAAATTAATAACAAAAATCATTTGTGAGAATAAAATTTTGAATGAATCAACAAATGCCGAATTATCATTTCAATGTCCCTATATTTAAAACATTTTCTTATAAAAAAATATATAATTTGTATAGAATAAATAAATTTATTATTTATTTATATAAATTGTTATAGTCAGCAAAAATATATATCCCCACCTGTATTGTTTCACATTCGATATGAGCTGCAAACGTTTTTGCAACTCAGTCTCATTTCTACCTTTGAAGTGTATTATTAATTTCATTAATAAATTGTCACTCTCAGAAGTGATATAAAATAAAGTTTGTCTATTTTATAAATTAGACCATAACATATTATTATATTATTATTATATTATTATAAATATAAGTTTATATGTTCTGTAAAGAAAAATCCTTTATTATCAATTTTTACGCTGAGTACCTACGCATAGTGGCTGTAGCTGACGGTGCCACCGTATTTGTTAATACTCTTATATTTATTTCTGTAAATAAATAAGGAATCTCTTTGAAAATTTACAGAAAACTTTGTTATATGATAATGAACAAATGTCTCACTGGGAGTTTGTTCAAACTTAAAATTCCTCGCAGACTTTCTTTTTATTTCCTATAAGACAGAACTTTTTAAAACTTAAAAATTTGAATTTCATTTTTTTTTGCAATTTTGGGAGTTTGACTGACTTGAATATAATATATAATATATACAAAATTTTATGAAATAATATTTTTATCCAGAACAATTTTTTAAACAAAACGAAACTTTATACATAGTTTATGCAAAATTAATTTTGCATACTAGATTTTTAAAAAGTTGCACTACATTTTTATAGTTTTATGCAGATTTGATGTAAAAAATTTTATTTTGCAAAATCAGTTTTGTAAAAAAAATTTTTTAAATCCAATTTGCAGTTTTTTTTGCAATATCCCAAGTAGAACGTAATACTACTGTAATATAACATGTAATATTAGTAATATTGCAATGTATTGGTAATATTATTAATAGCATTACAGTAATAATACATGGTAATATTACTGTGACATTACAGGTAATGCACTCAGAAAAAGAGTTGGCTGCCATAACCAATTAAATAGTTGCTATAGCGCGATCCAATTAATTGGTTAACACATCCAACTATTGGATACTGTTTCCATGCGAAAAGGTACCCCAGCTATGTATGTAATGCAGCTAAGGTAATGCAGCTAAAAAGTTGGATGTATCAACCAAGAAATAGTTGCCCCATCCAATTAATTGGATCGCGCTATAGCAACTATTTAATTGGCTATGGCAGCCAACTCTTTTTCTGAGTGTGTTACAGTAATTATGCAGTAAAGTTACACGATAAAAATAATAAGTTTCTAAAACTCTTCTTATACAGTATTTTGCGTACTTTTCTTAAAGTTTATAAAGATTTAACAGTTTCGAGTTTCTTATTAAAATCGCATTAGTGAAAGATGTATATTACCTGGATATATATATACATATATATAATTTTATGATCAGTATACATATTAGACTGCCAATGGCGCCTGTGAAGCCTTAATATTACCTTATTTCTAATTATTTTTCAATTTTCTTTTGCTTGCTATAATATTTTCTTTCAGTTTACTCGAAACTGCCAAAACTAAAAGACGAGTTTTTGGCTTTAAGAATTGGATTTTAGTTAATTTTATAAAATGGTGAAAACAATTTCTGTGAACGATTGTGAATTTAATGTAATTGAATTAGGTGGTGCTGGTGATTGTTTATTTAAATGTCTTGCTAGGATACGTGATACGCGCAGTCATTATAGACTTCGCCAAAAAATTGTTTCACATGTCGCTTTAAATTAAAAAAATTAAATAAATCTAAACTGTTTATATTGTGTTTTGATATGTTACAATAAATGTAAATTAATTAAAAAAAAAAGTTTTATTGGCATTTTTACGGAAATTCGACACTACGATTTGAACCCTTAGTCGTATATAGTGTTGTCTGTGTATAGTGTGTCTTGTATGGAGCCATCAACCTTGGGAGCTGCGCCTAGACGCGCTCGACCAAGGGAGGCTATGAAAATCTCTTGCAAAGTATCAGTAGTAAGAAACATGTGGACCATTCCCTTTTTTTGACTTCTTCTAAATTTCTAAAGATTCAATATCTTTAAAATTCTTCACCAACCGATTTTTGTATTCTTTACTTTTTTTCTCTTCACGTTTCTGTTAAATTTATGATATGTATTAAGATGTTTAAGAAATATTTAAACAATACTTTATAAACAGCAGATTTTTTATGGAAAAATATTTTTCTATTTAATTTATCAGTTTTTAAATTTTAATCTGTACAAAATATCTAACTATATTAATTAATTATATTATATCATCCAAAATGTTTTATTCTCTTAACAAGTTTTGGCAAATTAAACTAATTAAACTGATTAAAAAAAATTTTAGTTATTTCAACATTTAAAAATGTATTTACTTATAAATAATGTTTTAAACTAATTTAGAGAATTATTAAACACATATGTTTTAAGCAATTTCGTATAAAAACTCAAAAAAATTTTAATTAAGTACTTTTCAATGAAAAAGTTGTAAATTTACTTACAATATTTTAAAACATATGTGTATTGAATTATTTTACACATAAATTTTTCAAACACTTTTTTATGAAAAGGTTGTAAATTTACATATTTTTCAAACTTATGTATTTGAAGTTAATCCATACAAAATTTTTGAAAATTTCAAACACTTTTGTTTGAAAATATTGTAAATTTACAAATTTTTCAAACATATGTATTTGAAGTTAATCCATACAAAAATTTTTGAAAATTTCTAACACTTTTGTTTGAAAATATTGTAAATTTACAAATCTTTTAAACATATGTATTTGAAGTTAATCTATACAAAAATTTTTGAAAATTTCAAACACTTCTGTTTGAAAATATTGTAAATTTACAAATCTTTCAAACACGCGTTTTTGAAATTATTTCATATACAAAATTTGTAAATTTTCAATCACTTTTTGTATTAAAGTATTGTAAATTTACAATCTTTTTTAACAGTATACTAGCAGTTTTGCTAGTATAGACTTGAAAAAATGGGCTGAAAAACTGTGTTTTTTGGCACATTTTGTGTCATAGCTACTGCAAAAAATTTTTTGTGGTCTCGAAATATACTTTGTTTCATTCTTAAGACTTTAAGCTTTCATAAATTTTTTACCAGAATGTTTAGAGATTTTTTTTCAATGAGATATAAACAAAAAAAGCCAGAGTCGCTTTCTTTTGTCCCCGACTTTATTATATCATATATTGATTATTATTGATAATGCTCATGTAATTGCGAAGAAAGACTGAAATTTATCTGCTCAAGTACGGACGAACCGTCCATAATATTAGCTTTTTTAAAAATGTTAGACGCTTCCAATGTGGATTTATTGAAATATTTATGTAGGTAAATATGTTAAAAGTATAATCCAAAAAATGTAATATGAATAAAAGAAAAAAGAAAATTATAATATTGAATTAAATGAAATGCGACAACTTCTTTGTATTGGCTCTGATGCCATAAAACAAATAAAGATATATCAAAATTTTAGTTATTTTTATAAATTTAATTAAATTGTTCTCTACAATTTAATTATTTTCAAAAATTTTGGTATTAAAATTCTACGCAAACATTTAATTATTTTCATAAATAATAATTTTTTTTTTGAAGGATTTAATTTTATAAATAATAAAATTCTTTGCAGAAATTTAATTTTATCACTACATTTTAATAAAATTGAATTAATTAAATTTTCAATTATAATTATGAACAGACAAGATCATTTTAAAAAAAAATTGAAAAAATTTTTTGTTTAATTCAATTATTTTTAAAATTTTTAATTAAAATTATTAAAAAAACATTATTTTTAAAAAAATTTAAAGAAACTCGTCAAAAGAATTTAATTACTCATAAAAATTCTAATAAAAATTTTGGAAGCCATTTGCAGATTTATTTATGTTCGAAATGAAATAAATTTTTTGATGAGAAAAGAAAATGTGAAAAATTGGTATTAAAATTAATCATTAATAATATCAATAATTAGGGTTAATTATTATTTTAAAATTAATAATTTGAGCTAATTATTATTTTTAAAAAAATTTGGAAATCTTTTTTTTTCTTTTTTTTGCTAACCTGGGAATATTCATCGGGAGTGAGATTATTCTCAGACATGACCTTAGTACAACAAGTTTTTTGACAGTCGTTGATACAAGGATGAAAGCCAAGTTCCTGAATGGTGATTCTTTTGTCTGCCATTGGCGTCAGCAGACGATTCACTGCGTCCTTATAATCACTTGATATGTCAGAAAGATTTTTTTCATGAAGTGCAGTCAGCCCACGATTAATTTGAATCATGAATTTTTGACGACGCTCCTCGGAGGGTATATCATCGTCCTGGGGACTCACGAAAGGCAATCAACCCGTAACCATCGCGTAAAAAACAACTCCTCTATTTTTATTTCAGAAAGAAAGATTTTCGTCTTTATCCTTAAATATATATCATTACATTAAAAATTAAAAGTTACTTTAAAATATAAAATACATTCTTTTAAATATTTAAAAATAAAAAAAAGATAGAAAAATAAAAATTTTTGTTTGAAAAACAAGGATCGAAGTCTATTTAGGCTACGGTAAAAAGAAAAAGTGTTTATAATAAAGATAAATCGTAACAAAACGAATTATAAAAAAAATAACAGTTTATATAAATGTGCAGTAGTTGACATTAATAATGTCATTATTGAATAATAAGGATTTTATAGAAGACTATTTTTAAAAAATATAAGTTGTGAGGTAGAAAACGTACTATTTTTAAAATATTTATAAATAATAAGGAAAAAATTATTTGCAGTACTTAAAGACTCCAAAGATCCACTTCCGGTCCATATTTTTTACCATCGACAAAAAGTTCCGGTGCAGCATATTCTGGTGAGCCGCAATGAGTTTTTAACAATTCATTGTTATTGCAAATATTACTCAAGCCGAAATCTTGAAGCAAAATTAATCAAAATTAGTTAATAAAATGTTACTTAAATTAATAAAAGTCGAATTATTATGAATAATATTAACAGGGTTGCCACAGGTCAGGGAAGTCAGAAAAAAGTCAGGGATTTTTATTAAGAGTATACTCTAAATCTGAATTAGTAGAAAGTTACAAATTATTAGTAGTTTTCTACTAATAGTGAAATAGTGCCGATTCGTTTACCCAAGCTTACTAAATGAATTAGTAACCTATTTACTAAAGAAATTAGTCAAGACGAGGATAATTACTATTGTAAATAGTAGTAATATAAACCGAATAAAAAATTCAGATTATGAATAATGTAACATTTATTGAACATGAAAATTGTGTCTAAATCTTTTACATATTAACAGTACATAAAAAGATTTCATCAAGAAATGTCATTTTTAATATTAATCGTATTTCTTAAGTTTTGTAAATTAAACAATTACATTGGAATCTTACAAAATGTAATATAATATCGCCAATAGTGTAAATATAATAGAATATTGATAGAATTATAATAAAATAATAATAATAATACAAACGAACAAAAATATATATATATATATATATATATCAAATTTAGATATATATGCACTGATATAACTCATTCTGATATAATTCATTCTGTTTCGGTGTCATCAATTTCACTTTTCGATACTTTCTTTGCTACCTTCTTCTCTTTGACACCTGAAGCATCTAATTTTTTATCCCACATGCACAAAAACGGCGCTTTCTGATAGCAGTCGACAGGGAGGAAAGTCATTCATTTCTTCGATCGTATGAAAATGGCGGCCGTGTTCTCCCAAGGGCAAGAAAATTAGCTGTTCACATGCATTTTTCTTGCCCAAGGGAGAAGACGGCCGCCATTTTCATACAAATCGAACAAGTGAATGACTTTTACTCCCTGTCGTCTGCTAACTGAAATCGCCGCTTTTGTGCATTAGGAATAAAAAATATCGTAAGTAACACGAGAATAAAGGCAGCCAATTTCTTTACGATGATTTTTGTGACACTCGTTCCGGTCTCGGGGCGCCTACGGCGCCCTCGACCTCCACTCGTGTCACAAAAATCACCGTAAAGAAATGGCTGCCTTTCTCCTCTTGTTGCTTAATATACTATTCTTTCCCGCTCACCAAGTAAAAAATTAGTAACAGGAAGTAACTCTGGTAGAATAATCAATGCACGTAGATTGTCATCTTTTACAAAAGCAGTTTTCTGAAAGAGACTATTTACTTTTTCTCGACAATATTGAAGTTTGCAAGGAGCATATAAAGTAACAAATTTTCCTAGAAAATTATTTGCAGTTTCCAAACTAGTATCTAGTAATATTTTCACGGATTATTTCAAAAATATTTAAATTATTTATATTTTTTTTGTTAATTAAAGATTTTTGAACCCTTTTAATAAAGTAATTTTAACTAATTGAGTTTTTGCATAAATTGAACAAAAATTTATGGTTACATCAGTGAGTAAATGTACTTTCGAATAATAAAATAAAAATTTCAAAAAATATTTTATAATAATTTTTTTTATAAACAAATGCAGTTTCAAGTGCTTTCTACACGCGATTAAAAAAAGTTTTTTTTAATAAATGTTCTTTAGAATGTAGGTGAACAAGAACTGAAAAGAAATCTTAGTGCAAATAAAAAGCTTTTTCATAATTTGACTATTTCTCGAGCGCTACATACTGCGCGCAAGCACCGCACAGTGAAATTTTTTTACAATTTACTGTTCAAAAATGTCTATAGCCTAAAATTTTTAACCGATTTGAGTGTTCTTTGTTTTAAATTAAAGGAGAATAAATTCTTAAGACATCCCTCGAGGCCGATGTTTGAGATATTAATTGTTTATAATTTTTTGTTTTAAACAAATTAATACAATTTTTTAATAAAGGACATTTATTTTCTTATTCCGTTATTGCACATGACCTAAATCAGTTCAAATTAATATAATATGACCACCACATAATTAATAAAACATAAAATTATTTATTTTAATTGTTATAAACAATATTAATTAACAATTAGATAACTTTCATTCTTCTTCACTAATAAATGTTTTTTTCACATTTTCTTTTTAATTTAAGTTCATTTAAAGAATATATGTCCCTTTTGTTTAAAAAGTAACTTATTTAAATTGCTATAAATAATATTAATTAACAAATAGTTAACTTTAATTCCTCTCCACTAAAAATGTTTTTTTATGAATAATTTTTTATTTTGGTTCATTTAAAGAATATATGTCCTCCCCTTGTTTAAGAATAACTTGTTTAAATTGTTATAAACATTATTAATTAACAAACAGTTAACTTTTGATCCTCTTCACCAAAAAATGTTTTTTTTTCACGTTTAGAGTACCAAAAAATATTTTTTTTCACGTTTAGAGTAGTACCGACCCAAGTGGACCACACATTGGTTTTCTTACTTTAGAACATTCAGAAATTAACATTTTTGAACACTTATTGCGTTTATTTGTAGAGAAAGGGGTTACCTAACTTTAGGCAAACATACATTTTAAAATTATTAATTTTAACATATTGTTTAACATCGTTATGCAAAAAAAGATAAATTTGTGATATCATGATTTTGTTGATAGAAGTGGGCCACCTAAGTTTTTCATCTCAAAAAAGTAAAAGGATCAAGCACTACACTGCAAAAATAGGTATCTTTTTTGATATCTTAAAATAAGATGTAAAATGGAAAAATGGTATCTTACATCTTAAAATAAGATGCTTTCTAAAGCATCTTTCTGATATTTAAGATGCTTTATACTTTTTAGCAGTGATGAAGATATTTCTTCCATCTTAGATAAGTAAGATACTTTTGTAAGTTCTTTAAAGTATCTTAAATTAAGATGTTTCTGTTGCAATAAGATGTTTAGCGATAAGTTACTTGAGAATCGTAAGATGCGCCATAAGTGTAAGTTACTAAAAACTAAGATACATAAAGTAAATTAATTGTCTTGTGGTCATATTATATTAATTTGAACTGATTTAGGTCATGTGCAATAACGGAATAAGAAAATAAACGTCCTTTATTAAAAAATTGTATTAATTTGTTTAAAACAAAAAATTATAAACAATTAACATCTCAAACATCGGCCTCGAGGGATGTCTTAAGAATTTATTCTCCTTTAATTTAAAACAAAGAACACTCAAATCGGTTAAAAATTGTAGGCTGTAGACATTTTTGAACAGTAAATTGTAAAAAATTTCCACTGTGCGGTGCTTGCGCGCAGTATGCAGCGCTCGACAAATAGTCAAACTATGAAAAAGCTTTTTATTTGCACAAAGTAATTTCCACAAATATCAATATAAATATTATTGAAATAAAATATTATTGGCTTTCGGAACATTTTTAATACTAACTGAAAATCCAGCAATATCTTTTTGCTTGCGGGCTTCTGTCTCAGCTAAATTTGTCTCCACATTGCCACTGGCTTCAATTAATGGATTTGTCAATTGTGTAGATGAATCATTAGAGCAACTTGCACCAGAGGTATCATCAATTTTTTTTAACTCACCTGATTCGTCAACGACATAATTCTGGAGTAAAAAATATTATAGACTTATTTCCCCTTTAAATAACAAAATTTTCATGTTAGAAACATCGAAAAATTGTTTTTTGTGGTCCAATTGGTATGCACATTTCTTTTAAATCATCTTTAGTGAGTTCTAAAAATCCGGCTCCATCTAATTTATTTTCTGCAACAAATTATAAAAATTTGTAATTAAATAAAGTTTTGCATTTAAATAACGAAACAATCACAGATGAAATAGTTTTATATTATTAATTTTAATTTTGTAGAAATAAAAATAACCTTATTATATTAAAATGTGTCTTAAACTAATAAATAATTCGTTTGATGTTGGCTGCATCCACGCATTCATTGTTTTGTAGTGAGCTAAATCTTCTGTTGAAGTAAATACGGTTCTGTCACTTTATTTTTGTACTTCTATCGAGTACGCATTGAAATCTTCACCAAAATGCAGTGTATCGCAAATTATTACATTTAGATAAACCTCGAATTTTTTCAAAACTACTATTTCAGTAATCATACCAAAAATTGAAAGGTTGATTGTTGATTCGCCGTTTGCATCCAAACAAACAAAAAAAATTTGGTTTAAAAAAATTCCATTTTTCTCGAACTGCCGTTGCGTTGATCGGAAAACTTTTTTACCTGGTTCGTATCTTAGATTTTGTAATTCTAGATGACTGGATGTCTCTTCAAAAAGGATCGTTTTTCCTCCTTCACTTATAATTTTGCTGAGCTGAACATCTTCAGCTCCCCATTTAGCGCTTTGAGCACATTGGGCAACTCTAATTAGCTTTTTAGGAATATTTTGAAAGTTGTGCACAACGTGGGCACGTTCTTTGAGAACACCGTGCTTAGCCTCATAACGCATGCACCAGTAATTTATCAAAGGTCCATTTTCTTCAATACACATCGGAATATGTTCCATGTGATGGAATTTATTTATGAAATTAATATTCGGGAACAGATTCTTAAATTTTTTGAAGAAATCTTGATTCAATCAACGTAGGTATGGCATAAGGCTATTTGTTAATTTTAGAGCCATGACTATTCCCAAAATTCGTAAGAAAGATAAAATCAAATCTGTGTGCTTGTTGCCTTGAGATACTTTTCGTGCTATGAGAAAAGGAAAGACCCGAAGCAATCACAACATTTGCATGGCTTTTTGGTTTAATTTGTGGTCATTTATATTCCGAAGTCCATTTGTTGAAAAATTAGCCGAAGGTTTATTAACTTTTTCTAACATTCCATAATTGAAAGCATCAATAAATCCATTAAAATCGTTTGCCTTAAAGAATTGATCTTCAAAGACATTTCTAGTCGAATAGCATGTGGGTATTTTTGAAAAAATGGATGCGATTTGAAATTCTTTTCCTCTAAAAAAGAAGCCAAAACGCCTTCCTTAGATGGGCGTTCAGATAAAATCGCTTCTTTTACTTTCGGATTTGATAAAACCATTGTTAACACATCTATAATCGGTACACATTGACATGTATTCATAATTGCTTTTGGTATAAATGTTCCACTTTCTTTAAAGAACGTAGGAACGTAGGAATTTCTTTGGCATCAATATATTTACAACAGTTTTTAAGAGCAGTCATTTTGTTGCTTTAAGGATCGCAATCCATCAAATGGATTTTTTAAATCGAAGTTTTTTAACAACTCTGTAGTTTCGTTATCATTATTAATCTTTGTTTTTTCAAAAAAATGTTGTCACTTTATATTTTAAATAATTTACAGTATTTAACAACAGTTGTTCGAATTCGTCAATTATTTCAGACAAAGTATTTCCAGTCATGGAGGGTTTTGCCTGCATTCTTCAATCATTCTAACTACTGAAGCGCCACATAAACATTATAAGGTAAAAAGTTAGTTTGGTAGAGGGTAAAAGTTGCTTTGGTACAGGGTAAAAGGTAATTTTGTGATGGGTAAAAAAGTTACTAAAATATTACCAGAAAAATGGACGCAAATTGATTCAATTTACGCGGATTAACCTATAAATAATATAAAACTCATTTTTTAAATATCATAACTTGATTATAGAATCACAAAATAAAAACTTTGTGCTTAATTAAACTTTGGAATGCTGTCAAACAATTCAATTACCCGTTTTCTCCAACAAAATAGTTTTGCCAGCTGACAGTTGTAAACAGAAATTCCCTTGCAGAATCGTTTTACCAAATGTCTCCCCACGTTGGTATACATTTGGGAAACATTTGATAAATGGCTTTATAATTCTGTTAAAAGACAGAATTTGATAGAAAAAAACGATTGAAAATTGAAAAACATTTGGAGAATGAAATTATGCAAAGATTTTTACAAAGAAAGCTTTGAATAATTAATAATTAACTAAAATGTGCATAGATTTCATTGAGATTTTATAACAAGGTTATTTTTCATAATTACTCATAAAAACGATGTAAATATAGGAAAAAAATCATTTAATTTAGCATTAGAAAGACCAATTAAAATAAAACTTAAACTCCTCCTTCTGAATGAAAGATATTTTTTATTCGTGGGTTCAATAGAACAAAATGGAGAAAATATTAAACTTTAAAAAAATATAAAATTTAACCACAACCCTTTCCAAAAAAATAGGAGGAGTTTCAATCTATTTTTGTATTGTTTAGTAAACTTTAATTTTTCTTTGCGGGGGTTGGAATTATATGTTTTATTTTTTAAATATTAATTTCTGCTCCATTTTTTTTA
Organism: Leptopilina heterotoma; assembly: GCF_015476425.1. Lineage (NCBI taxonomy): Eukaryota > Metazoa > Arthropoda > Insecta > Hymenoptera > Figitidae > Leptopilina > Leptopilina heterotoma. The sequence continues at coordinate 330,246 of NW_025111155.1, forward strand.
ATTTAACCAACAAATAGAAAAATTGATTTTGAAAATGGGAGGAGGGCTGGGATTATATATTGAATTTTTCAAATATTAATTATTTTCTCCATTTTGTTTATCTGAACCAATGAATAAAAAAATAGGAGGAGTTTGAATCTTTTTTCTATTGCCTAATAGCAGTCTATTTTTTCCTAGGGAGTTGAGATTACATGTTTTATTTTTCAAATATTAATTAGATTCTCCATTTTGTTTAACTCAACCAACAAATAAAACATTGCATTTTGAAAATAGGAGGAGTTTATTTTTATTGGTCAGAAGTCCTTTTTTTAAATTTGTTACGACTAATTTTTAAAAATTAAATATTCTCTCCCTTTTTGTACTGTTGAACCAATGAATAACAAATTTGCTTTCCTTAATTAGGAGGAGTTTAAATCTTATTCTTATTGACTAGAAGTCTATTTTTTGTAAAGGGTGGAGCTTAAATTTGATATATTAGCTTCATATTTTGTTCAACTTAATCAACAAATAGAAAAATTGATTTTTAAAATAAGAGGAGTTTGATTATTATTTTCATTGGTGTGAAGCATCCATTTTTTCTTTAGGGTTGGGATTATATGTTTTATTTTTAAAATATTATTCTTTTCTCCATTTTGTTTAACTCAGCCAACAAATAGAAAAATTGATTTTGAAAATAGGAGGAGTTTGTTTCTTATTTTTATTCGTCTAAAGCGTCCATTTTTTCTTTAGGGGTTGAGGTTATATGTTTTATTTTTCAAATATTAATTACTTTCTCCATTTTGTTTAACTCAGCCAACAAATAGAAAAATTGATTTTGAAAATAGGAAGAGTTTGTTTCTTATTTTTATTCGTCTAAGCATCAATTTTTTCTTTTGGGGTTAGGATTATGTATTATTTTTTGAAAATGAAATATTTCCTCCATTTTGTTGAACTCAGCAAATAAATAGAAAAATTGATTTTGAAAATAGGAGGAGTTTGTTTCTTATTTTTATTCTTCTAAGCATCAATTTTTTCTTTTGGGGTTGGGATTATGTTTTATTTTTTTAAAATTAAATATTTCCTCCTACTATTTAGGGGAATGTAGTCAAGGTTGGCCTACTGTCTAGGTAGGCCACTCGCGTTTTTTTGTCAAGTTCACTAGCGCCACCTACGCGCATTTTTGTCGAAGCTTGTCTTAGTGAAACCTAACTTTTTGTTCAATTACATTTTCGGAAAATCGAAAATTGTGTTTTCTGTGACGTCGGTACAAAAAAAGCTCAAAAAAAGTTTTGTGCATAATGTGAAAAACCATTAATAAAAGATAAAAAACAAATTGAATCGTCAAGGCAAGTATGCAGAAAATTTGTGGGACTCATGGTTGAAAGGAAAACAAAGTAAAAAATCGAATCCCGAAACGTATTTCTTTACGGTTACAACAATTCGGTAATGTTACTTACTGTCAAGGTCGGCCACTATGTGTTTAAAATGCGCAAAGATGACGACGAGCTACTTCATTTGCAAAAACTGCAATTCTGAATAACTCATATTATAATTGATCATCTTATTAATATTTTTATTTAATTTTATTAATATTTTAGTGCAAAACTTTTTTTTATTTATATTTATTTTTTTATATTGTTTATTGTTATTATTTTGTTATTTCATTAAGTTACAAACTGTAAACAATAAAGAATCAATTTTCCGTAACTCCAAACATGTTATTTTATTTTTTAACGATTAATGCCCTTTGAATTTTAAACATGGCCGACCTTGACTGTAATGGCCAACCTGGACTACAAATTTTTTTTTTTTTAAATCTTTATAACTTTTTCATTTTTAAACCTGTCAATTTACTTTGTACAGAAAAAATGTTCCTATTAAACAGGACTTTCCAACCATATACTTCAATTGTCCAAATTCATTTTTAAAAAAAAGTTATAAACAAAAGTCAAAAAGGTGGCCGACCTAGACTATGTTCCCCTACAAAAAACAATATACTTATTCGTTGCTCCATTTAAAAAAATGGTAAGAATATTTATAATTTTTAAGAAACATAACGTTTTATTTTAACTTCCCAGGCGGCACACAGTGAACTAAAAGGTATCAAAATGTTGACATTGAAATGTTGACTGTTAACATTTTGAGTTTCCAAAAAGTTAACTTTTTGTAAATGATGTTGTATACCTAAAACTTATCAAATGTCCGACCAAAAATGTCACGTTTATGGGAAGAAAAAGTTAACGTTTTTATAACTTTTCGAATTCCCAAAAAGATATTAAATAGATAGCTTGTTTAAGTTATCAAATTGGCAACTATTTTGATTCAAAATATAATACTAAAATGTTAACATATATTTTACAAGTTTTGAATAATAAATTTAATGTTAACTTGAAGACAACAAATAGTTGATTTTGAAAATAGGAAATAGTTATCGCTTTATTAACAAATAAAGTCCGAAAAGTTCGCAAATTGATTACTTTTATTTATCGTATTAGTTGGTGTTTTCGGTACTTTTTGGAAAGGATGAAAAGGCAAAAATATAGGCGACGACGCTAAGCAAAATTAACTCTTTCTTTCAATCAAATCAGATATAACCTATAATAAATAAAGACATACTTTATTGCAATACACATTATGCATTTTGTATTCAATAATCATCTTTATGTTATAGATTATCACTGACATGATTGAAAAAAGAGCTAATTGCTTAACATCGTCACATACTTATTGAACCCTAAAACTGAAAATATTTAATAAATTTCATTTTTTATATATTTATTAATAATTATACTTAATAGGTAGATTTTATACATGTATTAATATTAATATCGTGCAAACTTCTCTCATTTCTACGTGTCTTAGTTGCTGACACTTCGGCAGATCATAAAATGTTTTTTTGTCTGCAAGTAATACAGAAATAATTAAAACAAAAATAAAAACAGATTTAAGTACAATTAGTGATCTGAAAATACATAATTACCTTTTTTCCAATGGTGAAACAAAACTTAACTTCTACAAATATATTTCACCAGCGAGCTGATATGAGCTGACGATGTACGTACCTACGTCGTACCCTCGCTGCACGATTTTTAGGTTATAACGCTCTGAGGTACCCAAGTAGAAATGTCATACTGGCATAGTACTGACCCAGTACTGACTGCCAGTATAGCACATGGAGAAAAATGGAGTTTGAAAAACTGGGAGTACTGACTCCAATACTAAATCAGTACTGGGAAATCCCTGGCTGGTAACGCTGTCCAGTACTGATTTTTTACTGGCAGTCAGTACTAAGTCAGTATTAAAATATCACTGGCAGAACACCGCTTAATTACTGATTCGCAGGTAAAATTTAACAAATTTGGAAAATGGTGTAACGCGTTCTCTAAAACAAAATTTACCTTTATTAGAAGCTTATATTAATTTGTTATTTTATTATTAAAGAAAAGGGAGTAATTTATTGAATACTAATAATTATTATTAATATTTCTGTAGTAAATAAACTTTTATGAGTAACAATAAAAATATAAATAATTAGCAAAATTGCTTTTATTGAAATAAGCTTTTAAAAAAATTTCTTCATTTTTTTTCATTAATTTATGCAATCTTATTTATTTTAATTAATTACTAAATTATTATTATTGGGTCAGGCTTAGCCAAACGGATCGGATAAATTAAAAAATTTTGTTTTTAATAAAATATCTTTTATTCTCATCTTTATGTGATAAAAATAATGTCATAAAAAATTTAAAGCAAAAAAAAAATTTTTCTTATAGTTATTAACAATTAAAGTTTTTAACAATATTAAATGAAAATATTTTTTTCTTGAGTTCTTTTTAACCGATTTTAAAAACAAAATAGGCGTTTTTTCGTCTTGAAGCGTAGAATTTAAAAATATATTTTGTTTAAATTTTTTTTATTTTTTATTGTTTTTTAAATTATTTATTTATAATATTATAATAAAAAACAGTCTTTTTCACGCTATACGTAAAAATAAAAAATACTATCGTATTCTGCATACATTTTTGAGTAAGAAACAATTGAGAAAAAAATGGCCCGCTACTAGTAATAACTATTGTTACTGACCGGGATAATATGGGATAGATACAGAGGGAATTGATGAGAGATATAGGTGTAAATGAAAGATTTATTTACCACACTTTATAATGAAACATTTATTTATACATAATGATGGAATTTGATTATAGCAGAAAACAACAATTTTATAATAATTATGATGGCGGTAAATATCTAATGACAAACAGAGAGATTTCCCTTTAATATTTTAATGGACTTACGTGTCTTAAAATGAAGGTTCCTCGATCGAGTATTATATTTTAAATCTTGATGATTGACGGCACTATTCAACTAAATCGCACTAAATTAATACTTTTAATAATACAATTATAACAATTTAACAATTTAATTGAATAAATAAATTAACAAAATAATTTCACTGTCAGCCCTAGGCTATTCATTAATTAACAAATTACACTGTCAGCCCTAAGCTATTCGTTTTGACCTTTTCAACCTAAGTCAGGCCCACTGCGGTCAATGACCTTTTCTTCTAAGATCTCGATCGTCACTGACTCGAGCAATTAAAATTTTCTTATCGCTCCGTCCCTCTCCCTTCCCTTTCCTTTTTCCTCAATTTCAATCTATATTGTTCTCGTCGGCAACATCCTCCCCTTCGGTACGGAAACAATGTGATTCCGTACCCAAATCTATGGGTACTAGCACGATTATTTTGTTGGCGGCTCGTTTTAGAATTTTTCCTCGTATTAGCACTTCCACTACTCGAACTCTTCCATTCTTTCCAGGGAATGTTTGTGTAATTTTTCCCTTTGGCCAAGTATTCCTCGGCATAGTTGAGTCAGCTATAAGGACCACATCGCCCGTCATTAAATTCCTGGTTTCTTGATTCCATGTTTTTCTCACTACTAAATTGGGCATAAATACTCCTTTACCCATCTTGCCCAGAAAAGATCCGCGAGTCGTTGGGAAATTTTCCATTGTTTGCGACAATCTAGGTCTTCAGGTGTAAACTTCGAACACGTCAGTGATCCGGTGGGTGATCCTATTAACAGGTGGTTTGGAGTCAATGAATCAGGATCTCGTAGATCTACCGATACGTTCGTTAAAGGCCTGCTATTTATAGTATTTTCCACTTCGGTAAGTAATGTCACCAGTATTTCTTCCTTAAGGATTTTTTCATTTAGGACCGCTGTTAATGATTTTTTAACGCCTCTGACCAAGCGCTCCCAGGCTCCACCCATGTGAGGAGCGTGGGGTGAATTAAATCGCCACTTAATTTTCTGATTCGTTAAGTTTTCCCGAAATTTTCCTTCGTCGATGTTTTGAAGAGCTCTTTTCAATTCTTGATCAGCACCTGTGAAGTTGGTGCCATTGTCAGAAACTATTTCGGCTGGAGTTCCACGGCGATTGCTCATCCTTTGTATGGCCATGATGGCGGAATCGGTAGATAGCGATGGTACGAGCTCGATATGTATAGCACGTGACGTCAAGCACGTAAATAATGCTCCCCATTGTTTTTCTCGCCTTCGTCCTACCGTCACTAACATTGGCCCGAAATAATCAAGACCACAAAACGTGAATGGTCGCCGATGATGACCTAGTCTTTCAACAGGAAGATTACCCATTCGTGGTTGCCCTGCCTTCGCTGATAAAATACGACATTTTTGGCATTAAGCTGTTATTTTCTTAACAGCAGGTCGCACTTTGATGATCCAGAATTTATGTTTGAGCTCATTTATTACAGTTTCTGGGGAACCATGGTGAAAGCGTTCGTGATATTCCTGAATAAGAAGCTGTGTGTACTAATGCTTTCCATCTAGTATTATAGGAGTTTTTATAGATTCTGATACTCCTTCGATGAAATTCAGTCTCCCGTCTATTTTTAGGATCCCATCCTCCCCAACAATCGGAGATAATTTTTTAAGACGACTGTTTTTGGATATGGTCTTATTCTTTAGCAAGTCACGAATTTCTTCAGGAAAGCATTCCTGCTGAACCTTTTTGATCAGGTGTTTTTCAGCTCGAATTAGATCTTCGACGATCAATTCCTTGGACCTTTCGCCTCTCCAAATTTTCGCTGTCGTAAGTACAAGTGCTGTGCTTCGGATTAAGTGTAACCATTTGCTGAAATTCGTGATATTCGGTGCTTCTAGTATTTTTGTTGTGCGTGTAACGGCTACGAATTCCTTTTTTATTTCGTTCATGGGAGGAGTTATGTCATGATTCCACATTTGTTTCGGCCAATCTCCTTCTTCATGTTTAAGGAAGTCTGGTCCATCTAACCACATGGACATTGCTTTCTCTATATTTCCAGTATTTTTCGTCGCGCAGTCAGCTGAATTTTGCCTGCTGGGTATTCATCTCCACTCTTCAACGTTAGTCAACTCATCTATTTCGCCAAGGCGGTGGGCGACGAATGTTTGGTACTTGCGCGGGTCCGCTCGAATCCACCCTAGTACTGTGCGAGGGTCTGTCCAAAATACTCGTCTTTCAATTTTGATATCGAGTTCGTTGTTAATCGTATCTCCCAATCGACTGGCTAACAAGGCTCCCTGTAATTCCATACGCGGGATTGATACAGGTTTTAACGGAGCTACTTTGGCCTTACCCGCTATTAGTGAAATGGTCACATTGTTTTGTTCGTCAGATGTCCGTAGATACGCTACCGCGGCGTAGGCCTAATCGCTGGCATCGCTAAATATATGGAGTTCAGATTTTCGTCGGTCGCTTCTTCCTCAACTGTAGGCTCTAGGGATACAGTAACAATTTACTCGTTGCAATGCCAAAATCCATTCAATCCAGACTGAAAATTCTTGTTCCTTTAATTTGTCGTCCCATTCAATTCCACTTCGCCACACAGATTGGAGTAGGATTTTACCTCGTATCGTGAACGGGAGAAGGATGCCCAGAGGATCGAAAATCGACATCAGTATGCGCAACATTTCGCGCTTTGTTGGTTTTGTGCGCGCTTCTGCAATGTCTTTAGGTACTTTATTCCAATTTAACGCGAATGAAATTGTATCCGTTGCTGCGTCCCACTGCAAACCTAATGTTTTTTCAATTACTTTTTCATCCTGTGTAAGATTTAGTTCCCTTTTTTTCGCGAAGCTTCCGGCAACTCTCTTAGTAATGAAGCGTTGTTGCTTGAACAATTTCTGATTTCGAAACCACAATTATTTTGGATAACCGATACGTCTTTAATGCAGTTAGAACCTTCCTCGACGTCATCAAAGCTGTCTAAATAATCGTCGACATAATAATTATTTAGTATCGCATTAGTTGCAGTGGGATAAACTGATTCGAATTCTAATATTATCAGTTCAACGTCTCCGATTAGACAGTATTTTAATTGAAAGAAGTAAAAAAAGGAAAAGGTGGCAATAGTAAGGTAGAACTTAAATAAAACACTGAGTAATATGAGTAGTACAATATTACAAGAGTCTATTTATTCAGTATGTTTAAAAAGAATAATGTTAATTCTATTACATTTAATATTATCTTATTATTACTACAATGTGTACCCTTTTTAATTTATGATAATTATACCTTTAAAAAAATACTTTTTATAAAATTACATTTGATAAAGCAAATCCCAATATTTAGAATTATGACAATAGAAAAATTATAACAGGGTAAGACTCCGTCAGAAAAAAAGCGATTTGCAAGTGGTCTTTCGATTTCTTCGAAACCTTGGGAAATAGAAGTCTTATATGAATTAAATTTAACCCTAACAGGATTTTGAAAAATTTTCAAAATGGCGGCCGCTACGCCATACTGAAAATGAGTGTTGCGTTTTTTTCAAAAATTAATAACTCTGAAACTTTTTGATCGATTTTAATAAAATTTACAGGTGATATAGTTAAAAATACGTAGTTTAATTTGATATTATGAACAAAAAAAATTTTTCAAAATTTGTCAAAAAAAAAGTCAAAAAAATTTGAATTAATTTTTAGTTCAGTTGGCCTAATTTTTGAATTTTCTAATAAGTAAATATCGATTCCTTGTAATTTCACCTTTCATTTCATAAAAAAAAATTTATGGAGACTCTAATAGTTCTCGAGATATTGCGACTTTAGTGGGAGCGCGTACCGCGGAATTAAACTCCGTAGCGAGGCGGAATATGAAGCGAGCGTACAAACGTGCACAATAGGGTGTCCGTAACAATGCGACTTTCGAATTTTGTTTACGCCACCCCCCAGTTTAGTTCCAATAAAATAAAAAAAAATTTCCTAAAATTTGAAGCCGATTGATTAATATTAACACGTGCCAGAGATCCATCGAAATTTCCCATTAAAAATACATAGGAAAAATGCACTTTTTAAAAATAATTCATAACTTTTTTAATTTTTATGCAAAAAATTCTCCAGGTCACATTTGCCTTCATTTTTAGCTGCACTATAAGATAGCACTTTGCCAAAAATTTAATTTTGAAAAATTTTTAAAATGGCGGATGATTAAAGTGGGTCATAAAAATGCATTACAATATATCCAAGGTTTTAACACATAAGTGTTGTCAAAAATTCAAAAAAATTACTTACTCGGGGCTATTTTTGATCGTTCATCATGAATCTGATATCAGAAATTAATTTTTCCAAATTTTCGATCCAATATGGCGGGTTCAAAATTTTGATTTTCTACATTTTTAAAGTAAAAATTCTAAAACAACGTCAAGGGCGATTTTTGGAAGCGCTATTTACACTCAGAGAAAAAGTTTATTTCACTTAACCAAACTGTTTAATTAACCTATTTTATTTGTCACGATAAAACAATTTTGTTGATTTAAATAAAAATTTGGTTTATTTTAATAAATACGTAAAATTTGTTTGGTTATTGGAAAGAAATTTTTTATTTGAAGTTGTTTGTTTCATTTAACCAAATTTGTGTTTTGAATAGAGATTATTGTTAAGTTAAATACAGTTTGTTCGACACAACACACAAATTTGTTTGATTCAACCAAATCATTTTATTTGAGTCAAACAAACATATTTGCTTGTCTCAAAAAGTACATGTGTGAATTTAAAAATGGCGATCTCACTTGTCTACAGTCCGCGTTCGCGTCAAATTTATTTGTTAAATCGGTAAATCAAAGAAAAAAAATTATAAGTGTCGGTTAAATAAATATTAAATACATTGTGTTCATTGACTTACTGCATATTTAATTTGTACCAGTGAGAAGAATATTTACAAAAGGTTTTGTGAAGTTTTCAGTTTGTTGTTTCGAATAAACTTTTTTCTGAGTGCACGTATAAAAATCATAATTATAATATGTTTAATGTAATATTTTAAATGTTTTTTTATAATTAAGTAATTTTGTTTATTATATGAAGAAATACATATATAATATTTTACTTAATTGTTACTTATTTTCCTCTAATAATGTTTGAGTTTCCTAATTTAATATTTTCTAGTATACATATTATTGGTTAATTTATAATTTATTATATGTATAATTTTAAAATATCAATAATTATATAATAAATTATAAATTAACCAATAATACGTACTAGAAAATATTAAATTAGGAAATTCAAATATTATTAGAGGAAAATAAATAACAAAATTAAGTAAACAAAAAGTATTTATTTAAATGAACCAAATACGTTTACTAAAACTATTTATTTGAATCAAACAAATCTTTTCTCTTGAAATAAACAAATTTTTTAGTTATATTAAATAAAATTTTTTGGTTAAGTGTAATAAGCATTTGGTTAATACAAATAAACGAATTGGAAGAAATTTTTTGGTTGAATCAAACAAACGTTTGGTTGACTGTATAACAATGCATTTATTTGGTTGATTCAACCAAAATTTGGTTGATTTGAACAAATTTTTTTCTGAGTGTACGAATCTAATGTTAAAACTTTATTTTTCAAATTATTAGATCCACTATGACGGATTCAAAATTATGGTTTTCTACATTTTTAAGTAAATAGTCTAAATATTAATTTATAGATTAATATTTACAAAAAATAATTATTGGGATGTTTTAGAAACTCTTTTATAGAAATTTAACTTTTTATACCTCTGCTCTTAAAAATCGATTATTAAAGGAATATTTAAAAAAAATTTGAATCCGCCATGCTATATTAGATTCGGTAATTTAAAAAATAAATTTTTAACATTAGATTCGTAAATAGCGCTTCCAAATATCGCCCTTGACGTTGTTTTAGAATATTTACTTCGAAAATGTAGAAAATTAAAATTTTGAACCTGCCATATTGGATCCAAAATTTTGAAAATTAATTGTTACGGACACCCTATTGTGCACGTTTGTACGCTCGCTTCATATTCCGCCTCGCTACGGAGTTCAATTCCGCGGTACGCGCTCCCACTAAAGTCGCAATATCTCGAGAACTATTAGAGTCTCCATAAATTTTTTTTTATGAAATGAAAGGTGAAATTACAAGGAATCGATATTTACTTATTAGAAAATTCAAAAATTAGGCCAACTGAACTAAAAATTAATTCAAAAAATTTTTTTGACTTTTTTTTTGACAAATTTTGAAAAATTTTTTTTGTTCATAATATCAAATTAAACTACGTATTTTTAACTATATCACCTGTAAATTTTATTAAAATCGATCAAAAAGTTTCAGAGTTATTAATTTTTGAAAAAAACGCAACACTCATTTTCAGTATGGCGTAGCGGCCGCCATTTTGAAAATTTTTCAAAATCCTGTTAGGGTTAAATTTAATTCATATAAGACTTCTATTTCCCAAGGTTTCGAAGAAATCGAAAGACCACTTGCAAATCGCTTTTTTTCTGACGGAGTCTTACCCAACATATAAATATACTTCTGTTTTAAACAATAATTGATATTTACGGAAATTAACAAACGAGTGTATGTGTGTGTAAATGAGTAAAGGTAATTACAGAATAATTATTAATTAACTCACCAATTGTAACTTAATAAAATGTATACTCCTCTTTTTACTAGAGACAGAAAAGTCTTTTATTACTATGACTTCTAGTTACACCTGTGATAGTATTCACGTATTCACTTTTACTTCCTTTTTTAGTTTATCTTTTATGCTCTTCTTTCAATGGTCTTTAAATAAATTCTTTTTATTTAAAAAAAAATAAAAAAATCAAAATTAATTTCAATATTTAAAATTTTGGGGTCACCAAATTTTAAACTTTTTTAAATTTTAAATTTTTTAAATTCTGAAATTCTTTATTAAACGTAGAATAAGAGAAATAAATCTTCAAACCACAAAGAAACCAAGGTTCAATATTTTTATTTCTTTTGCTTTTAAAATTCTTTTTTTTAATAATCTTTATTAATTTACTCTATTCTTCACACAAACTGTATTCTTAAATATTTTCTCTTTCAATTCTATTTATCTCAAATAGCTTCTTCAATATTTTCTTTAAATATTTATATTTTTAAATAAATCACTTTATTTCAATTATAATCTTCAACAATCAACTTTGAATAATTATTATTTCACTCAATATTATATTTTTTCACAACAGTAATTAATTAAATTCAATTAATTCAAATTATATAAAATCAACCCTCAAACTTGGGGAAATAAAATACAAATACCTCCGCCTTTTTGCGGGAATAAATCACAAAATATAAAAAAATTGGTAACGTCCGCTCTGCGGGAAATACTAATTCAAACTCCACGATTAATTAGCGTGGACAATCGGTCACACCCTGGAAAATCGACTCAAATCGGTAAAGTGGGAAAATCCGATGCACACGGCCCACCAAACCTTGCTGTTGCCAAGCAAGCTTTTAGCAAACTTGCAAATTCCTCAAGAATGGCGTGATATAGTTTGATACTTTATTTCCTGTTTCGCCAATGTGCATTCAATTTAGATATTCTCCACAATATTATTTTTAAAAAAACTCCTTTCTTTAGAGAAATATCTTTTTAATTTAAGGGAGTTGATAAATTCCCAAGGTTTGTAGACGATTTCCATACTTGATAACATTTATTTTGTATTTCCCAATCACCCAATATTTAGGTAAAAACCATTGAAAAATATTTAATTTTGAATTTTCTCAAGTTCAGATATAATAAATAAAAAAATTCGATAATATAAGTAATCAATTGAAGAGAAGATCATATAAAGAATTCTTTTAACCCTATTTTATGTGTATGTGTTACTTAATTTAAATTAACAAGTTTACCCATTTTAGATTCTATATAATATTAATAAAAAAAACATTTAAATAAATTAAAATAGTTACGATTTGAACGTAACACTCATTTCTCGCTATAAGAATTTTTGCGCACATCTGTCTTCCTCTCGAATCTCGATTTGTAGAAACATTTCTCTGATGTCGCCCATCGCAGCAATCTTCTTTTGCCTGAATCGGATTAATACTCCCAATAATGCTTCGTCCAAACTGGTCCGGTTAGTAGATTGTCATTCAGACTGGTTCCTTTTGTTTTGGCGGCTCCATCGAACACTAATCGTATATTTGCTTGCGATTTGTTTGGGTGCACTACTCCCAAATGAGGTAAATACCATGATCGGGTTTTTATTGTCAGATATCTCCGATATTTTTTCAGCGTATCCTGATGCGAGCAGGTGATTGACTAGTGCACAATATTTTTTTCCATATTCAATGTTCTTATCCAATTTCTTCACCAATAATTTCAGTCGATTTAATGCATCTTCACGGTTGTTAGGCAATTGTATTTGATCGTTCTTCCATAGTAACCCTACTTTCCAGTGTCCGTTTTTCGAACGTTGCTGTATCTTTCAGTATCTGTTCTGCCCTTTCTTCCAATTTATTTTTCCTTTTGTAGCTCGTTACTCCGATGCTTCCGAACGTGAAGTGGAACTTGACAAGTTTATTTAATTCCATATCAGTAATCGGATCTGGGCTGTGTGTGTCATTGCTGTTTATGTGAAAGGCACTTTCTTCTGTTTTCTTCCTTTTATGGATAGGTAAATGACCGTGGATTACCCATCCTAATTTAGTAAGCGATGCTACAGGATGAAACTTCGAGCTATGACGCATTTGAGTAGCAGTAATTTAATCCCAGTGATCCTGACCGATAAGAAGCGATGGTCTCGCGTCAGTATAATACTTGAATGGAAGTGATGACAAATGTTTGTACCCTTTTATGTCCTCTTCCGTTAAAGATTGCGAAAAGAGATTTAGGTCCTTTACAGTCGATGCTCGCGTTATTTTGTGAATATCATTACTATCTAACGCGCTTATTCCAAAATTTACTATTTGACTACTAGAATCGAGCGTTTTGATATCTCTTATTCCAGTTAATCCCAATGAAATACGCGAACCTTCGATACCCGATGTTTTTGCTGTTTCTGCATCGATGAGTTTCACTGTCGATCCTTCGTCCATGAACGCAATGATCGTAATACTTTTTGTGGGTCCATAGATTTTGACTGGGATTACCTTTAATAGGACGCACGTAGTTTTCTTTCATCAGATTTCTTCATTATCCCAATCGTCTGCCCTTGTGTTTGAATTTGCCAAGTTTGTTGACTCGACTCGCGAATGTCTCTTGTCCTTTCTCTGGTGTCTGTGAAGCAATTGGTGATGTTTCTTCGAACAATCATCAAATGTACAGGATGTTTTCAAACACGTATTTTGTTGATGGTTGGTGGCCTTTAGACATTTAACCCTCCTGAGAATGAGTTTTTACCCGAACAGTAGTTACCAAATGCATACATTTTTCACAACAATAGATTTTCCTGCAATTTGGTATACGGAGGTCTTTTGGGTCGCTGATTACGAATCTGAAGTCCGTTTTTAAAAATTCAAAATGGCGGATCCAATATGGCGGACTAATTTTCCAAAAAATGTTTAATTTTTTGCAATTCGGTATATGGGGGTTTTTGGGGTCGCTGATTACGAATCTAAAGTCCGTTTTTAATTTTAAATAAAAATTGAATTATTATTTAAACAATTTTTAAACAAATTATTGTTGTTATTTACCAAAATTTTACAGGATGCACCTTGAAAGTTGCAATTGTTTCCTAATTGTGCAATTTACTAAAATCTATATAATTAAAGATAAAGAATAAAAATTGAATTATTATTTAAACAATTTTTAAACAAATTATTGTTGTTATTTACCAACTTTTTACAGAATGCACCTTGAAAGTTGCAATTTATTCCTAATTTTGCAATTTACTAGAATCTATATAATTTCAAATAAGGAATAAAAATTGAATTATTATTTAAACAATTTTTAAACAAATTATTGTTGTTATTTACCAACTTTTTACAGAATTTACCTTGAAAGTTGCAATTTATTCCTAATTTTGCAAATTACTAAAATCTATATAATTAAAGATAAAGAATAAAAATTGAATTATTATTTAAACAATTTTTAAACAAATTATTGTTGTTATTTACCAACTTTTTACAGAATGCACCTTGAAAGTTGCAATTGTTTCCTAATTGTGCAATTTACTAAAATGTATATAATTAAAGATAAAGAATAAAAATTAAATTATTATTTAAAAAATTTTTAAACAAATTATTGTTGTTATTTACCAACATTTTACAGAATGCACCTTGAAAGTTGCAATTGTTTCCTAATTGTGCAATTTTCTAAAATCTATATAATTACAGATAAAGAATAAAAATTGAATTATTATTTACACAATTTTTAAACAAATTATTGTTGTTATTTACCAACTTTTTACAGAATGCACCTTGAAAGTTGCAATTTTTTCCTTATTTTGCAATTTACTGAAATCTATATAATTACAGATAAAGAATGAAAATTGAATTATTATTTAAACAATTTTTGTTATTTACCAAATTTTTAAAGAATGCACCTTGAAAGTTGCAGTCTTTTCTAATTTTGCAATTTTCTAATCCTTATGTGATTAAAATATTACAATTTTTTAATAAAACTTATGACTGGTTTCAGTAAATATTGTCTTTAATTTATTGATTTAATTCTAAATAAAGCTAAGAAAACATAAAAAGTTGTCAAATATTTGCTATAATCTCTCTGTTTATTTGAAAATTATATGATTTTGCAATATTAAATTGTTTAAACAAATGCAATATGCATAATAACATTATTAAAATACATTAATTTTATTAACAGATAATTATATGGAAAAACTTTGATGAATTTTAATCGTTTTTGGCAAAAAAACAAACAAAAATAGTTGGTAGCGTGAAGGTTAACTATATTGTTATTTACAAACTTCGCTTATAGTGAGCCTAGAATAATACATTTTTTTCTAAATTTTGCAATTTATTGTACTTTATATAATTACTAATAAAAATATGAATAAAATTGTACGAACAATTTTTAGACAAATAATTATTAGTATTTACTAACTTTTAAAATTTTAAATAAATAATTCTTATTATTTACCAAATTTGTTTACAGCGAGTGCAAAATATTAAAAGTTATTAAAATTTTTATAAATACCGATAACAAATAGAAATTAATTTATTTAAATATTTTCTTAAACAAATTACTTTTTGTTATTTGTTTAAAAATTGTTTAATCAATAATTTTATTCCTTTTATCTATCGGTGTTCTTATAAACCTCATTTAATTATAAAATTAGGTAAAAACTGTATCATCCATGTGCATTATGTAAAAAGCTAGTAAATAACAATAATAATTTATATTAACAATTTTTTAATAATATTTTGAACTAGTTTATCTAAATATTTTATTGAAACGACCAAAATTTGAATAACTTCTACAGAATTAAAGTAAACTTTCACGGAATGAAATTCTGAAAAGTTAGTTCTTGAAAATCAATAGAATTTAAATCATGCAGTTTTAGATAGAACTCCAAATGCACTTTCTAAATTTTAATCAGTAAAATTTCACTGGTAATAAAGTGGGAATTTAGCAACTGCAGATTCCAATTTAAAGAAAAATTAAACAATTATTTCAAAATTAAACAGCTATATTAGATCTGAAATTTTGAATTTTTAAAAACGAACTTCAGATTCGTAATCAGCGACCCTAAAAACCCCCATATACCGAATTGCAAAAAAATTAAATATTTTTTTGAAAATTAGTCCGCCATATTGGATCCGCCATTTTGAATTTTTTAAAATTGACTCTAGATTCGTAATCAGCGACCCTAAAAACCCCCATATACCGAATTGCAAGAAAATTCAATAACTTTTTGAAAATTTGGCCGCCATATTGGATCCGCCATTTTGAATTTTTAAAAATGAACTTCAGATTCGTAATTAGCGACCCTAAAAACCCCCATATACCGAATTGCAAGAAAATTTAATAACTTTTTGAAAATTTGGCCGCCATATTGGATCCGCCATTTTGAATTTTTAAAAATGAACTTCAGATTCGTAATCAGCGACCCTAAAAACCCCCATATACCGAATTGCAAAAAAATTTAATATTTTTTTAAAAATTAATCCGCCATATTGGATCCGCCATTATGAATTTTTAAAAATAGACTTTAGATTCGTAATCAGCGACCCTAAAAACCTCCATATACCGAATTGCAAGAAAATTCAATAATTTTTTGAAAATTAGTCCGCCATATTGGATCCGCCATTTTGAATTTTATAATTCAAAATTCATATATGTAACCAGCGATCCGAAACACCATTATATACTTATTTATGTAAAAATCCAATCGATTTTTTTTTTTATTTGTCCACTTTTAGAATTAATGATTTAAGCTTATTTTTTCTAATTTTTACACTAACATTGTTCATTATTTATTATCAAATATTTTATAAATATGAACTTCTGAAGAATTGTATGACAATCTGTGAGTCTTAAGCTTTAAGTTGCAACTTAGTAAATGTATTTAGAATAATTTGTTTAAAAGTTATTAACCAAAATGTTTGGACGACTATAGTCGTCCTTGTGCATACGGAAACAACTTTGTTTGGACGACTATAGTCGTCTTTATGCGCAGGAGGGTTAAAACATATTTTGTTTTCTCTCGCCCATGTTCAACGATTCGGTATTGATAGGTTGCAAAATCGTTCGCAGTCCGTAATATAATGCGAATCCACATCACAATAATAGCAAGCTTCGTTGTTCTTCGTTCTTTTTATCTCTGGTCTATTGCTTTCGACGTTCTCAATTGTTCCGTGTGCCCTTTCTTGTCGTAATAATGATCGTTTGGCCCCTCGGCGTTCTTCCTGTCGATTTCCCGAATTGCGATCTCTCGAATGATTGGTGTTGTCGCGTTTCCTTTGAGGTTCACCATAGCTTAAGTCGAACGTCCTGGCTTTGCATCCGATTTCCGTCTCGTAAAACAAAAAATTCGACAATGTTACTAGAGCAGGTTCACCCGATTTTCCGTGTTCACTTAAATACCGATTGTAGTTGTAGATCATAGCGTATGGCAATTTTTGAGTTATTTCTTTAATTAGATCATTGCTATGTAAATAACCGGTGTGGTTGGCAGCTTCTAACGCGGCCACGCAATTCTTTACTTTTGTGGCGAATACGACATGTCATGAATAATTCGGCCAGCTATGGCGTTTGCGTTTCCGAATCGCAATTCTAGTAGATCCATAATTTGCTTTGAACTTCGCGATGTTACCATGAGGGATGACACGGCTTCTTTCGCGGTACCCTTCAAGCTCTCGTAAAGACGCATCAAGTTCTCCTCTTCCGAAAACCCTCCAGCTCTGGAAGTCTCGTTAATTGCGCGTTTGAAGCACGGCCATTCTAATACGAATCCATCGCCTTCAAATGTGGGAAGACGTTTTCCTACGGTTGCTCTTTGTAGCAGACGATGAGTCATGTTTGTAGTTTCTTGGGAGAAATTGCCTGCCCGTGAGTGCGTCGGAATGTCATATCGTTCGGCATTTATTTCATCCAAATTTCTATTAGGCAAATGATCCCCAGTGGTACCACGGTTTAACCAGTTTTGAATATTTACTGTGTTCCGCGCTTGTGATCGTCGCGTTATTATTGATCGAAGATCTTCGTCTTGATTCGCCATGTCTAACGCTAATTGTTCGTTTACCATTTCGATTTCTAAACGCGCTCGTTCCTCTAACATTCTGGATTGAATTTCAAATCGTCTTCGCGCTGCACGAGCTTCTAGTTCCGTTCTTCTAACTGACGAGCTACTGTTGGCATTCTCGACCCCGATTGTACTACTTCCAGTTATTGAACTCCCTCGGATACTGTTCGTTCTCTGGTCACCTCGTTCGTTGTTCAAGCTGACATCATCCCCAGGATTTGATTCCGTTTGTACATTAGCAGCCCGATTGGTGTTTCCCCCACGGGACAGCATCTGACCAACGTCTGCGGCATGAGCTTGGGCTCGTGTTCGAACCCAATCGCGACGATAATTGTTACCCAACAATTCCCTTCTATCTGATTTGGGTCTGCCTCTTTTCCTCCCCCCGGCATGGTCTAAACGGGATGTATATACGTGAATAAATTTATTTTATTTACAATTTTATTTACATTATAATAGGTAATCTATATTACGTAAACCACAATTTTTACACAACAATTTTATTATTATTTCAAGTCGTAATCCAAGAAGATGTATTTTCGACATAACTGCAAAGTATTGTTTGCATTTTTTCAATTTTATAATTTATAATTTTATAATTTGGTACTTTAAAAAATTTCCTTTTTTTATTATTACCTGGTGCCTCCACCATTTTTGTTACTGACCGGGATAATATGGGGTAGATACAAAAGGAATTGATGAGAGATATGGGTGTAAATGAAAGATTTATTTACCACACTTTATAATGAAACATTTATTTATACATAATGATGGAATTTGATTATAGCAGAAAACAACAATTTATAATAATTATGATGGCGGTAAATATCTAATGACAAACAGAGAGATTTCCCTTTAATATTTTAATGGACTTACGTGTCTTGAAATGAAGGTTCCTCGATAGAGTATTATATTTTAAATCTTGATGATTGACGGAACTATTCAACTAACTCGCACTAAATTAATACTTTTAATAATACAATTATAACAATTTAACAATTTAATTGAATAAATAAATTAACAAAATAATTTCACTGTCAGCCCTAGGCTATTCATTAATTAACAAATTACACTGTCAGCTCTAGGCTATTCGTTTCGACCTTTTCAACCTAAGTCAGGCCCACTGCGGTCAATGACCTTTTCTTGTCAGATCTCGATCGTCACTGACTCGAGCAATTAAAATTTTCTTATCGCTCCGTCCCTCTCCCTTCCTTTTCCTTTTTCCTCAATTTCAATCTATATTGTTTTCGTCGGCAACAACTATATTAAATTATTTTTGTCGCCGTGTAAGCCGTTTTGATGGTGTTCGCTGCCGCTGCGCTGTTTTCGCGTTATACATCAAGTTTAAATTTAAGGTTCTTTTGTTTTTTTAATGTTTATCTGCGCTGCGATGGCAGTGAACACCATCAAAACGAGTTACACGTCGACAAAAATAATTTAATATTGTTATTTCTATTAGCGGGCCATTTTTTTCTCAATTGTTTCTTACTCAAAAATGTATGCAAAATACGATAGTATTTTTTAATTTTACGTATAGCGTGAAAAAGACTGTTTTTTATTTTAATATTATAAATAAATAATTTAAAAAACAATAAAAAATAAAAAAAATTTTGAACAAAATATATTTTTAAATTCTACGCTTCAAGACGAAAAAAACGCTTATTTTTTTTAAATCGGTTAAAAAGAACTCAAGAAAAAAATATTTTCATTTAATATTGTTAAAAACTTTAATTGTTAATAACTATAAGAAAAAAAATTTTTTTGCTTTCAATTTTTTATGACATTATTTTCATTACATAAAGATGAGAATAAAAGATATTTCATTAAAAACAAAATTTTTTTAATTTATCCGATCCGTTTGGCTTAGCCTGACCCTATTGTTTATAATTATTTAAATTTATATTTTATGTAAGACTGTTGAGAATTATACACTAAACACTAACCGCACAGCCACGCAAGCTTGGAAGTATGACATACCGTTATTATACTAGTATCGTACTGGTATGTACATACCTTATTATTTCGTGCTAGTGCAATATGAGTACGATACCAATACGCTGTACTAAAAAACAATGATTAGTACGCTTGGCTATCTGGGTTTATATACATTTTAACAAGACGTTATATATTAATTAATATGTATAGCATAAAAATATGATAAAAATTAATAATTTTATTATTTATCTATTATTTTTAAATTATTAAATTATTTATTATTTATAATTTAATTATTTATTAAAATAATAATAAAAAATATATATATTATATATTTTTTTTATTGTTTATACTCCTGCCCTATTGGCCTTACGCACTTCGACAAGAGTCCCCGAGAAATACTTTTTTGGATTAAGCATAACCATTCTACTTATAAAATTTTCTATATATTAACCTAATTTGCGTCTACAGCCGACTTTTATTAGGAGTACTCGCATTCCGCCTGGACCACCCGTCAATGGGTTTTCTCGCCAGAGAAGAGGGAAACTGTAGAAAACCTCTCCTGAGTACAACCGGTTTATCGACAGTCGAGTTCTAATGGTGTGTACCGGACAATAATCGACGGTGCACATCATTATACCTCGACGTCAAACCTCCCGCTCAGATTTTCTCACGTGCCGGAAAAATACCAAGCCAAATGGGCGCGAACCAAGGGTACTTATGCCCTTGGTCCTTAAACGACCGCCAAGCGAGGCATCTATCCGACTGAGCTAATCTGTCGGTAAAATATATATTTATACATTTCTAAAAAATAAAAGAAATTTTATTATTAATAATACATAATAGTAAAAATAATTAATAAATAATAATTTATTATTATTATAATATACCTATTAATTAATAATTAATAATATATTAATTATGTGTTTGATGTTATTGATGATGAATAATGTTTTTAAAAATCTTGGAAAATATTTTAATAGTTAATAAATCAAACGATGTTGTTATTAATAGTGGCCGATTTAATGCCATTATAACAAATTTTGTTTTTTTTAACTCGTTCGCAGTACTGATTTGGTGTTATGCCAGTTTTCTGCCAGTACTGAATTTAATACTTTTTTAACTCCGACGTATTACTGATTCGGTTTTGGAGTCAGTATACTCCCAGTACTGATCGGGATCCGTCTTTAAACATAGCACAGTATTGAGTTGGTTATCCTCTCAATATTAGAGTACACCAAGCTGGTTGCCTCTCGGCACTCTAATTATCAGAAAGTATCGAGCTGGTTGCCTCTCGATATCTTTCAACATTGAGATAGATATCCTCTTAATATTAGAGTACACACACACACAAACAACGTGAATACCGAACTGCGCCGTTATGGTTATTCAACTCGAGCCTTTTATTCTTTATTTAATTTTTGTGAATTTCAATTTTATTTAAAGAATCAAACGCAATTTTTCTATTCGGAATATACCCTGGAAAAAAGGTGAGAATATTTAATTTTTAGAAAATATTGATGGTGACTATAATTAAAAAATTTAAACGGTAATTATTTTACAATTAGAAATAATAACCCACGTGGGGAGACATTTGGTAAAACGATTCCGCAAGGGAATTTCTATACTACCCAACCCTGCTTGGAACACTCTTGCAACTCTTGCTTTTCAAACCTGTTTGTTTACAACTGTCAGCTGACAAAACTATTTTGTTGGAGGAAAAGAGTAATTGAATTGTTTGACAGCATTCCAAAGTTTAATTAAGCACAAAGTTTTTATTTTGTGATTCTATAATCAAGTTATGATATTTAGAAAATGAGTTTTATATTATTTATAGGTTAATCCGCGTAAATTGAATCAATTTGCGTCCATTTTTCTGGTAATATTTTGGTAACTTTTTTAACCATCACAAAATTACCTTTTACCCTGTAACAAAGCAACTTTTACCCTCTACCAAACTAACTTTTTACCTCATAATGTTTCTGTGATAGCTCGCAAATCAAATTCCTCTTCTAAAAGATTAAATTCTGCATCTTGGTCATCTATCGCTGGATTTTATCATCGTTAATAGTTTCATCACCATCCATTGCCAATTCATTATTATTAAAAACATGCTCATCTTGATGAAAAACTTGATCACGCTGATTGTTAACTTGTGCCTTTATTGGCAAATCATGATTATCAAAATGCACTTTCTTAACCCTCCTGCGTACCTATTTTTACCCATAAAATTGTTTCCAAATGCACAAATTTTTCACACTGTTGGATTTTTCTACAATTTGGTACCTAGGGGTTTTTGGGATCGCTGATTACGAATCTGAGGTCAGATTTAAAAAATTCAAAATGGCGGATCCAATATGGCGGATGAGTTTTTCAAAAATTCATCCAAATTTCTTGAAAATTTATAATCGAGGGTTTTTGAGGTCGCTGATTACGAATCTAAGGTCAAATTAGAAAAATTCAAAATGGCGGATCCAATATAACGCACGAATTTTTAAATAATTGTTTGATTTTATTAAAAAATTTTAATGAAACTTGGTGTCTAGGGTTTTTGAGGTTACTAATTACGAAGCTGAGATCAGATTTTAAAAATACAGAAGATCAGAGCCAATATGGCTGCCAGATTTAGAAATTTTTTAGATTTTTTTATACCATTATTGGTATTTTACAAGTCCTTTATAAACTACGTCTCTGTTATATGTAACAATGTGCATTTTTTAGACTTCCTAAGCTGAGTAGTACTACCTAATGACGTTTTATGAATATAACAATTTAACACATATATAAACAAATAATTATAAATGTTGATTAACTCCTTGCACAAAAGACTTATTAGAAACATGCTTTTTCCAAATTTTAAAATTTAACAAGATCAGTACCCAATAGGAAATTGCCAATGGTCACCATTGGTTAAATAATGGACCAATATTGGCTGCCAACAGTTTTTTCTTAATCAAACATTGGCAACTAATATTGCTATAGTCTTGGGATGATCACGACTTTGCCAAGCATTGGCAGCCAATATTGGATCATTATTGGCTGCCAAGAAAAATTCCGGACTTTACAAGCCTTGGTTATTCATTGGCAACAAAGATTAGACCAATATATTAATATTGGTCCAATCTTTGTTGCCAATGAATAACCAAGGCTTGGAAAGTCCGGCATTTACCAATGCTTTAAAATTAAATTAATGCTTGGTTATTCCTTGGTTATATGCTCGAAATTACTTTGGATAAGTGCCACCAGGGTGCTCCAAAGTTTCTTCCTCTCATTAGCAAGTTGTTTCACCAGTTCTATATAAGAAGAGACGCTTGCATTCTCAAACTTATACAAATATTATCTTTGTCTGATTTTTATCACATTCTGTTTTTAACAGAGTGTTTTAATTAAATTAATTATTTTTCTTTCGTTAGATTAGTAATTTAATTTTTTTTTTGAAAAATTTTTGCTATTTGTTGGTATTTGTAAAATATTGATATCAAACGTTGGTTTATTAGTATTGGTAACTAAGAAATAACCAAGCATTAATTTAATTTTAAAGCATTGGTAATTAATTGGTCATTAATATTGGTCCAATCTTTGTTGCCAATGAATA
This sequence comes from Leptopilina heterotoma, assembly GCF_015476425.1. Taxonomy (NCBI): domain Eukaryota; kingdom Metazoa; phylum Arthropoda; class Insecta; order Hymenoptera; family Figitidae; genus Leptopilina; species Leptopilina heterotoma. The sequence continues at coordinate 353,726 of NW_025111155.1, forward strand.
TCCAAGGCTTGGAAAGTCCGGCATTTGCCTTGGCAGCCAATAGTGATCCAATATTGGCTGCCAATGCTTGGCAAACTCGTGATCATCCCAAGACTCTGGCAATAGTGACCCAATATTGGTTGCTATTATTGCACCATCATTGGTACTGCTGGCTTCCAATATAGGACCATTATTGCGCCAATGGTTAATTTCCCATTGGGTATTATTGTAAGATTCGTGTTTGTTAATTGCAAAGATCGAGGTATATTATTCAGCTTAGTTAATTACAAAATTAGAAAAAATTGCATGCTTCTAGATGTTTTTAAAAAAAGTTAGTAAATACCAACATTATTTGTTTAAACAATTAAAGAATCGTTCAATTTATGAAGAATCTTCATGTAATATTAGCCAGGCTTCGCACTCTTCTACTAAAAGCTACTATTTGCTACTTTTTTAATATGAGGCTTCTTTTTGGCTACTTTTTTGAGCCTAATGCTACTAAAAGCTACTTTTTTGAACAAATAGTCAAATTTAGATTTTTAGTTTTCACATTTCCATTTAAAAACAGTGTTAAAAACTAAAATCGTTAATGAAAAACGACCGTCAATAAAATATTAGGAAATAATTTTACCGACATTAACTCTATCAATAGTGACTGATTATAAATTGTGTTTAGATTTTCTTGCAAATGATAACCTTTAAATTCCCTGTTTTTCCCGGCTTTGTCCTAATTTTTCCTGAATTTATTTTCTTATCAAATTTATATTTATTTGATTTCAAACATAAATAAATCTACAAATGGTTTCAAAAATTTGTATTAGACATACACAGTCATACACAGTCCTTAATATACAAGTGACAAGTTAACCTTTTTTCCCATTAAAATTAATGAGAAAACAAAAAACGGGCGAAATAATTTACTCTTGTTATTTTGCCCGTATTCCCCCAGTTACTTATTTTTCATGACGGGCGAAATAGACACTGCGTATATTTTTAGGGTTTTGTGGCCAAAGGCCAAAACCCTTATAGCGAGACTTCGGTGTCCGTCCGTAGTTCTTACGTCTTAAGTTTTAAGTCTTATGTATTAAGTCTTAAGTCTTATAGCGAGACCTCGGTATAAGAAGTTCTTAAGTTTTAAGTCTTATGTCTTAACTCTCTGCTGATGCTAACAACCGTTATCGTCAAAAATCGTCATTCTGGACGTCTGGTGGGGACTATGGGAGTTACGTGCTTTAGCGATAGAGTGGGGATAAGTTAGCATCAGCAGAGGGTTAAGTCTTAAGTTTTAAGTCTTATGTATTAAGTCTTAAGTCTTAAGACAACATAACAACCGTTGCCATGGCAACCGTTGCTATGTTAATGGTTGCCATAACAACCGTTGCCGTGGCAACCGTTGATATGGTAATGGTTGCCATACACGGAGAAAAATTATTTTTAATGATTACAATAGTCTACATTACAGCGCGGATATATGACCACTTTTTGGAATGATTACGAAGACTATGTAATGTGTTAAGAATATAGTAGGAACGATTACTATAGCTGTTGTAAGGGATACCTTCATGTTTGTACTCCTTACAACAGCTATAGTAATCATAACAAAAAGTGGTCACATATCCGAGCAGTAATATAGACTATTGTAATGAGTACGAATAAATTTTTCTCCGTGTAAGAACCGTTGCTGTGGCAACCCGGTAAAAAGGCTTGCATTAAAAAGTATTGAAAAAATTGAATTCCTTTTAATTCCTTTTTTGTCCTGAGTTTCGAATTCCCAATAAAAGTATACAAATAAAAGATTTTTAATTCCCTTTAATATCGTCACATAAACGTTGACCAAGGGGACCAAGGTATAAGAAAGGAATTGAAAAGCACATAATTTTAGGTTAGGTGTAGAAAGGTATTCAATTTTAAATATAGGTATTAATGGAAAATGTGATGCTCAGGAAGTCAATTTTTTATGAGTAAGGGCCAGTTTCACCAAACTAGTTCAAGCACTGAACTCGTTCAAAGTATGAGTTGAACGAGATCAAGTCTCTGCTTACGTTTCACCATCTACTTAACCACGTTCAACTTGGTTGAACTAAGTTTATATTTTAATCGCTGAATTTTGTCGGTTTAAGAAGAGTTGACCGCGTTCAACTTGCCGAACTCTCCCGAAGCGCAGTGCGAACTTTTACGATTTGTTGATTTTCTTAAGGGACTACTACTTATATATAAAAAATTAATTAACATTCAGTGTATTATTTACTTAACAAAATAAGTGGAATCATTATATATACAAAGCATTCTATCCCAAACTGACCCACTATCAAAACAATATTGCATGTAGATGCTTTGTTTCAACAGATTTAACTTTATTAAATGTAAATTAAATTAAAAAAATATAAAGAAAGAAGGATTTTAAAAAAAGAAAAATAAATCTGACAAATGTTTAGAAATATTCATATAAAAGCCATTACAAATTTTAAATGGTCATTTAATTGACATTCGTATTGAAATTTACAAATCTGATCTACTACACCACAATGACAAAATATGTATGTACTATTATGTTATTAAATTAAGAAAATATAAAAAAGGACTTTAAAAAAAAGTTTGGCTCTCTCTGTCTAATTTTGCTTTCAACAAAAAATTTAAATTTTGTAATTTTTGAAATAACTTTTTTCTTTATTAAAATTTTCATTTACTCTTGTCAAAATTGTATTTCTGTCATGAAAACGAATCGATTCATGTATATAAAGTATATATTTTATCAATATTTATAAAATTAATCGGACGATATTTTTATTTTTAACAAAAAATTCAAATTTTGTATTTTTTGAAATTTTTTAAAATACTTTTAAATAATTATTCTAGAATAAGAAATTAAGCAATTGGTATATATTATATTGTGGAAGCTAAATGATCATGAAAAGAACAACTTGTTTTTTACTCCACTACTCATTTTTCATTAAGGTTTTAATTTAAAGTAATAGATATTAAGCTCAAAAGAACCTATGCGACATTTATATTTTAGGTTAGTTCAGTTGTTTATTTACATTCTGTGGTTAGATTTAAGCGCCATAACCACTAGGAAATTCTAGGGAATGTATATTAACTAAACGCGTTCATTTTAAACTGGGATTAGGCTGGTGAAACGCACTAGCGGTTAACTCTGACGAAGAGTTGAACGAGTTCAGTTAAACCAAGCTTAACCGCCAGTTGGTGAAACTGGCCCTAAGTGAAATAAAGGAAAGTAATAATTAAAATTAAATAAAGTTTTAATAAAAGTTTTACATTATATGTGATTTACATAAAAATCACACAGCACCAAAAATTTCTTGAAACTTGACAGGAAATCGCTCAGTTTATATTAGCAGACGAAAATTTAATAATTGGGCGAATATTGCATGCAACATTGATACAATATTGCCTGAACATGTCAAGTTATTATTCACAGTAAAATTTTTGCTCAAGTTTGATATTCAATATTTCCTTATTATACGGACATTTAAATAAACTCACATTCTCCATGACTTTTACCACGCAATATTTATAACCTCGCTGGGCGAGATCCTGTCTAGTTTAGAGAAATTCTCGGTGCTATGTGGGATTTTATTTGCACGTTGGTAATTTGCACCCGATTATATGCACGTGGACAGTCGCAGTTGACGCCATTTATCACCAGTTACAAAGTCAAGCACATTACAACTGTCAATGAACAGAGCCATTTTCTTTTCTCAAGTAACTTGGATTTTGATTGGTCAATTTTTGTTTTGTCACTAGCAAGCATTTGATTTACAAGGAATTAAAAGGCATTAGATAGATCACAAATTTATTCCACTTTAAGTGATTAAAAAGTATTCATTCTAGTATTGTAAACTTTGGGCATTAAAAAGGTTTAATTTTATAGTAGAATTTGACTTAATAGAAGTATTAAATTTAGCGGACAAAAAAGGAATTTAGAAGTATTTAAAATTTTCGTCTTTTTATTGATGACGAAATAATTTTTAATACCTTTTTATTCAAGCCTTCTTACCGGGAACTGTCGATTTATAGTAATGGTTGCCATAACAACCGTTGCCATGGCAACCGTTAATGGGTTAGATTTTCTCAAGTGGACTTTAAATTTTCAAAAGTTGATCAGTGTAAATGTGCAAAAAGATAGTTCTATTAGAGTTACGAATAACCTGTAAATTTTATTAAAAAATATTCAATTGTTTATTTTTTATAAAAAATTGAAATTTTATGCATAACATTTTTAAAAAATGCATAACTTTGACAAAAATTGACGAAACTTGATGATTCTTTTTGCAAATTAACTATGAAATTCCAAACTTTATAAAAATAATGTTTACTCCATCGAAGCTCTTAATTTGTTATAAAAATAATTATTTTTTATAAACAAATTAAAAATAAAACGTGTTCTGGATAACCATATTTAATTTTATAAATAAGAACTTTAAGAGAATTTATTAAGGATTGCATATCAAAAAGAAAAAATTGTTTTAAGCAAATATTTTATTAATTATGAATTTTTTTGTAAGCGCGCGTAAGCTCCGTGATGTGGGCTCCCGCGTCTGACGAATGTCGTGTGCCCCGCTTTGCACGCTTTAACTTGTTTATTTTGGAAGGTTTTCTTTCATAATTTTTTTCAAATTTGGTTTGTATGTTTTGAACTAAAATTCAATTGGAATACTTGTTTATAATAAAATTAGTAATATATTATTTTATTTATATTTATTTATGTAATCTATTTTAAGTTTATTGTTTAATTGTTTTTAGTTGAATATTTCTTGCTTCCAGAAAAACAAGTTTTAACTAATTTTTTTGTATTATATAATTTAAAAATATTTTTAATTTACTTGTAAACTTTTGTACCTATTGAAATTAAAAAGTAGTAATACAATATATTTTACTACTACTAAACAGATTAAAATTTTTATGAGTGTTTTAATGCTCAAACTGAAAGGATTTTTATAAAATTTATTTTATAAAAAAATTATATTGTAATTTATATAGTATAAAATAAATTTTTTAAAAATCCTTTCAGTTTGAGGATTTTGTAAAATTTAATTTATAAAAAGATAATATTGTAATATAAATTTTTTAAAAGTTCGTTCAGTTTGAGTAAAATTTTTTTTTACTTTCACGTAATTTTGAACAAAATTTTACCACATTATGCTTACCGAGGAAATTGCCTTAAAACCCTCATAAAAAATTGTAGTCTGTTTAGTATAGTAAAATATATTGTATTACTACTTTTTATTTTTAATAGGTACGAAAGTTTACAAGTAAATATATAAAATTATAGAATTAAAAAAAATCAGTTAAAACATGTTTTTTTCGAAGCGAGAAATATTCAACTGAAAACAATTAAATAACAAAAAAAGAGTTTTGTTTTAAGCGGATACCTTTTTTTTAATGCATATTTTCCTCTTGAATATGGCTCAAAAACAATCCTCTTATCTTAAGAGCAAAATACTCTTCCATTAAGTGTAATATTCTTGATTCAAAAGGAATTTTCCTCTCAAAAGAAGAATATTTTTTTTCAGTGAATAAACTTAAAATAGAAATTATAAATAAATAATATAAATAAAATAATGTATTACTATTTTTAATATATACAAGTATTCCAATTGAATTTTAGTTCAAAACATACAAACCAAATTTGAAAAAAATTATGAAAGAAAACCTTCCAAAATAAACAAGTTAAAGCGTGCAAAGCGGGGCACACGACATTCGTCAGACGCGGGAGCCCACATCACGGAGCTTGCGCGCGCTTACAAAAAAATTCATAATTAATAAAATATTTGCTTGAAACAATTTTTTCTTTTTGATATGCAATCCTTAATAAATTCTCTTAAAGTTCTTATTTATAAAATTAAATATGGTTATTCAGAACACGTTTTATTTTTAATTTGTTTATAATAAATAATTATTTTTTATAACAAATTAAGAGCTTCGATGGAGTAAACACTATTTTTATAAAGTTTGGAATTTCATAGTTAATTTGCAAAAAGAATCATCAAGTTTCGTCAATTTTTGTCAAAGTTATGCATTTTTTAAAAATGTTATGCATAAAATTTCAATTTTTTATAAAAAATAAACAATTGAATATTTTTTAATAAAATTCACAGGTTATTCGTAACTCTAATAGAACTATCTTTTTGCACATTTACACTGATAAATTTCAAATTTTAAAAATTTAAGGTCCACTTGAGAAAATCTAACCCTAATAAAAAAAAATGTTGAATCTTAAGTACAAAAAAAATTTCTACATAAATTATTATTTATTTATTTTTTTGTCATTTTAGGCCACGAAACCCTATGATGTAGGCGAATTGTGCCTGCTTCTCTGACTGATTTTTGGTTATGTTATTGTTATGTATAGTCTTGAATAAAGATTTTAGAATCCTGTTTTTAAGAAAACTATTTATTACTTAGATTATAAATTTATTTATTGTGTTATACTTTTCTTGCAAATGTCGTAAATTACACAGGCCGACAAAATTTTGGCAAATCTCAGAACCAAGAACCGGATAATACTTTTCGAGGTGTTTCACGAAATTAAAACCACAGGTCTTCCAGCCGCACAGCGTGCTCGACGATTACCACCGGAAAAATATAAAATTGCAAAACAACAATTTCACGAAATGGTGAAACCAGGTATTTGTCGACCCTCGCGCAGCCCTTGGGCTACCCCGATCACTATGAAGCGCAAAAAGGATGGTACATGACGTATCTGCGGTGATTACCGTCGATTAAACGCTCAAACCATTCCTGACAGATTTCCGGTTCCCCACCTTCACGATTTCTCTTCGAACCTGTACGGAAAGAAAATTTTTACCAAATTAGATCTCTACAAGGCCTACCACCAGATTCCCATCGATCCCAAGGACGTCCCTAAGACGGCGGTTATCACACCGTTCGGTTTATTCGAATATACTTCGACTACATTCGGGCTAAGAAATGCCGGGCAAACTTTCCAACGCTATATTAATCAATCACTTGGCGAATTCGAGTTTGTTTATGCTTATATAGATGATATTTTAATATCTTCTAACGACGAGGTTGAACACGAAAAGCATCTACGCGCCGTTTTTGAAAAATTAAAACAATACGGATTGCGTATTAATATAACAAAATGCGAATTCGGTAAACCCGAAATGGAGTTTCTCGGTTACATTATTAATGAGAACGGTATTAAATCTACAAACGAAAAGGTCGAAGCAATTTTGAAATATCCAAAGCCAAAAACCGTATCGGATCTCCGTAGTTTTTTGGGAATGGTGAATTTTTATCGAAGATCTCTTAAACATGCAGCTCATTATCAGGCACCCCTCTTAATATATTTAAAAAATTCAAAAAAACGCGATAAACGGGTTATTTTATGGAACGAAATCACTGAAAAAGCATTTGAGAAGATAAAAAAAGAACTCGCAAACGCCACGTTACTAGTACATCCGGATAACGATGCTCAAGTGCGACTCGTAACTGACGCTTCCGATACCGGAATCGGAGCCGTATTAGAACAGAGAAGTCCAGGGAGCGTATGGCAACCACTGGCCTTCTTTTCGCGTAAGTTATCACCTACCGTACAGAAATATAGTACATATGATAGAGAACTATATGCTATTTACGAAGCCGTTAAACATTTCGAGTATTTTTGGGGGATGTCAGTTTAAAATTATTACCGATCATAAACCCCTAATTTACGCATTTACGCAGAAAAACGATAAGGTTAACAAACGGCAGCAAAATCAAATATCTTTCATCTCACAGTTCACGACGTGGATAGAACACATTTCCGGAGAGAATAATGTTGTCGCCGATTCATTGTCACGGGTTGAATCCGTCTTGACTCCTGTCGGTTTTAGTCTCGAAGAACTTGCTGATTCTCAGAAAAAAGATAACGAAATTCTAAAAATTATAAACTCGAATAAGATAGGATTAAAATTGAAAGAACTCTTGTTTGGAGAGAATAAAATTCCCATATTTTGCAATGTCCATAATGAAATTGTCCGACCTTTCTTACCAGCATCCTGTCGAGAACAAGTTTTCAATACATATCATCGTCTTTCTCATCCGGGTATTAAAGCCACGAACAGAATAATTCGAGAGAAATTTGTATGGCCGTCAATGAACAAAGATATTGCTGATTGGGTTAGATCGTGCGTCGATTGCCAAAAATCAAAAATTATTCGACACACTCGTACTAGTCCTGATCATTTCGTTGCACCCCAGACACGTTTTAACCATGTACACATCGACATCGTGGGACCATTACCTTCTAGCGAAGGATATTCATACCTTCTCACGATGATCGATCGGTTCTCTAGGTGGACAGAAGCGATCCCTATGCGCAACATGACTGTGGAAGTTGTGTGTAGAGCATTTTATGACAGTTGGATATCCCGTTACGGGGTACCCGAAATTATCACCACCGATCAGGAAGTTCAATTTGAAAGTCGCTTAATGCAGGGCCTCGTGAAACTTTTAGGCTGCAAAAGAATCCGGACCACCGCCTATCATCCCGCATCCAACGGTATGATAGAGCGGTGGCACCGGTCCTTAAAAGCAGCACTTATGTGCCACTCAAATGAGTCATGGACGGAATCATTGTCGACAGTTCTGCTCGGATTGAGGACGAGTATTATGAAGTGTGGATTTTCCCCGGCCGAATACATTTATGGCACAACCCTTTAGATACCTGGAGAATTCATTTTCCCATCTGATAATAAAATAGATTGTGATTACAACGTTAGAAAATACAAGGAATACATGAATTCTTTAAAACCAATACCTGTCTCTCACAATGATAAACGGAAGGTTTTCGTTCACCGCGATCTAAAAAATTGTACCAACGTTTTTATGCGAGTTGGTGGCGTCAAATTATCTTTACAGAGACCATATACTGGTCCCTGTAAAGTTTTGAATAGGATAACTGACAGAGTGTTCGTGATAGATGTAAATGGTAAAAGAAAAAGTGTTTCCATAGAGAATCTTAAACCTGCGTATTTTTTACCAGATCAGGAACCCGTAAATCCGGAGTTAATATCGCATGTTGCTCCTCAGGAAAATATCGTGTATAAAAAAAACGAAAATCCCAAAGAAAAAAATGGTTCGAATATTGTAACTGCTGGAAATGATGTTAGCAATTTTGTTCCCATATCGAAAGTTACCCCGACTATCGTGAACAACGCAAAATCTATTCCTAAGACAATTCTAACAGATACGGAAAATTTTTCTAAGAAAATTACCCCTTCGGATTTTTCACCCCTGAAACGAACTAAATTTATACCGTCAATATTACGTAGGAAAACAGTAAATAAAACCCTAGATAATTTTGTAATTAACGAGGATGTTCCAACGACATCATCAACAAATAGTGATAAATCAAAAACAGATGTACCCGTAAAACGTCAGAGGTTCGTACCCTCGATTTTGCGCAGGGGATCAAAAAGAGTTACTTTTCATATAGATAAAACATAAAAAATAATCCTATTTGGGATCAATTTGATTGACGAATTGCGAGACTGATCACCTCGCAGTTTTGAATATAGTATAACTATCAAAGTAAAAAGTAAACAACTACGTGCACAGATAAAATAATTAAATCGAAAAATAACAGAATATATTTTCTTAGCTGTACTTTTAAATATCACCACGAATGCCAGATTTTTTTCTTAAAAAGAAAAAAAAAACTTTTAAGAAAGAATTATTTAACAAATTGTCTACGAAAATAAAATAAAAAATGCATTTAATGAAATTATGTTTTTAATAAAAAAAGCGCTATGAAAAATCTAGATATATTAATCATAATAATCATCAAAATTAATTTTATATTAAATTTAATCCACGACGAAAGTTTCTTGTGAATATAAGACTGATATTGTAAATATATAAATACAAAATAATTAATGACAAATTGTAGAAAAATATGGAGGTTTAGCAAGTATGTAAGAATGTATGTAAATTATTTGTAAGTATGAATGAATTAATTTTCAAATAATTTTAAATGTTATAGTTAATTCGTTAACACTCGGGGGGAGTGTGTGGGAATGCGCCTTTAGGACCTCCTCTCTCTTCCTTTTTCCCTTATAACCGAGTTGGTTAGGTTAGACCAAAACTCATGCACTGGAAAACTGTTGGTAGAGCAGTTCCACTATTGACTGTTGTGCAGCGCTACTTAACTTTAAACTCACAGCTCTATCAAAATTAGGCGAGTTGCTCTCCTAAACTTGACTACCAATGGCGTTGGCGAGCGGCTGCTTGACAAAAAGGTCAGCAGCTCTATCAAAAAGGAGAGTTGCTCGCCCAAAAAGGAGAGTAACTCGCCCAAAAATAAAGTGAGCTGTGCGTTTCTTTTTAACGCAGCAGTTCACCGCATTGGGCGAACAGCTCTCCTAACAGTTTTTCAGTGTGTGATTAGAAACGATTTAGCTTTTGAGCTGTGAAGACGGGTGTGTGTATAAAGTTGTGTTGTGTGTCATGACTGCCTCCATACTTAACCTATGTGATGGTTAGAGTAATAAATAATGTGGATATAATAAATTATGGTTTGTGACTATTAATTGCCTTCGCACTTCTAAACGAGTCAACCTGACGATCATGATCTGGATCTATATTGTAGAGAGTGAAACTACAATCTGTTATAAGTTTTCAAAAATTCAAAATGGCGGATCCAATATGGCGGACGACTTTTTCAAAAAATGATCCAAATCACTTGAAACTTATTACTCGGGGGTTTTTGGGGTCGCTGATTACGAATCCGATATTAGTTTTCAAAAATTCAAAATGGCGGATCCAATATGGCGGACGACTTTTTCAAAAAAAAGATCCAAATCACTTGAAACTTGTTACTCGGGGGTTTTTGGGGTCGCTGATTACGAATCTGCTGTTAGTTTTCAAAAATTTAAAATGACGGATCCAATGTTTTCATGTTACATATGACTACTTACCGGATTATTAAATCATTAGATAAAAGGTCTTGAATAATGCAATTAATAAATTTCAAAATAATTTCATTATATTAATATAATATAATGAACACTTTACACATATTTGAATACGCAGGATCATTAAAGTTTTATTTGATAATTGTATACACAAATAACTAATTTAAATAGTAAGTTGACGCTTACTATTTGAATTAGGAATACACTGTTACCTATCTTACTATTTCCTTTAGTAAATATAATAGATCTTATTACTAATATAATAGTAGAAAATTAAGCTACTTATTGAATTAGTAAAAAAACTACTAATTCAGATTTAAAGAGTACTGGAAGAAATTACATTTTTATTTATAAGAAAAAAATTCTTGGCAAAATTTCAATCATTTTCCAAAATTTTCCTCATTTCAATTAATATCTTAAGAATTCAATTAGTTTCACAAATAATACATTTTTGCTAGGAATACAATTATTGTCAAAAATGTTTGTAAAAATCTTCGAATCAATTATTTTCGTAAAAAATAAAATTCTTCGAAGCAATTCAATTATTTAAGAAATTTTAATAAAATTCTTTCCAAGAATTCAATTCTTTTTTAAAGTAAAATTTTTCACAGGAATTCAATTATTTAAAAATAATTTAATAAAATTCTTCGTCAAATTTCAATTATTTTCAATTTTTTAATGAAATTTCTCCGGAATTTAATTATTTTCACAAGTAAAATCCTTCATAGGAATTCAATTCTTTAAAAAAATTCGTAATAAAATACGTTGCAAGAATTCAATTATATTCATAAATAACAAAACTTGTCGCAGAATTTAAATTATTTTTTATTCAATTTTAAATAAAACACGTAAGATTTTTAGAAAACGTAAGACATTTTAGGGGGAGGGGGGGACTGCTAGATTTCACAAACAATAGAAAAAATGGCGCTAATGTATGTAAAATATCTTACGAGAGGGGAGGGGGGGTCAAATTTTCTAAAAAAAATGTCATATGTAATTTATAGACGACCCCAAATGATAGAAAATTGCATTTATTAAAATTGTTTTTTAGATTCGCCTAAAGAATTCAATTATTTTTAAAAATTTCGATAACATTCTTCATAGAAATTCAATTTTAAGAAATATTTAATAAATTATTTATTTTTGTATTTAATTAATTGAATTTTCCAAAAATTTTCTACTAAAAATTGATTAAAAAATGAATTTCATTTAAAATTTTTAATTATTATAATTGAATATTAAAAGCATTATAATGTGAATTTTTAGAAATAATTAAATTTTTAAGAGGGTTCAAATTAAGAGTAACAAATTTAAAATCTTTTAAAATTTAAATTTATAGTTACAATATTCATGATATAAAATAATGATTTTGTCACTCGGTCATCTTTAATTACTATAAAACATAAAGAAATGGAGCTCTCCGAGTCAAAGACTCGGAGTGATTGATTTCTTCATGTTTTATAATATTATTCTTGTCAGTTATTGAATTTCAGAAGGTTTGAATTTGAAAATCTTAATTCTTATAGAAAAATAATAATAATGAAATATTAATTTAAAAAAGAAGTTATTGATGGTTTAGAATAATTTTACAATTAAGTAAATTCGTAAATAAATGTAATAGAACATTTTTTTGAGTATCTAATAATTTTGGAGTAAATCAGAATATTCTTCAGGGTCTGGGAAAAAGTAAAAATTTTGTATGGAAGTCAGGGAAAAACAAAATTAAATTTTTGTGGCAACCCTGATTAAGAAAAACAATTGTTTTATAAAATCTATAAACAAATTAATGGGCTGTATTTTTAATAATTTAATTCTAATATTAATGATAATTATTAGCAATGCAGAAATAAAACTTATAAAAATAATTTTTTTAATATTACTAAAAATAATACAGATAATAATAATACTGCCGTTTGAAATAAAAACTTAGTTAACTGACATTTATATCGAAACGAGAAAATAAGGAAAAACTGTTTGCTTTCAGAACCCTAATAAAAATTAAAAAATTGTTCCATTCCAATTCACATACTGGGTATAATGATGGTGCTCTATTTAATTATGAAATAAAAAATTAATTATTTAAACAAATTATATGAAAAAATGCACTTGCGTGTTTCTCCGAATGCATACACAGTGCAACAGCATTTTTATTTTTGGAATCGCATAGGGTGATTTTTATAGGTTTTTTGATGCTGAGTGCGAATCCGTAATCAAAATTGTTCCATCACCCTAGATTTTTGAGAAATTTGACCTTGAAAATTAAAAAAGGCCGTTTTTAAGGTACTTTTTGGTTTTTTATCAGGATATAAAAATTTTTCCTAGGGTTTTCACTATGTGCGTACGAAAGCCCATATCTTTCTTAACAATTTCCAATTTGGACCTTTTAATAATATCTATTTTTCGATGAGTTATCTTTGTTTGAAGTTCGCGTCGCATCATAAAATCAGCAAAAATGCCGTTTTTGAGGTATTTCTTTGTTTTTTATCAGGGTACAAAAATTTTTCTAGTGTTTCCATGATATACGTACGAAAGCTCATATTCTTCTCAACAATCTCCAATTTTGACATTTTAAAAATATCTATTTTTCGATGAGCTATCCTTGTTTGAAGTTCGCATCGTAACGTCAAATGGGATAACAGTGAGAAAAATATTAACATAATATTAATATTATTAATATTAACCCATTAAATCTCAAGCAGAAACCAATGATTCATTAAAGAAACTATTATATTTTTAGGAAAATCAAAAATAAATTGACCATTTTTTTTGTTTATCATTTCAAATTCTTTAACAATAATTTAACAAAAACAAAGATAACTCATCGAAAAATAGATATTTTTAAAATGTTTAAATTGGAGATTGTTGAAAAGGATGTGAGCTTTCGTACGCATATCATGAAAACCCTAGAAAAAATTTTTGTACCCTGATAAAAAACCAAAAAGTATCCTAAAAACGTCCTTTTTTCAATTTTCAAGGTCAAATTTCTCGAAAACCTTGGGTGATGGAACAATTCTGATTACGGATTCGCATTCAGCATCAAAAAACCTATAAAAATCACCCTATGCGATCCCAGAAATAATAAAAAAGTGAAATTCTGTTGCACTGTGATATATGAAGTAAAAAGTTAGGTAAAGTCCTTTGCGTAGTTGCTCAACAAAAATGTACGCGAGCTTGGTCCTCCGATTTGATGGAGAAACTTACCTAACTGACAATGACGTCATGTGGTAAGGGGACGGCTGCTTGCTGCTTGCGTCCCGAGGATAAACCGAGTTTAGCCGAATGCAGTTAAGTAGTCGTTCTGCTCTGTCTCGACTGACTTTTTGACGGAATAACTTAGGTAATTGCAAGCGTTGCAGATGCAAAGTTTTTATTTCAAATCCAACGCTCAGACTCGACTACTTATTTGATACAAAAAACACACAAATGCCTTTAACTAAGTTTTTCCTTCAAATCTTACATTCGAGCTCGTAGCCTCGTTTGTTTTTTGGACTACGCAAAGTCCTTTCCTTAACTTTTTATCAAATATTCCTTCATTTTCTGCAATTTCTTAGATTTTTAATATTAATTTTTCACAAACAATAATTTGCAAAAAAAATTTAAACTATAACTATTAGACGCAGTTTTTTCTTACGAGTTCATTGATACCAAAAACTCATTTTTCACCAAAATGTCAGTTAACTAAGTTTTTATATCACACGGCAGAATAATAATTAGTAGCGAGAAAAAAAACTAATAATAGGGAAATATAGTCGAGGTCGGACACACTTTTGACTTTTGTTTTTAACTTTTTTTTAAAAATGAATTTGGTCAATTGAAGTATATTGTTGGAAAGTCCTGTTTAATAGAAACATTTTTTCTGTACAAAGTAAATTAATTGGTTTTAAAATAAAAAAGTTATAAAGATTTAAAAAAAAAATTTGTAGTCCAGGTTGGCCCTTACAGTCAAGGTCGGATCATGTTTGAAATTCAAAGGGCATTACCGTTAAAAAATAAAATAACATTTTTAGCGTTACGAAAAATGTATCCTTTATTGTTTACAACTTGTAAAGAGTTACAAATCCAAAAAACAAAAAAGTCAAACGTTATTGTTACAAAAAACTAACTTAATGAAATAATTAACAAAATTTACAGGATTTAATATTATTTTTCTAATATATTTGGCAAAATGTGTGAGTATGTGTGTGTACCAATGTTTTCTGTATATGGGTGATTCTCCTGAAAGTGGGCAATTTCATGTCTTTGAATTATATCTTCTAAACAACTTAACATTTAAATATTAACATTGGACAAACATATTATTTAAACATCACTTATTATACCCTTTATAAAAAACGATAATTTTTTAACACAAATTTAGTGGAAAAGAACATTTAACAGCTGGAAAACAGCAATTCAATATGTCCTTACCTCTGAGTACCAAACTTTAAAGTACTATTACTTATAAAAAAAGAAGTATCTTTAATTATTCAATAAATATTATGAAAGATTAACTCAAAAGTTTCAATTTTTATCGATGAAATTTTTTAATACATCAATATAGTTATTGATAATTATTAAAATATAAGTGTCTTTAAAAATCTCCATGCTGGCACGACAAAGGATAAACGTGTATAAATAAACTATAAGACGTGCACTTTTTATATAAAAATCAATTGGAAATTAAAGAAAAAACATGTCACTTTTCAAATCTCCAAGAGAAATTGGTGAAGTCTTATAGGTTAATCAGAGATCGGAAAAGCAGAAAAATACACTTGATTAATTAGTTTTATATTAGTCGTATTCTGTTCCTTGATCGGATCTCAAGTAGCAGACTTTTTCATTCATTCCTAGCAGATTTCGGGAGCTTTTGATGAATTTTTCTAGACAGTATCCAGTTTTGTCTTTTGTTTTCATTGGGTATGCCAGCGCCATGCGCGAAAAGTCATCAACAAATACTGAAATATACTGATATCCATGTGGATGCGTGGGCGGAGATATTTTACCCATGACATCAGAATGGATTATTTGCAACGGTCGTGACGCCCTAGTTCTTTCACTGCGAAAAGGTAATTTTGTTAATTTAGTAAGAGCGCAAATTTCGCAGTCAAGTATACTGTCGTCAAATTTAACCGACTGCAAGTCTTTATTTTCTTTCCATAGGTTTTGCAGTTTCCGTAAGTATCCGACAGACGCATGTCCCAATCGAACATGCCATAGCATGGCTTTGTTAGATTTTATAAAATCGGCATAAGTTTTGTCAAAAGGTGTAGGTTCATCTACCAGGTCTACTTCAGGAAAATCGTCTATGTTTGTTATTTTGCGTTTAAAGGTGAAAGTAGAAAAATCTGAGAAGGAAAAATCTGTGGTAGTATCTTTACCATTTTTTGTTTCTACTGGAATTTTATTTGTTATTTCATTTAAACTACCTTTATCTATCGTTAAATTGTTGCTTTCGTTTTCATTATCAATCGTATTTTTATTTTCCAGTTTTTCGCTA
The DNA here is from genome assembly GCF_015476425.1 of Leptopilina heterotoma. Lineage (NCBI taxonomy): Eukaryota > Metazoa > Arthropoda > Insecta > Hymenoptera > Figitidae > Leptopilina > Leptopilina heterotoma. The sequence continues at coordinate 370,121 of NW_025111155.1, forward strand.
TCATTAGTAGTTTGATTTATCTTGATTTCGCTAAGTTTATTTTCGGTTACGTTTGTGTCAAGGGCAATTGCAGTTGAAACTTCTGACCGATCGTTCGAAATTTTCTTGTTTACTTTAAATTCAACAAACCAGTATGGTTTTTCGTACACGCCAGTCGCGAAAATATCGTTTGTTTTAGGATCAAAAATAAATATACTTTTATTGTCTAAATAAGTTGACAAGCCAGCTTCTGCCAATCGTCGCAATGATAATAAATTTTCCGATAGAGATTCTGCGAATATCGTATTTTTTAAGTCAAAGGAAATATTATTGTTAGTAATTAAACCAACGGTGCCTTTACCTTGGACTGGCAAATCAGCCTTATTATCATTATTCGCGCATTTAATAATACTAGTTCCTGCTTTTTTAAATGAGTTAAAAATCTCCTTTGAATTTGTAAGGTGCTCAGTTGCACCCGTATCTACAATAAAAGAGACGAATTGTTTGCTTTCGCTATTTTTTGCTGCAATTACATTTTCTTTTCTTTCTATATTATTATGATTATAACCGGGTGGAACTGACTGATTTTGTAAATTAGAATCAAAATTGTCACAGGGCCTCGTCATATATGTCATCACTTTAAACGTACCTGTGTTATTGATCTCTTGATGTTCTGCAAAATTACTTTTTGGGGTTTCACTGACGCCTGTCCTTGTCTGTCTTTGTTGTGTTTGTCCGTTGTTCTTTTTATAAACAAATTTTTTGTGTGGGGGATCATTTTTGTTCTTATTGAAAAATCGTTTACCGTCGTTACGTGATTGTTTAGAAAAATGGAAATTATTATAACCTCTATTAGGTTTGGGTTTGAAAACACGTTTATTTTGGGCATATAGGTTACTGTCATTTCTATTATTTGAGTTTCCAAAACGCTTACCTCTTCCACGTCTTCCTCCTCTACCAGAACTGTGTCCTTATCTGGATAGTCGCTGAGGACATTCGTACGCTTTATGCGTGGTAAAGCTTTGGCACTCGTAACATTTTTTAAGGCCTTGACCTTTGAGTGGACATTCGTTTTGTAAGTGCCCGTAATCATCACACTCAAAGCACCTTTCGTTTATCCATTTCGTATTTTTAAGTGTCGCCATTTGAACCGAAGCCATCGAAGTCGGTTTTGTAGTCGGGTGGTCTTTCATGGAGGTTTGGATGCGGTTAGCTTCTGCCTGAATGATAAACATTTTAAGAGAATCATAATTTAAACCCTTCCCTGTTTGATTTTTAGTTATGAATTCGATAGACTGTATTTCCGGGACATGGTTCATAATAGCGTTGTAAAACGCATCTCTTTTCTCATCGTTTGAGAGGGGAGTTGCATCAGAAATGTTTTCATAACTCAAAACTTTTTATTTGAAGATTAGTTAGTTAGGTACTCAATGAATTCTGTAATAAAAGGACAGATCACTAAACTCCATACTTTTGTTGAAACAAAACGTCAAAGTGGACATTTCAGCACAGTAGGCTAAAAGTTATAAAGCAAAGAAAATTTGACTTCTTTTCAAGAGCCCATTACTTTTGTCTAAAATTTTTTTTTGTATTTGTGTAATATGGAGGTTGTTTCTATAAGTATATATGTTACGAATTTCTTGTATAGGTTCATTAAATTCGATAGAATAATAATTATTAATACTTTTAAGAGTTCAGGTAAGATCGATGCAAATAATAGATTATTTTATCGCAATATTTCAATAAGTTTCTTGCTCCATGGTTCTCCGATTTCTTTCTATGATAAAAATGAAGGTATATAGTTACAGATTCATATAAAAGCAAATTTAGCTGCTAGTATTTGCAACTTTTTTCGGAAAGTTTAATTAAGTGACACAAAATGAAGGAAAACGCTTTAAAAAATGCAAAAGTGTGTACAAACATACCTTTATACATTTAAAGACTCACATTGATTACTGTGTAACAGTTACTGAAGCTAATAATTACAAATTTCAAGACAGTTTTTAAAAAGTCAAGATGGCGGATCCAATATGGCGGACAGAAAGTTAACTTAATTGTTGGATTTTAATGAAATATTGTATTTAAAGGTTTTTTGGGTCGCTGATTACAAATTTGAGGTCAGTTTTTAAAAATTCAAGATGGCGGATTCAATATGGCGGACATAAAGTTAACAAAATTATTAAATTTTAATTAAACATGTTATTTAAAGGTTTTTTGGGTCGCAGATTACAAATTTGAGGTCAGTTTTTAAAAATTCAAGATGGCGGATCCAATATGGCGGACAGAAAGTTAACAAAATTATTGGATTTTAATGAAATATGGTATTTAAAGATTTTTTGGATCGCTGATTACGAATCTGAGGTCAGTTTTTAAAAATTCAAGATGGCGAATTCAATATGGCGGACAGAAAGTTAACAAAATTATTTGATTTTAATGAAACATGGTATTTAAAAGTTTTCTGGATCGCTGATTACGAATCTGAGATCAATTTTCAAAAATTTTAAATGGCGAATCCAATCTAGCGGACAGAAAGATGAAAATAATTAATGTACACATATAAGATAAATGTTCGAAACAAAATTACCATATTAAATCTAACTTTTTGATTTATTAAAATTTTATTTTAGAATAGTAATTATTGATCATAAACACTTTTAAATTTGAAGTTTCATAAAAATTAATGAAAATTATCCGCTATTTAAAGTTTTCAAAAATTACATAAAATTTTGATCAACTGACTTCAAAAATCTCAACTTATGAAGATTTAAATAAGATATATTTATTTTATTTTTATATATTTTTTAATAGTTAAAATTTATAAATTAATTATTGTTAACTATTATTAAAATCATTTTATTTTAATTTTCAACTATGGATTTTTTTTAAATTTTCAAGATTGCATATTCCTTTAAATTACAATTTTTTTTAATAAAATGGAATATGAGTAAATTATTTAGATCCTACATTAAATAGAGATTAAAAAAACACCAAGAACGCTAAAAAAAGTAAATTAATTTTCGAGAAATGAAAAATTTACGAAAAGCATGTAAAATCCACTTTTTTTCTTTATCTGAGTGTAAATAGTCATTCTTTTGTTTTTTTATTGACACGGCTTTAACCTAATTCACAAGTGTCATTAGCATTAACGTGTAATGTGATAAATTAATTAAACAATCTGCAAAGTAAGTAAAAGTTTATATATTTATTTAAAAATTATATTAACCTTTGAATTACATTTTGTTTCAAGTGGATGTAATTAAATTACTTTAGTAATCATTACTAATATTTTAGAATCCATCAATGATACAAGAATGTATATTACAAGGCTACAAATTTTCAATTTACTGAAAAATAATTTTCAAGATGACATTGCAAAGCAATTTGAAATTTTTAAACAAGGATTTAGCAAAGAAAGAAACATTGCCTTAGTCATTTTAAGTCCTGATGAAGAAAAAAAAATCAAATTATTGCTTTCAAAAATAAAAATAAAGTGGGCGGAGTCACATAGAATATCTGAACAGTTTTTGAAAAAAAATCAAACTTGGTTAAATGTTATTCAAACGATTTCGGTAAGTTTATATATTGATCTGTAATTTCTTTAGTTAGTAACATCGATTTTTAGTTAAAAAACCGTCTACAATATTTTACAGAATAGTGTTGTAAATGAATTACCAACAACAGCAGACAAAGGTGGTCGCCCTTCTTCAGAATTCGAAAATTCTTCTCAACGAACAAAGAGGAGAAAAACGGAAAGTCTTCGTGAGAATCACAGTTTAGCTGAGCTTGCGTTTGCAACGGAAGTAAGCCTTCGTTCATCTGGAGCTCATACGGCTGCTACGGTTGTTAGCCGTATTGCAGACTCTCCAAGTGAAGCAAAAAAATATCAAACTGCTTTGAAAGCAACAGAAAATCAGCCTGATACCAAAGTGCCTGCTGACGAGGCCCTAGCCTTAACGATTGGATCAAAACTTTCTAAACATGCATATCAAAACATTAGAAATTTGCAAAATAAAATGGGTGTTACATTTTTACCTTCATATGAACACATTCTGATATCTAAAGTTCGTTGTTATCCAGAGAATATTAATGTCACTGAAACTCATGCCGAAGTACCGTTACAGTCATTACTGGACCACACTTGTAAGAGACTTTTAGAAGTTCAACAAATTGTGATTTCGACTTTGCCACATGCAACTCTGGAAAATTTACAGCTTATATATAAGTGGGGTTGTGATGGCAGCTCAGGCCATAGTGAATACAAACAAAAATTTTCCGAATCTAATAGCTCTGATAAACACGTTTTTTTAACATCAATTGTACCATTGCAACTGAAGTATGAAAATAGTTTATCTCAACCAGATCTTGTATTATGGAAAAACCCAAGACCATCGTCTCCACGTTATTGTCGACCGATTAGATTACAATTCCTTAAAGAGACAACTACTTCAACTCAGACTGAAGTAGAAAACATCGAAAACAAATTAAGTTCCTTGTTCCTTTCTCCACAACAGTTAACGAGAGAAAAATTGTTGTCACACACAATTTACACTTCACAATGGCAGATGGTAAAGTAATCAATGCAGCTACCAACACTGCTTCTGCTTTGCGATGTCATATTTGTAATGCAACTTCGAAAGAATTCAACAACATCGATGAAATTTGTAAAAGGGAAATAGAAGAATCAAACCTGCGATACGGAATCTCTTCTTTGCACGCTTGGATCCGATGTTTTGAATGTTTTTTGCACATAGGCTACAAAATAAAGTTAAAAAAATGGCAAGCACGATCGGGAAAAGAAAAAGATGAGGTTCAAAGGCAAAAAACTAGAATTCAAGAAGAATTTCAAAATTCTTTAGGATTAAAAGTTGATTTCCCAAAACAAGGATATGGTAGTAGTAACGATGGCAACACGGCACGACGATTTTTTGAAAACGGATCGGAATCAGCACGCATTCTTGAAGTGGATGAAAAATTAATAAACAGAACCTATGTTGTCTTGCAGGTATTAGCTAGTGGCTTTGCCGTTGACATCAAAAAGTTTCAAGAATATGCCTTAGAAACTGCAAAGCTTTATGTCCAATTGCATCCGTGGTATAGCATGCCTACAGCTTTACATAAAATACTGATTCATTAATATTTTATTATCGATTACGCTCCGCTCCCAATAGGACAAATGTCCGAAGACGCCCAAGAGTCTCGAAATAAAGATATTAGGAACATTCGAGAAAAATTCTCTCGAAAATTTTCTCGGGAAGAAAATATGCGTGACGTGTTTCAGGGACTTCTTGCATCTTCGGATCCCGTTATTACGAGCTTTACCACAATGCAGCCAAAAAGAAGGCCTGGATTGACAGCAGAAGCTATTGCATTGTTATTACCCCCACAGGCTCCAGACAGTTTTGCTGAAATTGAGGATGAAGATCAGAGTTTATTTTGAGCTTTTCAGACAACGACGACGTCTGTAAGATAGAATGCGAGAAAAAACTTTCTATGTAAAAAAAATCAGAAAAAAGTGATTCAATTTTACCAATTTTACAATTTGAAATTTATGTTATTAAGATTTAATATTTTTAAAAGTTAGTATATCTTGTTAATAAAGTTATGATTTACAGTTAATTAATAAATTTTATTATTCATATACATAATTGAAAACATTATGTATAATTTAAGATATAGTCCAAACTTAAACACATAATTTAAAAAAGTGACCTCATATTCGTAATCAGCGGACCATAAAGCCATTCGATACAACGTTTCATTAAAATCTATTAACTCTTTTAACTTTTTTATCCGCCATATTCAATCCGCTATTTTGAATTCTTGAAAAATGACGTAAAAATTCGTAATCAGCGACCTAAAAAACCATTTAATACTACGTTTCATTAAAATCTATTAACTTTTTAAAATTTTTGTCCGCCATATTGGATCAGCCATTTTGAATTTTTCAAAACTGACCTCAAATTCGTAATCAGCGACCCAAAAAACATTTTTATACCATGTTTCATTAGAATCTATTAACATTTTAAATTTTTGTCCGCCATATTGGATCCGCCATTTTGAATTTTTTAAAACTGACCTCAAATTCGTAATCAGCGATCCAAAAAACCTTTTTATACCATGTTTCATTAAAATCTATTAACTGTTTAAAATTTTTGTCCGCCATATTGGATCCGCCATTTTGAATTTTTCAAAACTGACCTCAAATTCGTAATCAGCGACCCAAAACACATTTTTATACCATGTTTCATTAGAATCTATTAACATTTTAAATTTTTTCCGCCATATTGGATCCGCCATTTTGAATTTTTTAAAACTGACCTCAAATTCGTAATCAGCGATCCAAAAAACCTTTTTATACCATGTTTCATTAAAATCTATTAACTTTTTAAATTTTTTGTCCGCCATATTGGATCCGCCATTTTGAATTTTTTAAAACTGACCTCAAATTCGTAATCAGCGACCCAAAAAACCCCCGAGTAACAAGTTTCTTAAAAATTCATCGAAGCAATTTGGAGGAAACAGTTTTGTCCAGCTAGATCCGGGTTTCAGACCACTGTGTGCTGTTTCGCGTTTCGGATCATAATTAATTCAATATAATTGCTTCCGCGCGCTAACACTTGTTAAGTTCGTTTCACATCGTTTAATCTCTTTTATTTTATTAATCATTTTGAGCGGATCCTTAATATTTAAGACTCTCGTGTGATAAATTTTGTCTACGCGATTAATGAGTATATCCCGTACTCTGAACTTGTGATTTTCTTTTAGCTTTTCAGTAATGCCCTCAGGAGAAGAAACCGTCGTGTCAATGACGTATAGTAAGTCAGATGTTCGTAACTCGGAAGTCAGGAATTCATAAAAATGTTCGAATTTTGTTTGTGCATTTAATTTGTAGTCATATTTTATCCCGCTCCCTTTCCCAATTAACTCAATCTTGATCGCTTCTTTGACATTATTTACGAACGCATTTGAGTTATTCGAAGCCATCTCTGAATCAACTACCCCCTCGTTTATTTTTGAATCGTTTTTAATGTATTTATTTTTATTATCTTCAACAAATCGTTTACTGTAATTGTTTAGAGTTGTAAGAACTCGAGAACCAGTCGTATTTTTATTAGATGGGGGTATCGTTACAATGGAATCAATTTTCGGTCTTTTTACCTTTTCGTCTGTCTATCTTTGAATAAGCCATGTTTTCATGGTATCTTGGATTTTAGTATGCAATTGTAAAGTCATTTCCATCATTTTTTCAATATTTACCATCTTTTCAGATAGTTTTTCATCAGATATGACTCCAGTCTTTGGTGAATTACTATGACTGTCGTCTGCACTGAGTGGTCGTTTCAAGGATGGATTGGAGGATTGGTTTTCGAGGACTTTATCCGGTAAAAAGGTTAGGCTTCCGTCTTTGTTCTTATCGTTTTTATTCATTTCGTCACCGTCATTTATTCTGTCATGTTTTTTGTCATCGTCGTTATTTTCGCAAGAAGTACTATCGTTAGTGTCGTTTTTGTCAGTAAAACTGTTGTTTTTCTCATCTCCCATGTTCGAAGCACTGCTAATCTGCCCAGCCGTTTGAACTTCGTTGTCGTTTTCCATAGAACCACGCTTCTCCTTTGACGGTAACACACCTACCATAGAGATCGTCTAATTAGAACAGTCATAAAATATTGTTGTCGAGAACACAATCGTGCACTCGTTATAAATCGTTAAATTATACAATCGTTAATGACTAATCAATTCTCAATAATAAATTTTAATAAAATTCTATTCTTTAACAGTCGTTCAAATTAATAAGTCTACCTGTCGAATGGGATTCAGAAAGCAGTTTTTCTTCGTCACTATCAGAGATGTCGCACTTTTCCTTCCTACTCGTCGTTTCTGAATAAGGATTCTCCTTGTTGCTCAAAACGTCGCCGATGTCTGGTTTCAACCGTTTGCTTGCCTGATTCACCTCGACCAAAAGGTTATCCCAATCATTTTTTAGAGACTTTTTGCCTTTAAAATAAATATAATTATTAAAAATCTCATTTAGTTAGTTTATTTGATCGTTAAAAATTATCAGTTTTATTAACCCTCCTGCGCATAAAGACGACTATAGTCGTCCAAACAAAGTTGTTTCCGTATGCACAAGGACGACTATAGTCGTCCAAACATTTTGGTTAATAACTTTTAAACAAATTATTCTAAATACATTTACTAAGTTGCAACTTAAAGCTTAAGACTCACAGATTGTCATACAATTCTTCAGAAGTTCATATTTATAAAATATTTGATAATAAATAATGAACAATGTTAGTGTAAAAATTAGAAAAAATAAGCTTAAATCATTAATTCTAAAAGTGGACAAATAAAAAAAAACGATTGGATTTTTACATAAATAAGTATATAATGGTGTTTCGGATCGCTGGTTACATATATGAATTTTGAATTATAAAATTCAAAATGGCGGATCCAATATGGCGGACTAATTTTCAAAAAATTATTGAATTTTCTTGCAATTCAATATATGGAGGTTTTTAGGGTCGCTGATTACGAATCTAAAGTCCATTTTTAAAAATTCAAAATGGCGGATCCAATATGGCGGATTAATTTTCAAAAAAATATTTAATTTTTTTGCAATTCGGCATATGGGGGTTTTTAGGGTCGCTGATTACGAATCTGAAGTTCATTTTTAAAAATTCAAAATGGCGGATCCAATATGGCGGCCAAATTTTCAAAAAGTTATTGAATTTTCTTGCAATTCGGTATATGGGGGTTTTTATGGTCGCTGATTACGAATCTGAAGTTCATTTTTAAAAATTCAAAATGGCGGATCCAATATGGCGGCCAAATTTTCAAAAAGTTATTGAATTTTCTTGCAATTCGGTATATGGGGGTTTTTAGGGTCGCTGATTACGAATCTAGAGTCCATTTTTAAAAATTCAAAATGGCGGATCCAATATGGCGGACTAATTTTCAAAAAAATATTTAATTTTTTTGCAATTCGGTATATGGGGGTTTTTAGGGTCGCTGATTACGAATCTGAAGTTCGTTTTTAAAAATTCAAAATTTCAGATCTAATATAGCTGTTTAATTTTGAAATAATTGTTTGATTTTTCTTTAAATTGGAATCTGCAGTTGCTAAATTCCCACTTTATTACCAGTGAAATTTTACTGATTAAAATTTAGAAAGTGCATTTGGAGTTCTATCTAAAACTGCATGATTTAAATTCTATTGATTTTCAAGAACTAACTTTTCAGAATTTCATTCCGTGAAAGTTTACTTTAATTCTGTAGAAGTTATTCAAATTTTGGTCGTTTCAATAAAATATTTAGATAAACTAGTTCAAAATATTATTAAAAAATTGTTAATATAAATTATTATTGTTATTTACTAGCTTTTTACATAATGCACATGGATGATACAGTTTTTTACCTAATTTTATAATTAAATGAGGTTTATAAGAACACCGATAGATAAAAGGAATAAAATTATTGATTAAACAATTTTTAAACAAATAACAAAAAGTAATTTGTTTAAGAAAATATTTAAATAAATTAATTTCTATTTGTTATCGGTATTTATAAAAATTTTAATAACTTTTAATATTTTGCACTCGCTGTAAACAAATTTGGTAAATAATAAGAATTATTTATTTAAAATTTTAAAAGTTAGTAAATACTAATAATTATTTGTCTAAAAATTGTTCGTACAATTTTATTCATATTTTTATTAGTAATTATATAAAGTACAATAAATTGCAAAATTTAGAAAAAAATGTATTATTCTAGGCTCACTATAAGCGAAGTTTGTAAATAACAATATAGTTAACCTTCACGCTACCAACTATTTTTGTTTGTTTTTTTGCCAAAAACGATTAAAATTCATCAAAGTTTTTCCATATAATTATCTGTTAATAAAATTAATGTATTTTAATAATGTTATTATGCATAATGCATTTGTTTAAACAATTTAATATTGCAAAATCATATAATTTTCAAATAAACAGAGAGATTATAGCAAATATTTGACAACTTTTTATGTTTTCTTAGCTTTATTTAGAATTAAATCAATAAATTAAAGACAATATTTACTGAAACCAGTCATAAGTTTTATTAAAAAATTGTAATATTTTAATCACATAAGGATTAGAAAATTGCAAAACTAGAAAAGACTGCAACTTTCAAGGTGCATTCTTTAAAAATTTGGTAAATAACAAAAATTGTTTAAATAATAATTCAATTTTCATTCTTTATCTGTAATTATATAGATTTCAGTAAATTGCAAAATAAGGAAAAAATTGCAACTTTCAAGGTGCATTCTGTAAAAAGTTGGTAAATAACAACAATAATTTGTTTAAAAATTGTGTAAATAATAATTCAATTTTTATTCTTTATCTGTAATTATATAGATTTTAGAAAATTGCACAATTAGGAAACAATTGCAACTTTCAAGGTGCATTCTGTAAAATGTTGGTAAATAACAACAATAATTTGTTTAAAAATTTTTTAAATAATAATTTAATTTTTATTCTTTATCTTTAATTATATACATTTTAGTAAATTGCACAATTAGGAAACAATTGCAACTTTCAAGGTGCATTCTGTAAAAAGTTGGTAAATAACAACAATAATTTGTTTAAAAATTGTTTAAATAATAATTCAATTTTTATTCTTTATCTTTAATTATATAGATTTTAGTAATTTGCAAAATTAGGAATAAATTGCAACTTTCAAGGTAAATTCTGTAAAAAGTTGGTAAATAACAACAATAATTTGTTTAAAAATTGTTTAAATAATAATTCAATTTTTATTCCTTATTTGAAATTATATAGATTCTAGTAAATTGCAAAATTAGGAATAAATTGCAACTTTCAAGGTGCATTCTGTAAAAAGTTGGTAAATAACAACAATAATTTGTTTAAAAATTGTTTAAATAATAATTCAATTTTTATTCTTTATCTTTAATTATATAGATTTTAGTAAATTGCACAATTAGGAAACAATTGCAACTTTCAAGGTGCATCCTGTAAAATTTTGGTAAATAACAACAATAATTTGTTTAAAAATTGTTTAAATAATAATTCAATTTTTATTTAAAATTAAAAACGGACTTTAGATTCGTAATCAGCGACCCCAAAAACCCCCATATACCGAATTGCAAAAAATTAAACATTTTTTGGAAAATTAGTCCGCCATATTGGATCCGCCATTTTGAATTTTTAAAAACGGACTTCAGATTCGTAATCAGCGACCCAAAAGACCTCCGTATACCAAATTGCAGGAAAATCTATTGTTGTGAAAAATGTATGCATTTGGTAACTACTGTTCGGGTAAAAACTCATTCTCAGGAGGGTTAATGGTTTTTCACATGATGCACAAAACTTTTTTTGAGCTTTTTTTGTACCGAGGTCATCAAAAACACTACATTTAATTCTCCAAAAATGGAATATAACAAAAAGTTAGGTGTCACTAATTGTAAGACAAGCTTCGACAAGCATGCGCGTAGGTGGCGCTAGTGAACTTGTCCAAAAAATCGCGAATGTCCTACCTAGACAGTGGTCCAACCTCGACTATACTCTCCTAATAAAATAAATAATAAATTTTTAACATCAATAAAAATAATATTGACAATAATTTCATTTCATTTCATTTCATTTCATTTATTATAAACGGGTCATGCCCTTTCATACATAAGTATTCATAAAACTAAAAGTTACATAATCTTGTAACATACAAGTAACTTATCTAATTTATATCAACTAAGTCGACCCTACTACAATGGTTTTAGTATATTTTTACGTAATAATGCGGTGAATCTAGTAAAATTACTATCAAAAAAGTCGATGCAATTAGGAAGTTCATTAGCCTCTCTACTAAGTCTATTAAACATCGAATGATATCCATAATTAGTTCTGTGAAAAGATTCAAAAAATAACGTAAAATTTTAAATAACGTTAAAATTTTTTTAAAATAATGATAATTAGTAGCGAAAAAAATAAAAAAATTGGTAACAATATATGAAAATAAGTTTCCTGCAGCCTGAATGTAGGCTACCATACTTCCACCCACGATGTTTGTGTTACTCATCGAAACAAATAAATTATTTGCAGCTAAGAAATTTTGTCTTTTTCAGATTTACATGATAATTTTTTTCTGTATATATTTTTTGAAAATTATTTTTATATTGAAAATCAAAGGACTTACCAACAATTTTAATCTTCAAGTGTTGAAAATCCTGTAGCATAACATTATCCATCTTCAAGTTTCTGAAACATGAAATTTTTAAATTCAAATTAATTAATTTTAATTAATTTTATTTTAAAATTACTTTAAATTTTCTAATTTTAATGAAATTTTTAAATTATTGTAATGTTTGCTTAAGTTTAAAAAAGATTTTACCTTGGTAAAAAATTATCAAAAAAAGCTACTTTTTAAATATTTACTAAAAGTAATTGTAAAAGTATTGTAAATTATTTTTAAATATTAAAAAAGTAGTTAAAATAATTAAAAAGTTTCTAAAAAATTAGTAAATATTGTAAAAACATTAGTGGAAATTGTAAAAATAGAAAAATAATTTGTTAAGAAATACTAAAAGTTAAAAAAATGATTAAAAATAAAAATGTTTTATTAAAAGAAGTTAAGTTTTAAATTTCAATTAGCAGTTTATTATCATTCGCACTAAAGAACATGTTAAGTTCGAAAAAAAAATTTTTATGAACCTTAATAAACATGACGAGTCACATAAAATATATGTGAATATCTCGCCAACCACCTTTCGACAAGGTCCTGTTTTCGTGAACCCCTTTCCCCCTCCCTCAGGACCTCCTCCCTCACCAATAATCCTTTAAAAAAATCATTTAAAAAATTTTTATCGTTTCTTGTGGTTTTTGTGGGGAGAAAATAAATTTTCGACAGTCAGTTGACAGGGCATTAAAGCCGCGTTTGTTAGTTCCGTGAGGGGGGTTTTCGAATATTATTATTATTATCATTATTATACTATACATATAACAGTTTCACTGTATGTTGAACACTGGATGTAATAAAACTCTTTTAACACTTAAATAGCGGCGAGCGATTTGCACTTTGAAAAGTAATGGTTGGGGATGGGAATGCGGACAGTTATAGAGACCAGTGCTGTATAGAGGGTATAAAGTTGAAAGAGCAAAAGGGGTAAAAAAAAGTAATTTACAAATAAAAAAAAAATAATACTTTCATGTCGAGAAATTTACAACAATCGTAAAAGTGCAGTCGTTTTGTGATTCATTGTGATTGCCTAAAGGAACCATTGTAAAAATTTACTCACGCGGCAGTCTCTTCAAGTAAAAAAAACAACTGATGACTGTATCATAATGACAAAAAAAAATTCGAAAAATTCCATCCAAATACTGTATTTGTTTACGAATCAAATTTTTTTCGTTAAGATCAATTAATTCAAATTTGTCTTTTACATTTTTTCATGAATAACTTTTTTTAATGAAATCTAACATTAACGTTTGTTTGTTTTTTCTGCTCCACTCTGCACTAGCCCTACTGAAAAAAAAACGACTGTAAATACGAGCGTAAATATGAGTGTGAATACGACCCTAAATACGGGCATCAGTAGGGTAGTGTAATTGAAACAGTATATACAGCAGCAGACGTATTTATGCCCGTATTTAGGGTCGTATTTACGGTCATATATGAATACCATTTTTTAGAAAAAATATATATATACCCCCACAGCACCGAAACTTTCCTAAAAATTAATTAAATATTTAATTGCAATATTCGGCATATTCAACTGAAAAGTTTAGTGAAAATTGTTCTTTACACAACTTTCAATAAACATTGCAATTACATATTCCGAACATTGCAAGTAAATATTTAATAAATTTTTAGAAAAGTTTCGGTGCTGTGGGGGTATATATATATATATATATATATATAATGAAACATCATTAATTATTATAATTATTATTAATTTAATATATTAAATATAATATTTCAACTAAAATAAATATTATTTAAGGTAAGTATTGAAATAAGATTTATTCTTATAATAAATACATAACAAACAAATATATAAAATTCACATTATTTTAATCACAAACAGACATATATACACAAAGTACAATTATTTTTTAAAAATTGTCATTTTTATTATTTTTATTAAGTGAGAAAAAAACACTTGTACGCACAATTTAATTGTTTATAATTTCACATTTATTGGATGCAAGATAAAATCGACAAATGACGCGAATCACATGTAAGCACTGTTGTAAAAAAGGTTGGGTCTATAGGAATATATTATTATTATTATTATTATTATTATTATTATTATTATTATTATTATTATTATTTTTTTTTTTTTTTTTTTTTTTTTTTTGCTTAGGGACTTTTGGGAAATCTGCCTACAGATACCTTGGATTCCGCACTCCAAGGTTATGTGGGGTTGGTAAAATAAGAAAAAAAAAAAAGGGAATATAAAAAAAAGATAAATAAAGAAATGTTATAAGAAATTTAATTAACTGGCGACCTACTACCAGCCCGACCCACTAAAACCCGTAACCCTTCTTTTGGAGCCCTTTACCCTCCCTCGGAACTGTCGTAAGACTTTAGCCTTCGAGGGAGGCGCTCCAACTCTATCGCTGCTGCGACTTTGTTCTGTGTCTGCGGTTCTCCTGCGTCAATAGTTAAAAAATTTAAAACTATTTCAATATAAAAGCGGAATTAACAGCACAACAACAATAAAAAACAAAATTTTTTAAAAAGTTTAAAAAGTCAAAAGATAAAATTATAAACGGATATATAAAAAAAAGAAAAAAATAAACGCGTATAAAATATTGAAAACAAAACTGTACAAACATGAATAAAAAAACACACACAATTAAAAAATGTATACGGACAAATAAATCACAAAATAAATTAATAAAAAACAAATAAACAAATTAAAAGCTGTTTAAATTACGCTTTTTGGCGGCCGTCGAGATCCTTCCTCGACATAACCGAGATTATGAAGTTCTCGACTTTCCGCCAATTATCTGCTGACTGGGTCATCAGCGATACCATGTTCTCCGGTGTAACTTGACTGTTTACACCTTCGAACATGGCCCGCCTCTCCAAGTCCCATTTCTTGCATGAGAAGAGGGTGTGCTCCGCGTTGTCCTCAGGGAACTGGCAATATGCACACACCTCGTCCTCGCGTAATTTAAAGCGACACAGGTACGAGTTAAAACACCCGTGACCTGTGAGCGCCTGAGTCAAATAATAGGAGACTTCTCCATGTTTTCGGTTTATCCAGGTGGTGAGTGTTGGAATCAGACGATAGGTCCATCTACCCTTTTCCTCCCTATCCCATCTGTCCTGCCATGTCTCGATAAGTCTGTTTCTCGCGTATTTGCGGATGTAGTCCTTGCTAGGTCTTTTCTCTTCTGGGTACTCGACATTATTTCTTCTTTTAAAAAGAAGAAATACTTCCTCCCTTTCCCTTGCCATAAGATCTGCCGGCGGGACACTTGCAAGGACTTGCACAGCGCTCGTCGAGACCGTCTTATACGCAGAAACGATACGGGTAGTAACACATCTCTGCGCAGACAGCATATTATCGCAAATGGTTTTGCTTCTTGTTTTAAGTGAGGGAGCCCACGCTGCTGCTGCGTAAAACAGCTTAGCGTGGGCAACACTAACCACCAGTCTCCTTTTCCTTTCACGTGGTCCGCGAACGTTTGGCATAAGTCGTGCCAAGTCTGACGCACACTTTATCGCCTTATTCAAGGCCGTCGCTATATGGTAATGGAAGTTTAACCTTCCATCGAGCTCCACTCCTAAATACTTAATATGTTTACTCCACTTGACCTCGAATTCGTCTATCACGATTCGTGGGAAACTATAACCACGTCTGTCTGTGACGAGCAGAGCTTCGGTTTTTTCCAAGGCCATTTGAAGACCTCTGGCATCCAACCAGCTTTTAACTCGCCGCAGACATTCGTTCACCAATGTCCCAAGGGCTTCCTCGCTTTCGGCTGAGCACACGACCAACGCATCGTCCGCAAAGCCGATGATGACCGCGCCTTCAGGTAGACCCATTCGCAGGAAGTTATCATAGGATACATTCCACACGAATGGTCCCACCCTCGAGCCTTGGGGGGCACCACTTTGCATCTCTTCCTTCAGAGTCCAGTTGTCCCCCTCATAGATTACCCACCTGTCGCTAAGATAATCATTCATTATCCGCAACAAGTAGGGCGGTATTCTCTTCTCCATCATCGACTGGATGAGATCTTTCCATCGTGCGGAGTTAAACGCGTTACGTATGTCAATAGCCACCAATGCGCAGAAGCCCTTCTTCTTCTTTGGTCCCAATTTGTTTTTTCCCGCTTTGGCTATGTCCACAACTGCCTGAATG
This sequence comes from Leptopilina heterotoma, assembly GCF_015476425.1. NCBI lineage: Eukaryota > Metazoa > Arthropoda > Insecta > Hymenoptera > Figitidae > Leptopilina > Leptopilina heterotoma. Next base: position 386,466 of record NW_025111155.1, read on the forward strand.
GCATCAACCGTGGACCTGCCTTTGCGGAAACCAAATTGGTAATCGGATAGACTATTCTCTCCGGTCAAATGGGTTTGCATTCTCTGCAGAACCATATCCTCTAGAAGTTTACCCATCGTATCTAACAGGCAAATAGGCCTGTACGACGAGACTTTATCCAGAGGTTTTTCGCCTTTTCTTAGGAGGACTAGCCTCTGCCGCTTCCAGTCGCGGAAGAACTCTCCTTTCTCAAGGCAAAGATTGAAACATCGGAGCAGAATCTGGGGTGAAGTGTCGATAACCAATTTTAGGATCTCGTTACTTATCCCATCGATTCCAGGCGCCTTGCCTGTTTTCAATCTTCTACCTGCATTTCTCAATTCTGTAAGAGTGAAGAGTTCCTCCTCACCGACTTCGCAGGTACTCCAGTCCTTCCTAACCCACGGTTCTGCAGGAGGAAATAGAGCTTTTATAATCCTTCTGACCCAATCGGGATTGTCCAGGCCGGGATTATTATTATTATTATTATTATTATTATTATTATTATTATTATTATTATTATTATTATTATTATTATTATTATTATTATTATTATTATTATTATTATTATTATTATTATTATTATTATTATTATTATTATTATTATTATTATTATTATTATTATTATTATTATTATTATTATTATTATTATTATTATTATTATTATTATTACATTTATTATTAATATTTCAAGTAACGTGTAACTACCCATCCCTCTAGACCCAACCTTTTTTACAACAGTGCTTATATGTGATTCGCGTCATTTGTGGATTTTATTTTGCATCCTATAAATGTTGAAATTATAAACAATTAAATTGTGCGTACAAGTGTTTTTTCTCGCATAATAAAAATAATAAAAATGACAATTTTTAAAAAATAATTGTACTATGTGTATATATGTGTGTTTGTGATTATAAATAAAGTGATATTTATATATTTGTTTGTTATGTTGTATTTATTATAAGAATAAATCGTATTTCAATACTTACATTTAATAATATTTATTTTAGTTGCAATATTATATTTAATATATTAAATTAATAATAATTATAATAATTAATGATGTTTCATTATATATATACCCCCACAGCACCGAAACTTTCCTAAAAATTTATTAAATATATTTACTTGCAATGTTCGGAATATGTAATTGGAATGTTTTTTGAAAGTTGTGTAAAGAACAATTTTCACTAAACTTTTCAGTTAAATATGCCGAATATTGCAAGTAAATATTTAATAAAATTTTAGGAAAGTTTCAGTACTGTGGGGGTATATTTATATTTTTTTTTAAAATGGTATTCATATATGACCGTAAATACGACCCTAAATACGGGTATTAATACGGCTGTATTTACTGTTTCAATTACACTACCCACGGTGGGTTTGAATTGAGTTTAACCCAAAGATGCTTGCGTATCAAAATTTCTTTCTGATTTCTTTTCTAGCATGGCCCCTGATAATTTTGAGCCCAAAAAGAAAAAAATCGCTTGGGCCGTTTTTGAAAAAACTCAATTTTTCGTTTTTTGAAAATATCAATTAACTTTTTCTCTAAGAAAGTAAATAATAGTAAGATTATTATAGGTTTTTAATCAATTTAATTAACATACCTAAGCAGTCCCTAGGTGCTGAATATATGCATCAACTAAAACCCTGTAAAAAATCTAAAAACAGCTGAAAACCCAAAAAAAATTAAAGTTTCAGTTTTTGTGAAATAACTTGCTTCCAGTAAATCTAAAAATATACTATATACATATACTACTTTATATACTACTTATGGGTAAATTAAAGTGTACATAATTTTGAGAACATCCAAAAAAAGTAGATGTTTCTAGCTTAATTAGAACCATAGTTATAACCGTCTGAAAATTATCACCCTTTTTCTTTTTATTCCTATAACATTACATTTTTAATATATTTGGTATTACGATGTTATATTAATTAATCATTGGTACTTAAAATTAAAAAAAAGAATATCGATATTATTTTGAAATGAGAATCTTATTACAAGCGTCATTTCTGACTTTCATAACTATAATGTAAAAAAAGTTAATAATGTCGACAACACACAAAAACGCATACACTGAAAAAAATAAACTTAATTTAGGACTATTTATTTATACTATAAAAAATTAGTCAGAGAAGCAGGCGCAATGCGCCTATATCATAGGGTTTCGTGGCCTAAAGTGACAAAAAAATAAATAAATAATAATTTATTTAAAAAATTTTTTTGTACTTAAGATTGAAAAAATTTTTTATTACCATAGTAACGGTTGTTATGGCAACCATTAACATAGCAACGGTTGTTATGTCAACCATTAACATAGCAACGGCTGCCATGGCAACGGTTGTTATGTTGTTTTAAGACTTAAGACATAAGACTTAATACATAAGACTTAAAACTTAAGACTTAAAGAACTACTTATATTAAAGTCTCACTATAAGAGACTTACTTAAGACGTAAGAACTACGGACGGACACCGACGTCTCGCTATAAGGGTTTTTGCCACGAAACCCTAAAAAGGTGCCCAGGATTTTTCCCTCTTAAATTAAGTGGAAATATTCTTACAATGAGAATATATTCTTATAGTAAGAATATTTCCCACTTAATTTAAGTGGGTAATATCCTGGGCACCTTTTTTAGTATAATATATATTCTTAAATTAAGAATATTTTTTTTTCAGTGTAATGTAAATAAGCAACAAATTTGCTTGTTGTGCTTTGGTAAAACAAAAAGAATTTTTCCGGTGATCAGACAAAGTAAACTGGAAATTATGGTAAAAAAATTTTCATTATGGATTTTTGCATGAGTTTCCGACATCATTAATTTTTTTACATTATTATGAAAATCACAAATGACATATATGACATATATTATCATTTTAAAGTAATATCGATATTCATGTTTCTTGAATTTTCAGTGCCAGTGATTAAAGTAATACAACATCGTTATACCAAAGATATTAAAAATGTAACGTTATAGAAATAAAAAGAAAATAATTTATTGTTGATAAATTTTTTATACTTTAATGGTCATAACTTCGACAGTTTTAAAGATAAATTATTGATTTTTTGCAATTTACAGATATTTTTATAAGCTTTAATTTTTGTGAGGATCTTTAACGGGTTAAAATGCAATGGAAGGGAGTAATTTTTAAACAAGTGCGAGTTGTACTCGCACTGCAATGGCGGGTTCCGTACACAAATATTGAAACAATACTTGCAACATTTATCGGTAATTTGTAGAATTAAAATAAACCATTAAAAAAATATATTAAAATCATTTAATAAAAAAAAATAACTAAAAAAATTAAAGTATTGTATATATCTAATATTGTAAACAATAATAAGCAGAGGAACAAAATTTTCAAAATTATAGTTCCTCTGCTTATTATTGTTTATAATATTAGATATACAATACTTTAATTTCTTTTAGTTATTCTTTTTTATTAAATGATTTTAATATATTTTTATAATTGTTTATTTTAATTCTACCAATTACCGATAAATGTTGCAAGTATTGTTTTAATATTTGTGTACGGAACCCGCCATTGCAGTGCGAGTACAACTCGCACTTGTCCAATTTTTTTTTATTTTTAGTTAAGAAATTAAAGTCAGAAAACAATCTCTCATTTATTCTCTTAAAATTTCACTCTTCCTTAAAATATTTAATGCCACGTGTTTAAACTAAAAAAATTTTTTTTTTTGAAAAAAAAAAATTAAAAAAAAATTTTTTTAAAAAAAAGTTTCTTAAATAAATTTTTTGTCGTCAGACTGTAATAATACACCAGGAAACCAATTTCCAGCTCATTAGGTCAAATAATGTAAAAGTTAGGGAAAACAAATTTTTTTTTTAATTTTTTAGTTTTTCCTTGACAACGCTATGGCCATCATTACATATCAAGTTCTCTATATTTTTCCTGTAATATTTGAGTAAAAATACACCAGCATGCAAAATTTCAGCCCTCCATGTCGAATAGTTTAGAAGTTAAGGGGGGGGGAATGGTCACTTTTTATGCATTTTTGGCCAAAAATCTTGTTATTTCCTTGACAACGCTATGCCCATCACGTCCAATCACATTCGCTATATTTTTCCTGTAATCTACGAGTGAAAATACATATCTGGACCAAATTTGAGCTCTTTAGGTCAAATAGTTTAGCCGCTAGGGGGGGGGACACGATTTGGCTACGGACAACAGAGTCTCACCAATAGGGTTCCGCCGATACACCGTAGGTGTACGGAACCCTAAAAAACCAACTTTCTAACGGGTTTTTTCAGATTTTTTACAGCGTTTTAGTTGATGCATATATTCAGCACTGCCGTACTTGGTAGAAACTTAGTTAAGTCATATTTTAGTGAAACCGAGAAAATGACGAAAAACTGTTTGTATTAATAAACCTAATATAGTATAAAAAATTATTTAATTTAACTTTACTTCCTAGGTAAATTGATAGAGTTCTTTTTAATTCTGAAGTCAAAAATTAATTATTTAAACAAATTCTATTAAATAATGGACTTAAGTGTTATTTTTAAAAGCAAAACTTAGTTAAATTGACTTAAGGAGTGCTCAGCGAAAAGGTAGTCGAGTTCAGGCCGCCGATCAGAAGCAAGAACTCAGTTAACTCCACACGTGGTGGAATCTTATGATAAAGGAGTCTGCTTTCGAAACACAGTGTCTGGCTGATGCCACTTTTCGAAATAAGAACTCAGTTAACTCGACTTAAGGTTTTTGCTTCGAAACGAAAGCTGAGTATTCACTATGTTTTTGATAGCAGAAATATTATGTCGACTTGACTAAGTTTTTGTTTCTTATCTTATGCTCGAGCTCATTGCCTTCTACGATTTTTACACTACGTAACTCGAGTTACTATACTTTTTCTCAAGTATTTCCTTATTTTCTCGATTTTCGCAGATTTTTAATAATTATTTTTTGCAATAAATAATTAAAATAAAATTTTTTAATAACATAAGTAGATGCAGTTTTTTTTACGAATCCATTGATATAAAAAACTCATTTTTCACAAAAAAGTGACTTAACCAAGTTTTTACCAAGTACGGCAGAGCACCTAGGGACCGTTTACTTATATTAATTGAATTGATTAAAACCCTATAATAACCTTACTTTTATTTACTTTCTTAGAAAAAAAGTTAATTGGTATTTTCAAAAAATCAAAAAAATGAGTTTTTTCAAAAACGGCCCAAGCGATTTTATTCATTTAGGGCTCAAAATTATCAGGGAACATCCTAAAAAAGAAATCAGAAAGAAATTTTGATACGCAAGCATCTTTGGGTTGAAGTTCATTCAAACCCACCATCACTTTTTCAATCATATTTTCTGCAATAATGAATTAATAACAATGAAACTTGGTACCAACTTACAGTACACCAAGTACATTATTTTAATCAGAGACTGAAATTACTCTGACTTATCAATTTTTAATTCTATACAAAAATTTTAATATTTAATGATTAATCCTAGTCCGGAACTTTAATTTCGTAATTTACTGTTCCGGACTAAGACGACGTAATCCGATGAAGACTACTCAACGTGACTTTTACTGAGATTTGTATGCCTAACATTTTACAATAGAAAATACTTTCTTTAGTTAAAAAAGTTCAGTAATTTACAAACATTTAATTTTGAGAATAATGGAATAATTTGTACATTTTTATTTCTATTCCTGTATAATTCATTATTGTTAAATTTTTTTCTTGTCCTGAGAATTAAATTTTTTTTATTAAATTTGAGAAAAATTAATATTTTTGAAAAAATTTATTAAAGTTCAATTTTTTTTAAATCCAAAATTATTTACAAATAAATTTGAAAATAAAAAATTTGTAATTTACATTATTCTCATATAATAATAATAATAATAATAATAATAATAATAATAATAATAATAATAATAATAATAATGAGGGTAAACTCTGTGAAGAGATACCAGGATGCACTCCCTTTGCGGAAACTTCCTGCTATCTTGGAGAGACACATCGACCTCCACGTCCGAACACACATGTTCACGTGCCCTTGGATATCATAGACGTCGCATCAATGCTCCGGCAATGCTATAACGTCTATGTAACTAACGGAGGCGGTTCAGGGCCCATCTTGGCCAGATGGTAGTACCCTGTTAAGGCCCGATTGTCCCTCGACACGGGACAAAGAATTAAAAAAAACTCAAATGAAATGGACAAAATTTTAAACGAAATACTCCAAGTGGGTACCTCGAAAGAGGGTAATCCCACCACCGATTCTGATCGGGTGCAAGCCCCGATAGTCGGTGCAGATGGCTCCAAGGATTTTGGAGGGAGCCAAATAGATAGCCAGCTGACATGCTACGAATCAAATGTCGCAAATCAGTTTCTGGCTATTCCCGGGATTTTTAAGAGCGTGTACCAGGCATTCAAGCGCCAAAAGAACGTCAGTCGTGACATCCAGGATGGCGTGGCGGTTTTGGAGAGTTCGTTCTTAACAATTTGTAAGAATTTACGTTTTATCCCCGAGCCGTTCAAAGACCAGGCGCCGCAACATCCAACTGTGGGAGCTCGAGATCAGACGGAGAGCACTACTACAGCTCTGGACGGCGTAACTGCACGCCCTAATAAGGCAAAGGGCGTTAATAAGCGCCCCAGGGAAGGTGCAAGCCCAGATGCGAGTCCGCAACGGGCGACTCAAAGCGGGAAAAGAATTAAGCGAAAGAATGCTCCACAGCTTGGTTCTGAGTCGCTAGATGGAACGAAAGAGGCGCCCTTAAATAGTCCTGGCAGTTCGTATGCTGAGACCGTTTTAAAGGACGGAGCGGACAATGGGGACGGCTTCAAAGTTGTTAAAAGCAAAAAGAAACGGACTCTAAAAGAGAAACCCTCAGGTGAGAAAAAAGAGCTTCCGAAGCCCCCTTTGAAGCTGAGGAGCACGGAAGCTGTTAAAATTACGGCAAGCGACCCAAAGCTTTATGAGGGTATCTTGCCGCTGCTAAAAGCAAAGGTAAACCCAGAAGATACGGGTACCGTGATCCGGAAAATCAGGAGAACCTTTAAACAGGAGGTTCTCGTGATAGTGAAAAAGGGCGGAGAGACCTTAAAATTTGCAGATGCACTGTCTTCGGCCCTGCATGGCAAGGCCGAGGTTATGCCTCTTGTAAATAAGAGGTCTCTAGAAATCAGAGACCTGGATGAAGCCACTACAGAGAGTGAGGTGACTTCAGCATTGAAAGAAAAGCTGGGCAAATCCGACCTGCCTATAGAGTGCAAATTACTGCCGCGCTACAAAAGAACTAAGGTTGCTCTAATCCGCTTGGCAGAAGCAGAAAGTGACATTCTGCTTAAACTTGGCCGAATCAAAATCGGCTGGATAAATGCTCAAATTCGCGAGCATGTTGAAGTAGCTAGGTGCCAAAAGTGCCTAGCATACGGACACTCAACCCGAACCTGCAAAGGCCCCGACAGAAGCAAAAACTGTCGGAGATGCGGCGGAGAGGGACACCTCGCGAAGAGCTGTAAAGTTAAGCCGAAGTGCCTTACATGCTTGGACCTGGGAAAGCCAGAGACGGATCACGATTCCGGAAAGAGAGCCTGCCCGGTTTACAGAGAAGAACTGCAAAAGATTAAAAGGGCAAATCCTTAAAATTTTTGCAGGTCAACTTGCATACAAGTAAGGATGCACAGTTGCTCCTAATGCAAACAGCAAGGGAAAATGAGGTCGATATCCTGTTCTGCAGTGAGCAGTATCAAGGAAGCGATCTCGCCCCTTGGTATCAGGATAAGGCGAAGAGAGCCGCCATAAAGCTGTGCAACCCAGAATTGCGGGTGGACAAGTTTCTGGAGACGAGCAGTGGGTTCGTGTGGATAGAGGTGGCTAATATACGTATGTATAGCTGCTACTTCTCACCCAACGACCCACTGACAAACTTCGAAGCCAATATCGAAGACCTAGAATCGAGCCTCACAGAATCCAGGCTGGATGTCATCATCACTGGTGATTTTAACGCAAAGTCGCCAGAGTGGGGTGAGACGAGACTCGACAAGAGAGGAATTCGTATTGGAGAAATGATCTCCAGAAACGACTTATTGGCAGTAAACCGAGGCAATACATGGACTTTTAGACGAGGTGCGATAGGATCAATTATAGATCTAACAATCGCATCGTCTAAACTATTTAGCCGCATAACCGACTGGCGGGTCTCAGAGGAATATACCGCAAGTGACCACCAGTACATTGAGTTCTCAGTCTCTATGGGAGACACACGAGGAGGAAAAAGACAGGATGCTCCTAGTCGCAAAACCTCCTCGTGGAATATGAAGAGACTCGACAAGGAAAAGTTCGGCCGGTCCCTAAGAGAAGCCCTTTTAATTGAGGACTTGGGCTGGGTGAAGAGGCCGAGCAGTCTGGATGGGAAGGTGCGAGCGGTGAGGAACATGATAGTCACCGCTTGCAATGCGTCAATGCCACGCTAAGGCGCCACTCCAGTAAGAAAATCCTTGCACTGGTGGTCAGAGGAGCTAGCCTCCTTGAGAAAGGAATGCCTCAAAGCAAGAAGGACATATACCCGATCTAAGGGAGATCCCTTGCTGAAAGAGGCTTTCAAGGAGGCGAAAAAGGACCTCAAGAAAGAGATCCGCAAGTCGCGACGCCGTAGCTGGAAGGACCTAATCGAGGAAGTCGATAAGGACCCATGGGGTCTGGCTTTTAAAATCGTAACTAAGAAATTAGTGACGAGGCAAAAGACCCCCGGCCTGGACAATCCCGATTGGGTCAGAAAGATAATAAGTTCTTTGTTTCCTCCTGCGGAGCCATACCTTAGAAGGGACTGGAGTTTTTGCAAAGTCGAAGAGGAAGAACTCTTCACACTTAGTGAACTGCAAAAAGCAGGCAAAAGATTGAAAACAGGCAAGGCGCCTGGAATCGATGGGATAAGTAACGAGATCCTAAAGTTGGTAATCGACACTTTACCCCAGATTCTGCTTCGATGCTTCAATCTTTGCCTTGAGAGAGGAGAGTTCTTCCGCGACTGGAAGCGACAGAGGTTAGTCCTCCTAAGGAAAGGTGAAAAACCTCTAGATAAGGTTTCATTGTACAGGCCTATATGCCTGCTAGATACGATGGGTAAACTTCTAGAGGATATGGTTCTGCAGAGAATGCAAAGCCACTTGACCGAAGAGAATCGTCTATCCGATCACCAATTTGGTTTCCGTAAAGGCAAGTCCACGGTTGATGCCATCCAGGCAGTTGTGGACATAGCCAAAGCAGGAAAAAACAAATTGGGACCTGGGAAAAAGAAGAGCTTCTGCGCGTTGGTAGCAATTGACATACGCAACGCGTTTAATTCCGCAAGATGGAAAGATCTCATCGAGTCAATGGAAAAGAAAAACATGCCGCCCTACTTGTTGCGGATAATGGATAATTATCTTAGCGACAGGTGGGTTATATATGAGGGAGACACCTGCACTCTCAAGGAAGAGATGCAGCGTGGGGCTCCTCAAGGCTCGAGGGTAGGTCCATTTGTATGGAATGTATCTTACGATGATTTTCTGCGAATGGATTTGCCCGAAGGTGCGGTGATCATCGGCTTTGCGGACGACGCGTTGTTCGTGTGCACTGCCGAGAGTGAGGAGGCTCTTGGGACATTGGTGAACGAATGTCTGCGACTAGCAAAAAGCTGGCTGGATACCAGAGGTCTTGAAATGGCCCTGGAAAAGACCGAGGCACTGCTGGTCACAGACAGACGTGGTTATGAGCTCCCACGAATCGTGATAGACGGATTCGAGGTCAAGTGGAGTAAACAAATTAAATACCTTGGTGTGGAGTTGGATGGAAGGTTAAACTTCCACCACCACATGGCTATGGCGTCGAATAAGGCGATCGAGTGTGCGGCTAATCTTTCACGGCTAATGCCAAATGTTGGCGGACCCCGTGAACAAAAAAGAAGACTGGTGGCGAGTGTCGCCCACGCTAAAATGCTCTATGCAGCACCAGCGTGGGCCCCATCCCTGAGGAGTAAAAGATGTGTGACCATCTGTGAAAAGATACTGTCTGCGCAGAGATCGATAACAACGCGTATCATCTCTGCATATAAGACGGTATCTACGAGTGCTGTGCAGGTCCTTGCAAGTGTCCTGCCAGCAGATCTTTTGGCGAGGGAAAGGGAAGAAATGTTTCTCTTTTCTAAAGAAAGCAGTTCCTTGAATGAGGAATTAAGACCAAGCAAGGGCCTAATCCGCAAAGAAGCGAGGCACAGGCTCATAGAAAGATGGCAAGAAAGATGGGATGGTGAGGAAAAAGGTCGATGGACTTATCGCCTTATCCCGGCACTCGCCACCTGGATAAATAGGAAACACGGTCAGGTTTCCTATTACTTGACTCAGGCGTTCACAGGTCACGGGTGTTTTAACTCCTACCTGTGTCGCTTTAAATTACGCGAGAACGAGGTGTGTGCATATTGCCAGTTCCCTGAGGACAACGCGGAGCACACCCTCTTCTCATGCAAGAAATAGGACTTGGAGAGGCGGGCCATGTTCGAAGGTGTAAACAGTCAAGTTACACCGGAGAACATGGTATCGCTGATGACCCAGTCAGAGGAGAATTGGCGGCAAGTCGAGAACTTCATAATCTCGGTTATGTCGAGGAAGGATCTCGACGGCCGCTAAAAAGCGTAATTTAAACAGCTTTTAATTTATTCGTTTGTTTTTTATTAATTTATTTTGTGATTTATTTGTCCTTATACATTTTTTAATTGTTTGTGTTTTTTTTTATTATTCATCTTTGTACAGTTTTATGTTTTCAATTTTTTATACGCGTTAATTTTTTCTTTTTTTTATATATCCGTTTATAATTTTATCTTTTGACTTTTTACACTTAATTACACATTTGTTATTTTTAATTATTGTTGTGCTGTTAATTCCGCTTTATATTGAAATAGTTTTAAATTTTTAACTATTAACGCAGGATAACCGCAGAGAAAAGCAGAAAGTCACATTAGCGACAGAGTTGGAGCGCCATCCTCGAAGGCTAAAGTCTTACGACAGTTCCGAGGGAGGGTAAAGGGCTCCAGAAGAAGGGTTACGGGTTTTAGTGGGTCGGGCTGGCAGTAGGTCGCCAGTTTATTAAATTTATTATTTTATATATTTATTTTTCAATTTTTTTTTTATTTCCTTTTGTTTTATCACACCAACCCCACATAACCTTGGAGTGCGGAGTCCAAGGTATCTGTAGGCAGATTTCCCAAAATTCCCTAAGCAAAAAAAAAAAAAATAATAATAATAATAATAATAATAATAATAATAATAATAATAATAATAATAATAATAATAATAATAATAAATTAAATACTTCGTTTGTTGGGCTATTTGTTTGTATTATTTATAAAAAACATTAAAAACACAGATTTCATAAAATTCAATTATTTTTTTAATTTTTAAATAAAAAATTATTCTAAAATAATTCATGAAAAAAAATTATTTCTGGATAGCTTTTCAAAAATTAAATTATTGAAAAAATTCAATTTTAAATCTGAAAAAGTTTAATTATTGTTAAAAATAGGAAGATAAAATCTTTTCAATGTTGAAGAACATAACATGCAGAATTTTCTTATGAATTTTTGAAATTGAATATTCAAGAAATTTTCCTAACTTCTCTGAATAAATTTAGAAAATTAGTGATTTTGTGTATGATTCTTCTGAATAATTTAATTTTTCAATGTGAATGAAATTATTAATTATTTGGTTTGAAAATGAAACTTCACGCGCGTTATTTTTGCTAGTTTTTCAATAATTTTAATGAAAATCTTGGTAAGATTTCAATTATTGTCATAAATGACAACTTTTTTCAAAAAATTCAAAAATTCTTCCGAAAAATTTAATTATCTTCAATTCAATTATTAAAATTTCGAGGATTTTAATTATATTAAAAAAATTTTAATAAAATTCTTCGCAAGAATTCAATTTTATTTATAAAAAGAAAATTGAAATTCTTTTAAAGATTTCAATTATTTTATTAAATAATACAATTCTCCCAAGGAATGTAATTATTTTCAACAATACAATTTTAATAAACTTTAAAAATAAAATATTTCATTATAATTATTAACAATCACGATTATTATAAAACGTTGAAAAAATTCTTTTTTAATTAAATTATTTTCAAAATTTTAATTTAAAAAAAATAAAAAGAAATTCTTTAAAAGAATTTAATTATTTGCAAAAATTCAAATAAAATTATTTTTAAATGTTTAATTTTCTATCAATAATTTTAATAAAATTTAATTATTAAATATATAATCTAAATTATCTGTTAAGAAGCAAACGATTATTAAAAAATTTTTTAAAGAAATTATTCACATAATTCAATTACTTTTAAAATTTTCCATTAAAAATAATAATAAAAAACTCCATTACTTGAAAAAATTTCAAAGAAATTCTTAAAAAAATAAAGTAAAAAAGTGTTTATAAATTTTATTTGTCAATTGCAAATTTTAATTGAAAATGAAAAAGAAAATTTGTAAATTTTTAGAAAATAAAGGAAAAAAGTGTACTCAAAACAATGTTGTATTAATAATTTATTTTGTATTAAATTAAATTAATAATTATAAAAAATCAATAATAATAATTAATTATTAAGGTGAGCCTTCATACTTTTCACCCTTTCTTCCTTTTCCTTCTTTTTTTTCTGTCCGCCGCTTCCAAGTCATTAAATTAAATACTATTAAAGAATTTTCATTAGTATAAAAATAATAGTTAATTGCAAAAAAAGAAAAACATATTACTTACTCAAGTAAGTAAATTGTTTTATAATGAATTAAATAAATAGTTTAAATACGAAAGAATAGTTACCCAGATAGCACGTAATCTTTCACCAAGCTTTTCGTGCAAGTTTGACACAAGATTGACGCAAGTTAAAAATATCAAACCCATAGAAAGCTTGTTGTGTAAACTTGACACGTAAGCTTGCTGCAAAATTACCTCAAAGCTTCCAGCAAGCTCGCGATTTAACATTTAAATTTTATTTAATATAGGGTAAAGTGCGGATAGATGCCCCTCCCGGATAGATGCCCCCTTTCTCAGATCTCCAATATGGAAGAAACTATATTGATGTATTATTGATTCTTTTTATACCTATTGGTCATAACAATTTTTGTGTAAAGTGCCAGCCCGCTGGCACCTCGGGGTTATTAATTATAATAATGTGAAAATTTCAGATTGCTAAAAGTGTCCAAAAATTTTCAAACCACTGGACAAAATTTTTCATTACAAGAATCAAAGCTATTTAACACGTAAGAAAATATTTGCAATTTTTTTCTTGTCTCAAATTAATCAGAGAAACATATTAGACCCGCGTTTTACAATTTTTTTTATAAATAATATAAATAAATAGGTATTTGGTCCTTACATAAGTTAATGATAAATAGTAATAGTGTAGAAAAATCGAATAGTCATTTAAAAATATCAATATTTATTGAAATTAGATGTAATTTTCGAATTGGGGGCATCTATCCGCACTTTACCCTAGTGTAATTGTAGCACTGTTATAATAAAAATGATTATTAATTAACCCCAAGAATTACAGGTGTGTATTATTATTTTTGGTCAATGAATAAAAATTAATTATAAAAAAATTGTTAAATTATATTTATAAAGATTAAATATTACATAATATGGTGACAAAAAACTGGAAACTATTTTAATTTAGTGAAATATTTATACGTCCGAATAATTTGGCAGAAATCAATTTGATCCAATTTCAATTTGCCAGAAATCTAATTTAACCAAATATCAATTTATTATGCGATTTGTTTATTCGTAAAATTTAAATTTTACAGAAGTGTCATCAAATAGAATCTTGAATATTGTCGAAAAATTTTTTAATGAAACTCTGCTACATAAGAATGTACATGTATTCGAATTTTCATTTAATAGACATTCAACTTGATCAAAAATCAATTAGATAGAAATTTTTCGTCGTAAAAATTTAAAATTGACCAATAATAATTTTTCCTAATTTTAAAGAAAGGGCTCTAAAGTGAATTTGGCAGAATTTTATTCTCTTTAATATTTTTTTAGCAGAATATAAAATAGTTAGAATATACCTAAATTTTTAATATGGATTTAAAAAAAATTCGCTTGGAATCTCCTATGAAAATTCGCAAGTAAAATCTTTTGATAATTTGATGTAAAAATTTTCTGACAATTTTCCGAACGAATTCCTTACAGAATTCGATCGAATTACTCAAACTTAATACTACTAACCAAACTTAAAATTTGACTACAGATAATTTAAAATCATTGACAATATATGTTTGATTTCAATATATATATAATTTTTGAAAATGAACCAGAAAATGTTTAATTAAACTAAAATATGTTTGACTGTATAGCAAAAATATTTTAAGTCTGATTTAAACAAAATTTCTTTGAATCAAATAATTTTTTTTCTCAGTGCAGCTAAAAATTCCTTCAAAACCTTTTTGGACAAATTTCCATACGAAGTACGTACCAAATTCAAACAAATTACTAATGGATTTTTTTGAAAATTTTTAAAAATTACTGATTGGAAATTCGTATGGAATTTAGCATTAAATGTCAGTTAAAAATTTTTGGCAACATTTCTTTACGAAATTTTCGCGAATCACGACCGAATTATTTATGGAAAATTTTTATAAAATTTTGCACGGAAATTCATATGTAATTTTGCATAAAATGTAAGCTAAAAATTTATTTCAAAAATTTTCAGCCAAATTTCACTACGAAATTCGTACGAATTATTAGATGGATTAATTAAAAAAAATTTTTAGCTGATATTTCATGCGGAATTCCATACGAATTTCCAAGAAAACATACACGGAAAAACTTTTTTCAGGAATGATTACGAAATTTATTCAAGAACTTAGGATATGGAAAAAATTTAGAACTCTTTTTAGAAAAGTTCAATATTCATTAAAGAATTTTCAGGTGTTTTTCTAATGGCTTGGAAATAATCGTTATTGACGCTGCGACTGAAAAAGTCCCGAACTATTTAAGAAAGAAGACGCAGCGCAACCAATAGGAATACAGCGCCTGTTGGCTTTAAATGCTTTAAATATGGTCCTTATCGTAACGCGTCCCTGCAGCCGAGTGGCATAAGGCGGAGAGATCAGAACTTGTGGGTCTCAAGTTCGACCACTCACGCAGGCAAATTTTTTTCTTTAATTTCACATTTTTCAATTCTTAAACCAGTTCAGGACTTTTTCAAGAAAATTCAAGAAGCTGTCCAGAAATTAACTACAGTTATTCCCAAACAGCTTAAAATAATATTTCTATCTACGGTTTTCTAATGTTTCTTGTTTTTTTCCATATCCTAAGTTCTTGAATAAGTTTCTAAATAACTCTTGAACAAAGTTTTTCCGTGTATAAAATAGTATATTAAGCAACAAGAGGAGAAAGGCAGCCATTTCTTTACGGTGATTTTTGTGACACGAGTGGAGGTCGAGGGCGCCTACGGCGCCCTCGACCTCCACTCGTGTCACAAAAATCATCGTAAAGAAATTGGCTGCCTTTATTCTCGTGTTACTTACGATATTTTTTATTCCTAATGCACAAAAGCGGCGATTTCAGATAGCAGACGACAGGGAGTAAAAGTTATTCACTTGTTCGATTTGTATGAAAATGGCGGCCGATTTCTCCCTTGGGCAAGAAAAATGCATGTGAACAGCTAATTTTCTTGCCCTTGGGAGAACACGGCCGCCATTTTCATACGGTCGAAGAAATGAATGACTTTCCTCCCTGTCGGCTGCTATCAGAAAGCGCCGTTTTTGTGCATGTGGGATAAAAAAAATTTTCATAAATAATTCGGTGGTATTTCGCCCGAATTTCCTATAGAATTTGTTCGAAAACTTTTTGAATCTAATTGTCAAAAGATTTTCCTTTTTTTAAATGCGGTTTTCTTATTTGTTTTTCAATTTCAAAATGTCAAAAATATTCAATTTTTAAAAATATAACACTATGTCTCAATGCCTAAAAAATAAAGTCTTTTGGCTAATAGAAAAACAATTTAAATTCCTTCTATTTTTAAATGCTGCTTTCTTATTTGTTTCTCAATGTAAAAATTTGACAGACGCTGCGTTGCAGCTGTAAGTCACGGTAAACATAGATAACTAAACGAATACTTAATCACGCCTCTACTGGACGGAATTGCAACTACACGAGCGTTACGAAAATACTCAAACAAGGACAAACAAAGCTCTTTTTTGAACTGAACTGTCATTCGCAGTATTTTCGTAACTACGTACTAAAAACACTCACTTTACGTTCACCTACGTAGGCACAAATAACGCCATTTTTATGATTGCGTTATGAAAATTAATTTATAGTTTAGTTTGCTGTTTCTTTGGTAAATTGTTGTCTAGTTTACAAAAAAAACTGACATGATATCTGACAGTTCAGGAAACAATGGTTTTCTGTCTGGGCAGAATTCAAAACATAATCTTACAGTTCGGAAAACAAGGGTTTTCCGTCTGGGTTGAATTTAAGTTGTGCTTCTGACAGTTGATAAAAAAGGTTATCAATTGGGCTGAAATATATAAATATCTGACAACTGAATAATAATTATAAAAAATAATAATATTCAGTTGGGCTGAAACAAAATGCCTGAGAGTCAGGATAAAAATCAGACTGACTTGGCTGTATCCTCCCTTTTGCATCTCCATTCAAAAACAAAAAAAAACAAAATTTAAATAAATAAAATAAAATTTAAAAATTTCCCATATTGTCAAAATTTTCCCACTTGATTTGACCACGGCTCACTTTGAGCAAAGAACGCCGGAGTTCTGCTGCGAGGGTCAAGGCGCCAGACTTAACGTTGGGGACCAACAATAGAAAGAACGGAAGAGGAAAAATACCTGGAAGGGAAGAGAAGAAAAAAGAAGATACCTCGTCAGTATTTGAAAAGAATTTGGAAGAGTGCGTGTGACTCCGTGCCATTTAATGTAAAATATATATATATATATATATATATATATATATATATATATATATATATATATATATATATATATATATATATATATATATATATATATATATAATTAATTAAAATTGCGAATTTATTGTTGGTTTGTTCTTTTTAAAAAATAAACAAAATTAAAGTATTGGATGGTTTGTGTTATTTTTTTTTATTTGCTAAACCCGAAACACACGGTATAGAAAAATTTGAATGTGTGAGTAATGTCCAGAAGCATCGCGCTGACAACTTTTCGAAACGAAACGCCTGGTTAAAGACAGGCTCGTGACTCATCCCCACTACCGAAGTGTTACCTCCAGTCTCTAGCCTTCTTGGGTCGACCAAATGGCAGTGAAAATCCACAAAAAAAAAGTTGATTCCGATTCGGGATTTATTAAGGAACTTAAAGATTCTTTTAAGCAATGAATTTAAAGCAGGAAATATTAAATGCAACAATGCAATTATCTCCATCGACAGTCAAAAAATAGATTCACTCAAACTAAATTCAAAAATTATATCCATTATCCAATTCGGGCTATCATCTGTTAAAAGTGAAACGACTCTAAAAAAACCAGTGGAAAAAAAAATTGGAAAATCTAAATGTTCACTTTCTACATTATCTTGAAAAATTTGTAACAACCGAACTTGGTACCGAATGTTAAGTGATACCTTACAAATTCGTGATTTATACGTATTTTATACGTATTTTCAAGGACCTAAACTTTGAAAAAATGGGGAAAAAAATATTGATTTTTTGAAAGTTACAACTAGGGTTGCCCCCTCAACTGAAGAAAAACAATATTTCTTTTTAAATATGTGCCATATTTATCGCTATTTCAGTAAAAAGTAAACGAGGATGATCAGTATGAGAATGTATTAACAATATTTCCGGAAGCAGATCCTGAATATTTGAGGACAATATTATTAAATTGTATCAAAAGAGTCAAGTTCAGTTTCAAGAATACATACAAAAAAACTACTGATTTCAGTGTAAAGAAACTTTTACAAGTCATTTCTAATTCGATCGAACATTTCGAGAATCCAGAAAGGAAATGCATTTTTGTTAATGCGGTGAATGAATTTCTGAAAGGTCAATTCCGTTCGCATAAGATTGTAACGCTTTCTAAATTTTATAAAAAGCACAAGTACAATATTATTTTAGCTATAAGGAAATTGGAAACTAGCAGCAGATATGAGAGGAAGATGTGTGTTTATTTCAGTCTAGTAATTATTAAAAACATTATAGCATAAAAAATGTTTCAAATGTTAAAATAACCTAAATTTATTTAATTATAATTAGAGTAGCGCATAGCGACGTCTAGCGGGAACTATTACGCCATAGACTTCTCTCAGTGTACAAAAAAACTACTGATTTCAGTGTAAAGAAATTTTTATAAGTCATTTCTAATCCGATCGAACCTTTCGAGAATCCAGAAAGGAAATGCATTTTTGTAAATACGGCGAATGGATTTCTGAAAGGACAATTCCGTTTGCATAAGAATGTAACGCTTTCTAAATTCTATAAAAAGCACAAGTACAAAATTATTTTAACTATAAAGAAATTGGAAACTAGCGGCAGATATGAGAGGAAGAAGAAGTGGTGTATAGGATGATTAATACTCTTCATTTCAGTATAGTAATTAGTAAAAACATTGTAGCATAAAAAAGATTTCGTTTGGACTTTTTCAGGCTTTAAACGGATTCACCTGATTTAATACCGGAAAACAGAAGAAGACAAAATCAGGGCAATCGAATTAGAATTGGAACAAATAGATGCCGTTTCGTCAAAAACTTCAATAAATTGTGAAAAATACCAAATAACAGAAGAAGACGAAATGAGCGCGATTGATTTTGAATTAGGACAGATGGTTATAACAATGTGAGAGAGCTGTTTATTTCAGTCTAGTAATTATTAAAAACATTATAGCATAAAAAATGTTTTATCCCGATTTTGATAAAGTTATAAACATAATTTTATCTAATTTAACAGTTTCAAATGTTAAAATAACCTAAATTTATTTAATTATAATTATAATGTTAAATAATTGGTATACCTTCCAATGCTAAAGAAGATAAAAATTAAACTATCAAAATTGTTATTTATCCAAATATTATTATTTTCTAGTTGTCATTTATTGAAATACTGAATTTTTCAAAATGTAAATTGATAAAATATTTTTGTCATGAAAACGTTATTTAATTTTTATGTGGATCTTTATGGGTTAAAATGCAATGGGATATTTAATAGTAATGTTTTAGAAACCAACTTTTTAACGGATTCTTCAGCATTTTTAAAATTTTTTAATGGGTTTGGATTGATGCAAAGAATTCAGCACCTAGGGACCGTTTATTTATGTTAATATAAGTGATTTAAACCTATAATACCCTTACTATTATTTACTTTCTTAGAAAAAAAGATAATTGATATTTTCAAAATATCAAAGGTCCTTCTGCTACTGCAACTTAACACACTCAGAAGGCTCGACGCCACGTCAAGGTCTACCGAACATATCCATGATGTCAATTATATCTGGCAGTGGATAAGCATCCACTTCTCCCAGCATATCGAAGACATCGATGATGTTCGGCAGTGGACAACCAGCGGCGGAGATTATTTACTTTCTTAGAAAAAAAGATAATTGATATTTTCAAAATATCGAAATATGAGTTTTTTTAAAAACGGTCCAGGCGATTTTTTTCTTTTTTGGCTCAAAATTATTATCAGACATCCTGGAAAAGAAATCAGAAAGAAATTTGGATACGCAAGCATTTTTGGGTTAAAGTTAATTCAAGCCCACCGTGTACCCTTCTAAGGCCCGTATCAGTGTTGGGTAGTAACTTGTTACAAGTAACTAAGTTACTAAATAAGTTACTTTATTTGTAACTTTAGAGTAACTTCGTTATTTATTTTAAAAGTAACTTGTAACGTAACTTAGTTATTATTTGTGCAGTAACTTGTAACTTTAAGTTACCCCCATTTTCGTTACTTCTTATTTATTTTTTGATTAAGTAATCCCAATGAACTACAATTTTGAAAATAGTAATACAGAAACATATGAATGCAGCGAAATTGTAACGCTTGCGCACTAATATTCAAGCGTCTTGTTGTTGTTTCCTTTGGAGATAGAATTTCTGGACGCATTTCGAGTAACAAATCATTTTAAAAATGTCAGATTCTGAAATTGAAAATTCTACTACAAACGACGATCTTGAAAATGTAATTGATATATGTGATCAAACATCAAAATCTAATGATGAGAAAAATACGATACCATGGCCGGGATATTCTGAATTTTTTACGTTTTATTCAAAAGATGGTAATACATATAAATTAAAGTGTAAATTATGTACAACACCGAACATATTGAGTGGTGACAAGTCATCAAATGCGAATTTCAGAAAACACGTGAAGGTAATTATGTCATACATTTATTCAACATTTATTGGTTAAGTTGCCGGTTTTCGAATTTTTAAGTGATTTCATAGCTTTTATAATCCATTGTTTAATATAAATAATGAATAATTTAATAATTCCAATAATAAGTGAGGATTTGTAATATATTGATAATGTGTAACAGCAGTATTATAAATTGAAATTGATTCTATTATTTATTTTTTGTGTATCTTAAATTGAATAGGTTAAACATCACTGTCTCTATGACTTAGATGCAGCAATATCAAGAGAAAAAAAAGAAAAAAATTGGACCAATCAACTAAGACTCCAGCAAAAAAAAGGCAACTAGTTCTGGATAAGTGGACTAATTCCGAATCCACAGCAGTTACACAAAATATGTTAGACGAAAAAATACTTAATTATGTTATAGAAGAAGTTCAACCTTTCAGTGTTGTAGAAAAAGGAGCTTTTATAGATCTTGTTTTGCTTGGTTTACCAAAGAATTTGAGTATTATGACAAGAAAAACTTTAGGAGGGAGAATAGACAAGCTTTTTACAAAAATGACTGACAATATCCTTGAAGAGTTTTCGAAACAAGAAGTTATATTAGCAACTGCTGATGTTTGGAGTAAAGCAAAAAGGTTTTAAATAATTATAAAAAATTACTTTCTGAATATCATATTGTGTAGCTAAAGTTTTCAACGTTCATTTTAAATTTGAACACTTCCATTTTAGTGCAGTAATTTTTGTAAATATTTTTAAAAAATTTCGTTTATTTGAAAGTTCAAAACTTAGGGCCATTACCATATTTAAAGATTTTACCATTATTATTTTTGCACATTGTGTTTATTTTTCCAAAAACTTTATTAATAATTTAAAATTTAACTCTACGAATATTTAAAACAAACACAATTTTATAAGGAAATTACTAATATTTATTTCTGATTATTTAGAAGTTACCTCGGTATGACAGCTCACTGGATAAATCCGGAAACTTTACAAAGAGAATTTGCTGCACTGACTTGTAAAAGAATAAAAGGATCCCACACTTACGATGTTTTGGCACGAGAAATGCACGAAGTTTTAGTGAAATTTGGAATCCAGAATAAAATGTCTGGAATTACCTCTGATAATGGTTCAAATTTTGAGAAAGCATTTAGGTAATAAAACTTTTAACTGGGATTTTTCATATCTGTAAATTTTAAACGTAATTTTTATAACTTTAATTAATTTTTTTAGAGAATTCGCAGAGTGCGAAATTGATGATTCCGAAAATTCGAATGAAGATAACGAAGACGCTGAAAACGAAATTCAAATCCATAGTCTTTCAGATATTTTGGATGAAAACTGTAATATAGATAACATCGAAATAGTTCTTCCTCCTCATTACAGATGTGCAAGTCATACTTGTAATAGAATTGCTGTTAAAGATTCCGAAGCTGCATTAACGAATAAGCGGTACAAAACTCTCAGTAAATCTGTGTTTAACAAATGCAGAAGACTTTAGAAAAAACAGAATAAATCTACTCAATGTGCTGATGAAATCAAAGAAATTTTAGGAGTTTATCTTCAAACACCTAATGTTACAAGGTATAATCAACAAGTTCACAAAATTTGTTCAAATAATCTTAAGACTTAAAACATTTAAATATTTTATGTTATACTGTTGTAAATAAAGGTGAAATGCAACTTTCGATGCGTCTAATCAATTGGTCAAAATTATTGAAGAGGAAAATGGAGTAGACAAAATAAATAGATGCTTTGATGTCTGTGGACTGCAAGCATTAAATTACCAAGAAATTGAATTTTTAAAAGAATATTGCAAGGTGATGTTTCCTCTGTCATGTTCCCTTGACATCTTACAGCGGGACACCAACATGTACATGAGATTTCTACTCCCTGTTATAGTAACTCTTGAGGACAAGTTAAATTCTCTAAAGACTAAGGGACTAAAATTTTGCGTCCCGTTACTTGACAGTATTCTTAATGGCATTCAAAAGAGATTTAAAGCCCTTTTTTCTAATTCGAATTTAATTATAGCAACTTGCTTGCATCCAAAATTTAAATTTGATTGGCTAACCAATGAGATGGAAAAAAATGAAGCCATGGAAAAAATTAAGCAACTTATAGAGATTGATTTGAAAAAAAATACGGATGAAGAGCAGAAAGAAATTTCAGACAGTTTCTTTAACTTTAATAAACCAAAGAAAAACGGTGAAGAATTGAAGCAATATATTTTAAGTATTTTCGAATAATTAAGCGTCTTGGAAATGTTTCCAAAAATGAAAAAATTATTTATAAGGTTTAATATGACTTTGCCCAGCAGCGCTTTTGTAGAGAGGCTATTTAGCGTCGCAGGATTGGTAATTACACCAAAAAGATCAAACCTGAGTGATGAAAATTTTGAAAAGCAGTTGCTTCTGAAGCTGAACAAAAAATTTTATTAAATAATACAGTGTATTAAAATTATATTTTATTTAAAACTTTATTTTATAAGAAGAAAATTATGTCTGTTTAATGCAAAGCATTAAAAAGTATTATATTTTATATAAAAGAATATTTTAGAATATAAAATGTTTATTTTTGTTTAAAAGACAAAATACAGGTTTATATGTACCAGAGTATATTTAATAGTTTTTATTTCATTCATTTTCATTCTCATTTAATTTATTATTAAATTTGATTGATCTAAAAAGTAACTTTTAAAGTAACTTAAAAAAGTAACTTAAGTTACTGAAGTAACGAGTTACTTTTTTGAATTCAGTAACGTAACGAGTAACGAATTACTTTTTTTATATAAGTAACGTAACTGTAACGAGTTACTTTTTTATATAAGTAACGTAACTCTAACGAGTTACTGTTTAAACAGTAACTTACCCAACACTGGCCCGTATTTAGGGTCGTATTCACAGTCATATTTGCGCTCGTATTTACAGTCGTTTTTTTCAGTAGGGCTAAAGGCCAACGCAGAATAGATCTGTAACCGGAACCGCAATCGTAAGCGTAACCGTAAGAATGAGTTAAAGAAGGATAGGTATATTGTTTATCCTTCTCTAACTCATTCTTACGCTAACGGTTACGATTGCGGTTCCGGTTACAGATCTATTCTGCGTTGGCCTTAACTAAAGAACAACATTTAGGTTAGGCAGTTGACAGTAGCAGACAACTGTACCAACTGGAAAAAACAAAAATCTTCTTCTCACAGCGCCACTAAGACAATGGCGCGATAATATATATATATTGTGACGCGGCATTTTGCCTCGCACAATATTCTTTTTGATTTCTTAAAATTAATAATTAAAGTTTAAAGTTTTGATAGAAATTCCATCAAAACGAGAATCTTCTTACCTAAAACAAATAAAAATTAGCATTAATATTTTGAAATTTACAAATTTAATAAAAGTAAAAAGATTATACCTCGAAAATTCAATAAATTAAATAATTGAAACTTTATTAAACAATTGCCAACTCGTCAGATCAACTGTCAAAAGTAAAACTCGAAATTAGAACAATTTCTGCTGTTAGTATTTTGTTTTTATTTTTCATATTCCCGAGAATATTTTCAACTGATAATTCGCCGGTCCATCACGAATTATTAATTATTCGTAATCAACAAGGGAAGTGCTTCCTGGTGTATATATTTGGAAGTGATTCCCGAATATTCAAGAGCACCAGGAAGACGAAGATCAATTGTTTTGGGCCTGTCAAAACACTGACTGCGGCCATCTTGATTTAAAGGCCAACGCGAAGCGAACGTGTGTAATTATTGTGTTGTCTCCTTACCCCCCCTCTCCGCGGTTTATTAGGAAATCTCCTAATAATTTCTGAATTAGCCTGGCAAAAATAATCTAAATTAACTAAAGTAATTCTTTTGGATATTTCGAGTAAAATATCCTGGCGCTTAAATAAATAATTTTTCTAAATAGATTAAAATCGTTAAATTCAAAGTGTAGATAACGTTCAAGTCTAACCTCTTGTCAAAATAATTGTCTTTGTTTTAATGAAGTTTACAGCGAAGCTAAATTTGCCTAATTAAAATTTTTAATAGTTAAAAAATAAAAGAAATAATAAAAATAGTAACAAAAATAGTTAAATAATTAAAAAAAAATAAGTTGGACGTTATAATATATATACATACATATGTATGTATATATATTAAAAATATATATTTCTCATTATATTATTAAATATAGTTTTATATTATTATAAATAAATATTTTAAACTCGAAAGTTTTGTTTTTCTCCTTAAAAATAAAAATATGTCCAGTCAAATTAGTCGAAAAAGAAGGCATATCACGTTTTATTTCAGGACCTTAATTTTTTTCCTTAAACCCTTTATTTTGGGGTCAAAATAAAGTGCCTAAATTTGGTACTTCGAACTCCGTCGGGAAAGGAAAAAAATTTTGCAAAATAAATGCAAAAAAACAGTTTTTTGAAAATTACCGCTTTCTATTACATTTAAGGGTAAAAGTAGTTATTATAAAAAAGAAAGTGTATAAAATTCTGAGCAATTTTAAAAAACAGTGAACCTTGTAGCTCAAAAATTGACCGAGATATGCCTTCCGCAAGAAACCCGTTATTTTCGTGATTTTAGCCAAAATTCGCTATTTTCAGTTTTTTTAGAACTACTTCTAAAATAATGATTTTTTTTATTAAAATAACCAACAGAGGACTTAAGCTGACTAAATTCCTAACAATTTGCGACAAAGAAAAATAAAATAGCTTTAATAGTTTTAGAGATACAGTCCCTCAAAATTGACTAGATTACATTTAATTGCAAAAATTCTGTTTTTCGCAAATAACTATAAGTTTTTTTTATGTTTTTAATCTAGACATACAAACGTTATTAAACATGATTAAATTATGCATGTTTAATAACGTTTGTATGTCTAGATTAAAAACATAATAAAAACTTATAGTTATTTGCGAAAAACAGAATTTTTGAATTAAATGTAATAGAAAGCGGTAATTTTAAAAAAATTGTTTTTTGCACCTATTTTGCAAAAATTTTTTGCCTTTCCGACGGAGTTCGAAGTTACAAATTTAGGCACTTTATTTTGACCCCAAAATGAAGGGTTTTTGAAAAAAATTGCGGTCCTGAGATAAAAAGTCTAAAAATTCTACACTGAAAAAAAAATTTAATTGAATCAAGTAAAAATTAATTGATTCAATTAAATGGTTTAATTGTCTATTATCCAATAAATATTTATTTGAACCAAGTAAATATTTATTAGATCTGAGTATATTATTTTATCGTATCAAATAAATATTTATTTGTACCAAATACGAATTACTTAAATCAAATAAATGGAATAATTGACGGATCTAATAAATAAATATTTATTAAATATTTATTTGCATCTATAATAGTATATTAAGCAACAAGGGAATATTCCGGTCTCGGGGCGCCCTCGACCTCCACTCGTGTCACAAAAATCACCGTAAACAAATTGGCTGCCTTTATTCCCCATGTTACTTACGATATTTTTTATTCCTAATGCACAAAAGTGGCGATTTCAGATAGCAGACAACAGGGAGTAAAAGTCATTCACTTTTTTGACTTGTATGAAAATGGCGGCCTTTTTTTACCATGGGCAAAAAAAAGCATGAGACCAGCTGTTTCTTTTGCCCTTGGGAAAAAAGTCGCCATTTTCATACGGTCGAACAAATGAATGACTTTACTCTCTGTCGTCAGCTATCTAAAAGCGCCATTTTTGTGCATGTGGGATAAAAAATAATTTTTTTGAAGTAACTAAATAATAAATGATAAATAATAACTAATAATAATACCTACGGGGATCGAAACCCAGACGCACCTACCTAACACCTAAGGGGCCGTTCATAAACTTCGTCACGGCTTAGAGGGGGAGGGGTGGAAAAATTATGTAAAATAGTGTGACGTAGTTTATGAACTGACCCTAAGACCTATAACCGCAGAGCCTTAGGGTGGAGTCCCATGGCACCGTTTTGCGTTGCGTTTTGTAACTAGGCCATGAGTGCAAATATAGCAAACATATATCTCCATCTCTCTCACACTCATTGCCTAGTTACAAAACGCAACGCAAAACGCTGCCATGGGACTTCAGCCTTAACGACGCATCGACAACCGAATCGACTTGGAAAATTTTATTCATATATATGTAACCTGGACAGTGAAACGGTTTTTGAGGTCGTTGATTTGACAGTTGTTAAAAAAACTGTCAACTTTACCAAATAATAAAAAATTATCGTCTTCGTTATTTTAATTTGTATAATAACAAAAAAATCAGTTTTTTGTATTTTTACTCTTGTTTCTTTTGACTATAAAAAGTTTTTTAAGAAACTTCTAATCAACTTATGACTTTTTGGTTTTCACCATCTTAAAAAGCGTTTCAAACTCTATCCGAATCAACAAAAAAGTAAAAAATGATTTTTTGACACGTAAGGTCCTTTTTCATAGACCAGGTCACATATGTCTATATAAATTGCAAGTGTAAATCTTTCAAGATTTCTTAATACTTTTATAAAACTATTTTAAATTAACAAGAATCTTTCTAAAATTATTATATTTAATATATTTAACACATATTTATTATTCATATAATAAATTTTTTTATTGTTAAAATAAAATTACCTAAAATTAATTGAGACAAATAATTTTTATTTATATATCTAACATTCATTTATTTGAATGAAATAAATAAATTAATAGTCTTAAATAAATCACTTATTATCGTTTTAATACGTGATTTATTTGATCCGAATATTTTTTTATTTGTTTTTATTAAATACTTTATTAGCATTAAATAATGCATTAATTGCATTAAATAATTTAGTTTACTTAAAGCCATAAAATTAATTAATTGCGTCAAATAATTTTAATTAATATCAAATATCCAATTAATTGAGTGAAATAAATGAATTAATTGTTTCAAATAACTCATTATTTTGGTTTAAATAAGTTATTTATTTGATCCAAATATTTTTTATTTGCTTCTATTAAATAATATATTTACATTGGATAATGCATTTTTTTTCTACGAAAAATGAGAAAGGGAGATAAAAAAACTTTAGGGGCTGACAAGATCAGAAAGAAGAAAAAGGAGCATGGAAGCATTTTTACATTGAGATGGCAGTAAATCTTCGAATTTCGTTACATGATACAATTTTTGGTCTCCTGCTGGCTGATCCAGTCGACAATAAAGATGCTTTACAAGATAGAAAAGATCAAGACGGGGAATTTTTTCTTTTATTATTTTTCTTATAGCAATTTTTCACTCTTTTTTTGATTTTGGTTATTTTTAAGGGTGTATTTATTCAGTTGCATGTCGTACCCAACCTTCTTTTTTCTGGGAGGGGAAAAAAGCGTATATCTGCAAATGGCAAGTAAAATCCAAGTGTGTTTGGCCAGTGGCCATAGGAGAGTTGATGTATGTGTCGCAATTTTCATCCCGGAAAATATCCGGTCCTTGTGTTGTAATATTAATGCGATTATTAGGCTGCGGTTACACCTCTGCAGGCAGCCTACCTGCCTGCAGGTTGTCATGGTAACGTACAAGAGTAAGAGAGTCAGTGACTTCAAACTTCTTCCTTACTCTCGTTGCTCCTGCCTGCGCAGGCAGGCAGCCTGCAGAGGTGTAACCGCAGCCTTATGCAACTCGATTCTTAATGCAACTCCACATCCCTCAACTGGTCTCCAACATAAGTCACGCTGCGGGTGGAGACCTTTCCAGAGCCAAGACTTTTTTAACATTTCTAACTTTTTGTATATTATATCTTTCTCTCTTTTTCTATCTTCTTCTCTATTTAGGTTTGCTCTGAAACATTAATAATTTTTAGAAATAATTTTTTTTTATTTTAATCTTTGCTTGCTTTGCTAATTATTATTTATTACTAATTATTAATATTTATTACCTATTTATCATTATTATTTATTTCTCTCATTTTCCTTTAGTGTAATAATTTTTTATTTGAAAATATTCTTTGGATTGTAACAGTTGTAAGTAATAGTGAAGTACGCGACATGTGATCTGACCTTAAGAGCAGGTGGCGTGGCGCTAATAACTTAACTCTCTGTCATAGTTCATGACTTATGTCATAGTAACAAAATTCCTTTGGTATGATTATAAAAAAATAATAAAAT
Organism: Leptopilina heterotoma; assembly: GCF_015476425.1. NCBI lineage: Eukaryota > Metazoa > Arthropoda > Insecta > Hymenoptera > Figitidae > Leptopilina > Leptopilina heterotoma. The sequence goes on from NW_025111155.1 coordinate 414,964, forward strand.
TAAGTATTTTGTAATTCTAAAACGAAAATTCACTTTAAAATACGTCTCAACATTTTTTGCTTGGTTAAAATTCCATTCAAGTGAATTAGATGTGATTCGGAATCTTTTGAAAAAAAGTTTTGATGCTACAAAAATATAAATTTGACGAAAAAGAAAAACGGTCAAGAGAGCCAAATAGTTGAGTTAAATCCTTCATTTCCTCATTTTTTCCTCTCTCTCTCTATCTCTCTCTATTTCTCTCACATTTGCCAGAGGTTACGAATGAGGAGTCAAGCCTGTAAAATTTGATGCAAAATCTCAACTTTATGACTGAATAGAGTACAGAAGGAAGCGGTGGCAATATAATCCCATATCCGCTCAACTTGGGATAGCAAAATACCTAGACCTATCTTTCATCTTTCGCCGACGATGCGCTCTTTTTCCGAAAGCACTTTTCAAGACGTTCCCGAAGTGTCAATCATCAATTCATCACCCTTCTCCCAGACTGAAAATCCTCTGATTCACTCGAGAGGATTTTTTAAATAAATTCCCACAGGTTTGTTTAAATAAAAAAATTTTTTTAAAAATATGGTAAAATAAAAATAATTAATAATGTGAAAATTTTTGTTTTAGGTTAACAATTCAAAGAACAAGAACCAAAGGCACTTAATATCTACGTAGCAGTAAAAAAAAGTATTGCAATAAAGATAAATCGTAAATAGATCTTTCTTTTTTTAATTTACTGTGGAATATCAACAAAAAAGATTTAATAAAGCAGAAACGATAAAAAATATTGTTATAGAACATTATGAAAAGACAAAGTTTGATGCTTTTAATAACTACAACTCATAAAAAATTTCTTTTTATTGCCCAGCTCATAGGACCCTATGTAGAAATTGCAGCAGGATTCTTATAGGGGCCTTGTAAAATTTCCCTTTTACCTATCTGAGTCTAGTATGAAAAAATGTAGGGAACTGGTTGGGCCCCGGGATTTTTTGTGACGCTCGGATCTTGTCAGAAATGTCTTACAAGGAAATGTCGCGAGAAGCCTACGAGAACCTCACAAGAAAACTGATTTTTTTTCTTTTTAATAATTTAAGGTTATTTGTAAATATAAACGAATTTATTACTCGGTTGTCAAATTTAAGTATTATTAGTATTTAATTAAGGTTATTTGCTTTTAAGTAATATTTATTTATTATTGGAAATTGTATTATTATTCATAATTAATCTGCGTAGTTTTTAAATATATTACTCTAAAAATAAAAATACAAAAAAATAACCTATTTTTTAGATAATAAAACCTAATTGAAATTTTTATAAAAACTGATTATTCAAATTTTGTTAGCTCATAAAGTTTTATAAAAGAAAAATTTTTTTTTAATAAGTGACACAGAATAACAAATTTTTATAAATTTAGCAATGTATTATACTAATAAATTTTCAAATATTTAACAGAATAATTACAACATTTTTAAAAACAATAATGATTTATTTATGTAATATTTTAATAAAAAATTTAATAGAACAATTAATAATTAATTAATAAATTATAATTTTACAATATTATAACAATATTATTATAATAATTATTACAATTAAAACTTAAATTTAAAAAAAAAAAAAATTATTACAATGATTACAATTTTATTATACAATATTAATTATTACAATAATTACAATTAATAACGAAAGATGATCCAGAAGAATTATCCCTACTGAAAATCCCTGTATAAAAACTTGTACAAGAAAATGCACACGTTTAGCAGCTGAACTTGTACAAGAAAATGTACAATTTCTTGTATAAGGATTTAAAACAAGTACTTGTATTAGAACTTGTACAAGAAAAGAAACTAGTACAAGAAAATGTATATGATCTTGTACGGGTTCATGTACAAGTACTTGTACATATGAACACGTTAATGTTCTTGTACAAGTAAATTTATAAATAAATTTTTTTTAGAAAATTGGAATATGTAAATTTATAAATCATTTTTTTTTTAAATTGGCATTTTAATAACTTATAATCGTTAAGACTCTTCACTTTAGGCAAGCTAAAAACTATTGCGCAGCTCTAAAGGCTTATAAAAACTACTGCGCAGCCTTTAATGTTTATAATTTTTACAACTTAAAAATAATGTGTAAAGAAAATGTACAAGTACTTGTACGTGTTCATGTATACAAGTACTTGTACATGAACCCGTACAAGATCATAAACATTTTCTTGTACTAGTTTCTTTTCTTGTACAAGTCTACATTTTCTTGTACAAGTTCTAATACAAGAACTTGTTTCAAATCCTTATACAAGAAATTGTACATTCTCTTGTACAAGTTCAGCTGCTAAACGTGTACATTTTCTTGTACAAGATCTTATACAGGAATTTTCAGTAGGGATTCGTGATTCCATTTTTTTAATTAATTTAATTTATATTTTATGTATATATTATTTTTTTTCTCGATCACTCATAAGTTTCAAGAAATTGTTACTTAACCTTATAAATAAATATTAATTTTTCTAATTACCTATCTAATTATTGTATTTGTGAACTTCAGAACTTGAGAGAGTATTTATTAATTAGTAGTTTAAATTTATTTGATAATTATTTAACGTTTTAAATTCAATAATAATGTAGGTTTTGTGTTGCTAAATGAAAAACTATAATAGTTATTCAAAGTCCAAGAAAGTAATATATTTTCGATTATGACATTTTAATTCTTCCATTTTTGCAACTTTATTTTTATTTAGTTGTAATTATTTTCACACTTAATTTATGTTCTTTATTTAAAAATGATGATAATAGTATTTTTCTGTATATCTTTTTTATTTTTATTATTTATTTTTGTCAATTGGTTATAAATAACCTAAAATGATCATTAACCACTTCACTGGCGGGGCGTTCCAAATGGCGTTCCACGCGCCGAGACCCAGACTGGCAAAAACACCGAAATGGCGTTCCTAATAAAACTTTATTTTTAAAGAGTGTACACTACTTTTTACTACTACAAAGCAATATTTCTATAGTTTAGACATCAGGGAACAAGATTATCACAATGAGAATTTCAGTTTTTGAGATTTTCAATGTTTCTTCGAACGTTGAAATAGTCGATTTTTAACACTTTTTAACAAATGGCGTTCCACTTTTGTTATTATTAATAATTATTAAATTTTATTTATTAATTATTTATATTTATTTTTTACTTATTACATTATTATATTATAATGTTTTGTATGTAAATATATTTTTTAAATAAAAAATATGAGTTTTACTGTGTAAAAATTGAAAAAAAGTGGAACGCCATTTGGTGAAAAGTGGTAAAAATTGACTATTTCAACGTTTGAAAAAACATTGAAAATCCCAAAAACTGAAATTTTCATTGTGATAATCTTGTTCCCTGATGTCTAAACTATAGAAATATTGCTTTGTATAAGTTAAAAGTAGTGTACACTCTTTAAAAATAAAGTTTTATTAGGAACGCCATTTCGGTGTTTTTGCCAGTCTGGGCCTCGGCGCGTGGAACGCCATTTGGAACGCCCCGCCAGTGAAGTGGTTAAAAACAAACAGGGAAAAATTAAATTTTTAGAAAGGTCCTTGTAAGGTTCTCGCGACATTTCCTTGTAAGACATTTCTGACAAGATCCGAGCGTCACAGAAAATCCCGGGCCCAACCAGTTCCCTACATTTTTCCTTACAAGATTCTTACTAGAATTCAATTTTTGATAAGGAAACTTAGGGAAATTTCTACATAGGACACCTTCAAAAAGATGTCCACAACATATATCAATAGTTGATTTTCTTTATTCTTTTAATTCTGAATTTTAACAAATCGTTGAGTCAAAAAATAGCTATTTGGTGCACAATATAGCCTAGAATCTCATTTTAATTGGTCTGAAAAGTAAATTTTCTAATTATTTTAGAAAAACGGGAAAATATTGTCTATTTTATCTTTCTTAGTATAATTGATTGTAGCTGTTAAAGTAAGATTTAGAAATTTAATTTCAATTTTTAAAACTTCAACTTATGTGTCCTTCGGACAAAAGAAATTGTAAAGGTAGTGGATTCCCCCTCAACTTAGTTATTGATTTAACTAAGAGGTTGAGAACCCTACTCTTGAGTAAAATGAGAAGTTAGGAAAATTATTAGGATGTTTGAATTGAAACACAAAATTAAGATAATAACAATTAAATGTATATATTTTGCCCAAAGTCCCTGTTACAGATAAATCTAATTTTATGTGTAAGACGAGTAAGTGTATCTGTGTGAATGGAGTATTAGTGTGTGTTGTGATACGTAAGATCTTTACTCACTACTCGGTGATTCTTCCTTGGTAATACGAATCCAATGAATGTGTTTTGTCTTTATACCCGCTTCACGATGTTCTTCCGAAAAATTCAGGAAGTACCAAATCTAGGTTCACTAGATCGATATTTCGCTGGGAACTTTAATATTCTTTTTAAGTTGCACAAAGTTTAAGATCTGAACCTCGTAAATAAAGGTTGTCTTCTAATATATGACGAATTCCACGTCAAGTGACCCAGGTCCAAATTTTAAATGTTTGGGATCGGGTTAAAAGTTTGCACAAACAGTAGTCCTATTCGATACAATTAAAAATACCAAATATTATTAATTTATTTAAACAAATATAAAAACTGGAGGGGGTCAAAGTTTAAATTTTTGGTCTAACATGGAATATTTGAAAAATTTGTAGTTTCTTTAAAACAAAACGAAAATACATTTTCTATTTTGGGTTTTTCTGCTGTTTTTCAACACTTTCTAATGGTGTAAACAAATGTAGAGAAAAAAAAATTTTGACCTTGAAAAATTAAATTAAAAAATAAAATTTCATTTTTTCATCAAATAGACAGTTTTTATTTAAAAAAAAAAATTTTATCGTAAAGGTGAGGTTTTTTCCTAAAAAGAATGTATAGGTCAAAACGTGGGACAAGAACTTTTAACTGGTCAAAATAAACATTTACTTCTGCAATCCACCGCCCCTGCGCGTTGTTGGGCTGTATATTGTTTATAACAATTAAAATAAATTATTTTATGCTTTATTAATTATCTGGTGGTCATATTGGATGAATTTAAATTGATTTAGATCATGTGCATTAACGGAATAAGAAAATAAACGTCCTTTTTTAAAAAGTGTATTAATTTGTTAACTTTGATTTAAAAAAAATTATAAATAATTAAAATCCCCAAAATCGGCCTCGAAGGATGTCTTAAGAATTTATTCCCCTTTAATTTAAGACAAAGAACACTTAAATTGGTTAAAAATTGTAAGCTATAGACATTTTTTAATAGGAAATTGTAAAAAAAATTCCACTGTGGGCCAGTGCAGTGCAGATGTAAATGCTTAATTTGACCAGTTAAAAGTTCTTGTCCCACGTTTTGACCTATACATTTTTTTTAGGAAAAAACCTCACCTTTATGATAAAATTTTTTTAAAAAAATAAAAACTGCCCATTTGATAAAAAAATGAAATTTTATTTTTTAATTTAATTTTTCAAGGTCAAACATTTTTTTTCTCTACATTTGTTCACACTATTAGAAAGTGTTGAAAAACAGCAGCAAAACCCAAAATAGAAAACGTATTTTCGTTTTGTTTTAAAGAAACTACAAATTTTTCAAATATTCCATGTAAATTTTTGACCTGGGTCACTTGACGTGGAACCCGTCATATATTTGAAATTAATATTATTTATACTTTAATAGCTTTACTTTATTTTCCTTTTTGATATAAGAGTCTTTTTTACTTTACTTTGATCACTTTAATTTCTTTCATATTTCTCTCACAAATTCCTTTATGTTTATTCTTTATAAATTTTTATATTCAATTTCATTTATTTTATTTTCAATATTTTCTTTTATTTCTTTTATCTTTTTAATTATATCACTTTATTTTATTCTTTATATTTCAAATATATATTTTTCAATTCAACCTCTTTTATTTTTATTTATTTATATTTTTCTCAATTAAATTCACTTTTCTTAACAAACTTCTTATTAATTTCTTTAAACTTCTGAGATCCTTTTTATACAAACACGGCCAATCGCCGGACTTAGGTTTGCCTGGCCTAAAAATGCCGGCTACAACGGCCTGGACTAAACTGCGGGCCCAAACTGCCCGGGCTAACTGCCGGCTACAACGGCCTGGCTTAAACTGCCCAGATTTCCCTGTGTCAATCAATTTTATTGAAAGACGATTAAGTGGGAGAATTCATAATTAACGTGGCTGTTGCTAAGCCGATTTCTGCAACCTTGCAGATTTAGGCAGTGGCGTGATCCAAGTTCGGTGACTTGGATGCACCACTCCTTATATTGAGCTATTTGCTTGCCTTTGATAATTTCTATCCATTTCTCAAAAGAGTTAATAAACTGTTTGTGAAAGAAAGGAATTTATTAAGAAGTATTGCATTATATTCTTAAGTTTTTTACTTTAAAAATTGTGAGACTTAAAGGAATGTTAAATTCCAATAAAACTATTATTTATATAGAATTAGATCTTTATCCGATTAAAATATTTTGGATTAAGATATTCAAAAAGAAGAATGTCCCTTTTGTGAAATTACAAAGGGTTGTATTTTGTGTAAATGTTTTTGTGATGTTTAACAAAATCTCATGTTGCGTGTAATTGTTGCATGTAATTTTAGTTTAAATATAATTAAAAAAGGTATTAACAATATAAAAAGTTACGGAGTTCGGCCGTAACAGTAGCATTAATTATATTTGTTTTCTGCTTTTTTATTTTTTATATTCTACTAAATATAATAATAATTAATTTTCAATCAAAATTAATTGTTCATGTTATTTATTTTTTACATGAAATTGTTTAAAAAAATTTTATTCAAATTTATTTTTCTAAGTAAAATACTGATTTTTAGTTTTGAATAATATTTATTTAAATAAATTCATTTATTTTAATAATCGAAAAAGTTTTGCTAAATTTCTTATTTTTGATCACATTGTTGTAAAAAAACGTTTTCTAAAGGTAAAAGATATGTTTTATTAGAAATATCTCTTAAATTAAAGAAAGCAATTTTTTTTAAATGTTTACTATATTTACACATCATTTTGAAACTTCGCGCGTTTATCCAAATCAGTTCCTTTCGTTCCGCCGTTCAAGGAGAGTCCAGAATATGATCGTAGTGAATCGTAGTCTGCTACAAGTATCACGCATTTTACCAATACATTGACAGGTCTCACAGTCGCATATTCATCATTAATAATTGAACAATTTGCGATTTAATTCAACTTAAATAATGGATAAATCGACTGTAGAATAGTTAATTTATTAATTATAAGAGCTTTTTCTAACATTTTTAGTTTTTTTGATGAACTTTTTTCTACTATTTAAAGTCTAACCACCTATACATTTATGTTTATCGAATCTGTCAGGAATTTTAAGTAATTATTAATTATTAAGAGATTTATTTATTGAAATATTTGCTAAAATCTATTCTCTAAACATCTACAGTACCGTCCGCAATTGTCAGTCCACCCATTTTTAAAGGAATGACAAAAATTTTTTAACATAAAATTCATGAAAACTAAAATTTTTTTTGGTTTATATTTTGAAAGACGATAAAATTTTGAAAAGAATAAGACCTTACAGAAGTCATTTGGCCAAAATTTGTAGAAGATATTCCTAAAAATCGTCATTTTCAATGTTTTACAAAAATTTAAATAACTTCTAAAATAATGAACGCTTTTTAATAATCTTAGGCTTATTTTAAAGGTCTTTTTCTACGGAATAAGAATTACTTAAAGGCATTAACCTGTCATTTTTAACTTGGAATAAGCATGACGTCAAAATTAGACAAAAAAATTGGAAAAATTTGAAATCAATTTTTTGTACTAAAAACTATTCTAGAACATATATAAAACATGATATGGTGTAGATTTTTCAAGAAAATGTAATAAAAATATATGTTTGAATTTCAAAAATTATTTTTCTTTTAATAATATTATTTCAAATTTTTTAAATTTTTTTGTCCAACTTTGACGTCATGCTTATGCCAAGTTAAAAATTACAGGTTAATGCCTATAAGTAATTCTTATTCTGTAGAAAATGGTCTTTAAAATAAGCCTAAGATTATTAAAAAGCGTTCATTATTTTAGAAGTTATTCAAATTTTTGTAAAACATTGAAAATGACGATTTTTAAGAATATCTTCTACAAATTTTGGCTAAATGACTTCTGTAAGGTCTTATTCTTTTCAAAATTTTATCGTCTTTCAAAATATAAACCAAAAAAAATTTTACTTTTCATGAATTTTATGTTAAAAAATTTTTGTCATTCCTTTGAAAATGGGTGGATTGACAATTTCGGACGGTACTGTATATATTTACATATTTTATTTTTTTTAAATAAATAAAAATGTTTATTATTATATAGAATCAAGAAGAATTGGAAATTTTGTAATTAGGCGTAAGAGTAAAAGGGGGTTAAAAACAACATAAAAGGACAATTCAACAACTCACCAAGGACATGGCAAATTGGTTTAGTTTAAATGATAATCTTTGTTTAATTTTCTATATTTTCTTAAACAATAATTATTATATTTTTTTGAAGTATTGAGAAGATATTGGACAACACCGATGTTTCAAAACGAAATTTCTTAGTTTCGAAAGAGTTATTTTTTTTACAAAAGACTCTACATGTATTGGTTTAATTACAAAGAAAACAGCACGTACGAATAAATTCAATAGTGAAGGAAGATCATTGAACTTGCATTACGCCGCACCTCGCAGAAATTGCAAGCTTGCGAAAAGCTTGTATGGCAACGGCAAGGTTCATTGAGCTGTGTGCAACAGCTCTCCCCTCTATTAAGATTTTTAAGAAATTCAGGGTGTCATCGATATTTTCCAACGATTAAAAAGAGAGTCTTAATTAGTGCGTCCCGCTAGGCGGTTGACTTCGATTTTAGTAGATTTTCTTTGTACTCCAAAAGTGGAGGTTTTTATCTTTGATTACTCTGAATAAGAGTTGTTTATCTCTAAAATATTTTTGAATAATTTAAAGAAAAGTTTGATAAAAAGAAATTTAATATATTATTTGTATAAATAAAGGAATCAATTTGAAAGTGATAAAATATTAGATAAAGTGTTAAAAGTGCAAATTAAATTTCAAATAAAAATTAATGTTAAAATTAACGAATGAAAGTAAAATTGTGTTTCTTAAAGTTCTGAAGTGAAAATAATTGAGAGAAAAAATACAAAAATAACAACCTTTGTCTAGTGGTACATATGAAAAATTATTAAAGTGTCTAATCAATTACGCATGCTCTATTTGTCAGATTGAATTCATATTTAAGTTAAGTGACCCTGAAAATTGAATTTCGAGTTCAATTTTGGTGGAGAGTCAAAGGAAATAATTAAGGAAATAGAATTTTGAACGAAGCGTTTTATTTATCTCTAACATGTGTGTTTCAAATAACACACATTAAGGAATATAACTCGAAGTTTTACCATTTAAATATAAAAGGATAAAAATAGTACTTGGTGAGTTGATTAAGTATTGTCTACATACACATAAAAAACACTCACAACACAACATTATTTTTTTTAACATATATCTTGTAGCAATATAAAATTAATATTTTACATAGAAGTTGATATAGTTTTTCTGTTTAAACATTATATGATTTCTTATTAATTTTAAGTGTAGAGAAATAATTTGAATGTCAATTTATATAAACACTAAGAATATTTTACTGTAAAAATAATTGTAAGATTAATAATTATTGTTATAATATTTGAGTTAATTAAAGATATTTTAATAAATATTATATTATTCTATGTATAAATTATAAAGTGTTTTTATCCCACATGCACAAAAACGGCGCTTTCTGATAGCAGCCGACAGGGAGGAAAGTCATTCATTTCTTCGACCGTATGAAAATGGCGGCCGTGTTCTCCCAAGGGCAAGAAAATTAGCTGTTCACATGCATTTTTCTTGCCCAAGGGAGAAATCGGCCGCCATTTTCATACAAATCGAACAAGTGAATGACTTTTACTCCCTGTCGTCTGCTATCTGAAATCGCCGCTTTTGTGCATTAGGAATTAATAGTGAATTAATAGTGAAACTAAAAAAGAATCCTCTACCTTTTTTTTAAATAATTAATTATAATTATTTTTCCTCTTTTACGAAGAGCATATAACGTTTACCTAGGAGTGAATCATTTTGAGTCTTATTTTGTTTAACTTGTTTAATTATTTTCAATACACTTAAATACGAATTTGCTCTTAATAAGGTTTTTTATTTAACAATAAAACAAATTCATATCTAACATACAGGTCAAAAGAGGGGTTCCAGGGGTTCGATACCCTAGGTCAAAATTTATGTTACATTTGACCAAAAGAGACCCTGTAATATCCCTGCAATGTAATGTAATTTAAGTCAAATGTGATCTAATTTTCGACCTACCGGATAAAAGAGATCCCGTAATGACCTTTTTATGAGTAACATTGTGTTACGTCAAAATGTATCAATAAGCCAGAATATAATACAAATTTTTGTATATGTAAATATTAAAAATGTATATATTATAAGGCGTACTAATACGTGTATTTACACGTGTTTTTTGAATATGGTAAATAAAAGTTTTTTAATATAGATTTTAGATATTTACAATCGTGAAATTTTGCAGATTCTAACTTTTTATATTACGAAGTCGAGCTGACAAAATGAGCTCAATATCATGTGGGTTACAAAAATATTATAACTTGAAATTTCTTTAATTTAACTAATTGAAGTTTACAATTAATAAATTTGAATTCTTTGATATTTGATAAAGTAGAAGCTGTTAAAGTTCTCACAAAACATCAAAACCATACTACTGTCGGCTTAAAAATTAGAGGCTCCTGACTTTGAAAGCTCTCAACGCGGGTAATAAAAATCGTAGAGAGTTGAGGCAAAGTGGAATCTGTCGATTTTCGAATTTCTTAGAATCAATTATTTTACCTTTATTTCATCACTTTTAATACTTTCAATATCCACACCTATCTCTTCCTATCTCTAATTTCATTTAAGAACATACTTTATCTCTTTTAATATTCTTATTTCTATCCCAGGCTATCTCTTTTTCATTCCTCTCAATCTCTTTCTACCTTTCCTTTTTATTCAATCTCTTTTAATAACTCTTACTTTATCGCCTTTTATCCTCTTACTATTCACTTCTTTCCCTTTCTATCCCTATTTAAATCTCAGTTCACACTTGTCTCTTTTTATCCCATCGGTTCTATCAGAGTCTAGCTTTTTTCTATTAGAATAAAAAAAATCCAATTACAATTTTTTTAAAAATAAATAGTTAACAATTTTTTCTTTTTCCTTAATCTTTTTCAATAACCTTTATTAAATCCCATTGAATCCTTTTTCAGTCCTCAAAGTTAACTTTTTATACCCTTTTCAATGTCACTTCATACTTATCCAGTTTTATATCTCCCTGCGGAGGTAAAGGGATAGGAATCCTATCTCCTTGAATATTTGTTTATCTCTGAGATGGAAAGAGATAAAGTTTATCTCTTTTAATCTATTTCAATTTTTATTACTACTATCGCTTTCTATCTTCTCTTCTTGTCAATCTTTTTGAATAACATTTTTCTTATCATCTTCAATACTTTTCCTATCTACTTTCTTCCTTTTCTGTCGCTACTTTAATCTAAGAAAACACTGATCTCTGATTATGACTTTCCTTTATCCCAGACTTTTCCTTTTTTAATCCCTTTAATCTCTTTTTATCTCATCTTTTTTCTCAACCTCTTCTAATAACCCTTATTTTATCACTTTTAATCCTACTACTATTTACTTCATTCTTTTTCTATCCTCATTTGAATCTTAGTATTTATTTTTTTCTTATCTTTCTAAATAACATTTGTTTTATACCCTTCTGTCCTTTTTATCCTTGTACTTCTTTCTTTTTATCCACATTTTAACCTTAGTACACACTCATCACCATTTATACCTTGGGTTTAATGTTAGTCTATCACCTCTCGATTCGATTCAATCTCTTTCCATTACCTACTTTTGCTCAATCCCTGTTAATAACCTTTATTTTATCTCCATTAATTCTTTTACTATTTACTTTCTTTCCTTTTTATCCTAACTTTATTCTAATGCCATACTTTTTTCTTTTTATCCCCTCGAATCTATATCAGTCTATTTCTTTCCAATTCGATTGAAAAAGGCCTTTTCTTCTTTTATCTCAATAATTTTTTTATGAGTAGATATGCAGTGCCGGTTCTAACTCTAGATCCCTGCATCGACATGTTACCGACATTTTTAGCCCAGACTCAAACCATTTGGGGGGGTAAGATCTTGATACTGAGGCGGAAATGACGTCATACTTTCTAGACTCAAGATTCCTACACCGACATGTTAACGACACTTTAGCCCAGACTCAAGCTATTTGGGGGGGGCGATTCAGATTATGATGCTGAGCCAGAAATAATATCACAGAAGGGGGAGGTAATATTCAGGCCATGATGCCGAGGCGGATATGACGTCACACTTCCTAGAATTTTTGGTTTTGTAATTTGATATCTTGTTGATTAGATTCTTATCTAAGGAATTTTTACCATTTATAATGTCTTTGATTTATTGCTTCCGGTTCGGGATTTATAATCTTGATGCTGAGGCGGAAATGGCGTCATACTTTCTAGACTCAAGATTTCTACACCGACATGTTACCGACACTTTTAGCCCAGACTCAAACCATTTGGGGGTCAGATGATGAGGCGGATATTACATCACAGGGAGGGGGGTAATATTCAGGCCATGATTCTGAACCGGAAATGACGTCATACTTAGTAGATTTTTTGCTTGTGTATTTTGATATCTTTTAATCTAAATTAACTATAATTAACTTGAAGGTCGAATAGGTCATATCTCGCGTATATAAAGAGGGCAATTTTTATAAACGAAATCATTCCTGCAGTTTAAGTTGGTTTATGAACATATTAGCAGAACACCGTCGTGAAATTCAAGTGCGCTTGAACAATTTAATTCAAGAAATTTGTAAAATTAAAAGTTTAATTAAAGCAAGGTCACAGTTATTTATTTTAGTGTCAAAATTTGAAAATTTAAATTTAAGTGCTACAAATAAATTTCGATAAATTAAACAAAGCAAGCAAAGTCTTGTTCACCAAAACAACAAAGGAATTAACCATCGATGCATTCTATAAACTAACAGACATTCGGAAAATTAATACGAAATTTGGTCCGAAAATTATTGCTGAAATAAATAATGAATTTAACATTTTTCTACCACCAAGAATGCTAACAATATTTGAAGAGGATAAAAATCTTTTCAACAGTCTGAAAGCAGAAGCTGTAAAAGGTGATGTATATTTAAGAAATCGTGAAGGACCTTCCAATCAGATAGAGTTTGTTCCTGAGGGAGTTGACCAGTAGAAGACAAAAAAATGTATTTACCATGTGGAGAAATGTTATTATGAAAAATTTACAACTTGAATCCATCATTTACAAAGCAAGATGTCGTTGGAGCAGAACTGAACATAAATGGGAATATAATTTACCAAAAATTGAACTAAGAAGCAGCCATCCAAGAGTATCATTGTCTTTGGAGCTTTAAGAATGGAGCCTTTTGTGTGATGCAGTAAAACATATCATGCGATTTTTCAACGGACATCGTGATGCAACAGTGCTGGATTGTGAAACGTTTACAATACGTTTTAGTGCTACATATCGTTTAATATCAATTAAGCGTTTAGATCAATCTTTTACATTTAGTGAGACTTCATTTGCAATATTTAATGAACTTATTCCTTGTGTTGAACAAAAATATGTAGAACTATCAAAATTCAATTTGCAGTATAGTAAAGATATAATTGTAAACTTTATTGCAGAATTAATCTTTAAAAATAATGTAAAGTCTACAAAACATGCCACGGATTTTATTAAAAAACATTACAGTAGAATACTTCAAAAAGTGATGTGAAGAACTAATGTTTTAAATTTAGAGACATTACTGCTGGAACTTGTCACATTTCACTGTAAACAAATATTAAATGAAGCTATTCATCAAATGTCAAATATTCAATGTGTAAATGGTAAATTATTGTAAAGAGAGGATAAATAAATACAAAATACATACAATTTAATTTATTTTTATTTTAATCTTTCTCAAATACATTATAATTCAGATTCGTTTATCCAACTGTTATGAGAATTATCAAAACCTAACCATTTTACAAATACATTAGATCCTCGTGTTTTTAATACTTTTTCAACTAAATATACATCTCGATATATAACTTTAGAAAGTTCTTGCTCGTAAAAACATCCGCTTATTGGATTTTCCATTTTCCTGATAATCCTTCAAGATATATATTATTGGATTAGTATTTTTTACATCGCTTATAGTAAATATTTCTATAGTCCAATTTGGTGTATAACCTTTCTCAAAAACATGTTTAATTTTACTTATACGTACTCTATCTCGAACTTTAAATTTCTTATTATATTGCCTGTTTAGTAAAACTTTTTTAAATACATTAAACAACAAATTATTTTCATTTTGAGCATTTACATCTATTGGTTTCATTTTTATTGTCCGATGTTTACTATTATTATACGCATTTACTAAATCACTTCATATGTCTATCCACTTGTAATTACCGCGTAAACTAAATTGCATACACATTTTATTCTTTAAAGCACCGTAATCTGGGGCTATTAGGAACAGATTTCAGCTTTAAAGTCTTGCAGCTTTTTTTTATTGAAATATTGCCTTAATTTTTTTTCTTTTCTTGATCTTGGCGAGCACTTTGAAGGGTTAAAGAATTGTTTTGATCAAAGCTGAAATTTTAAGCAAAAAATACGAAAAAGACGCATTTGTTCGAAATTACAAAATGGGGCTATAAGGAACAAGGCGGTAAAACTATTGGAAAATGTATTTAAAGTGAAAGAAATTATTTTTTATTGATCGAAAGTAAACACAGAATATAAAACAAATGTAAAAACAAAACTAAACGTTGCTGGTATCATCAGTTGAGGTCGATGATGATAACTGGTCGTTTTTTGTGACTTGTCGGTACTAACACTCTTTTACAATTTCGAACCATCTTTGAAGACTAAAAACCAAATTAGGTGATAAAAAACAAACGAAATTACGAAAAACTTACGTTTTGACAACACACTTTAACAATTCGGAAGAAATAATTGTGTTCCTTATATACCCGCCGTTTGTGAATTTTGGTTTTTTTCTCGTAAATCTTACTGTGAATACAAAATAAACGTATTTCTTACTTAGTGAACTCAATAAAACTTCCCATAATAAATCCCTTTAATAAAAAAAATTACTTTGAGAAGTTAAAATAGGAACACCTTACCTCGGCAATCAAATGTTTCCCAAGTTTGAAATTTCACTAAAACACAATTACTCACTTACAAGCTACTACTGTTCACAAAATTATTAATAGTCGCAATTATTGCATTGAATAGTATTGGCAGTTACCCCAGCAACAATTTTTCAAAAGCAAGTAACACAATTTATTCATACACGGCCCCGATAACTTCAACTCCACCCGAACACAGAGTCTTGTTCCTTATAGCCCCGGTTTACGGTACGATTAAATCGATCACAAATTGACGCTTTCAAATTACTATGAGTAGAATACAAATTAATGTTATAATTTTTATTAAGATTTTCTGCTGTCTGCTGTCTAATTGTAAAATAATCTCTTTGCTGGTAGACATGCCGCGTAAAAATGAGTCAAGGATGGCAGCACCCTGGGAAAAGGTTTCAAAAAGTTGGTAAAAACCTCGGCATAAGCCAAGGACCAGAAAGATCATAACCGAGGCAAAACCCTGGCTAATGAACGCTTCCCAGGGTATACAAAATGCCTGGCTAAACAGCAGCTGAAAAACACAAGAATCACCAGTTCAAGAACCTAACAAAACCCTGGCTAAACTTTTCACCATGATACACGGAACTTTGAAATTTTTCTTTTTACTTTTTCGCAATTGCCAACCCCGGGACAAGCCTGGCATCACCATTTACCATTTTTTTCACCCTCAAAACCGCAGCAGAGGAACTTTGAAATTTATCATTTTACTTTTTCGGAATTTCCAACCCCGGGACAAGCCTGGCATCACCATTTACCATTTTTTTCACCCTCAAAACCGCCGCAGAGGAACTTTGAACTTTTTCTTTTTCGGAATTGCTAACCCCGGGACAACCCTGGCATCACCAGTTACCAATTTATTCATCCGCAAAACCACCGCAGAGGAACTTTGAACTTTTTCTTTTTCGGAATTGCTAACCCCGGGACAACCCTGGCATCACCAGTTACCAATTTATTCATCCGCAAAACCACCGCAGAGGAACTTTGAAATTTTTTTTTTTACTTTTTCTAAGTTGCCAACCTCGGGACAACCCTGGCACCACCTTTTACTATTTTTTTCACCCGCAAATCCGCCGCAGAGGAACTTTGAACTTTTTCTTTTTCGGAATTGCCAACCCCGGGACAACCCTGGCATCACCAGTTTCCATTTTTTTCACCCGCAAAACCGCCGAAGATGAACTTTGAACTTTATCTTTTTACTTTTTCAGAATTGCCAACCCTGGGATAACCCTGGCATCACCATTTACCTTTTTTGTCACCCTCAAAACCGCCGAAGAGAAACTTTGAAATTTTTCTTTTGATTCTTTTTGAATTGCTAACCTCGGGACAACCCTGGCATCACTTTTGAAAAGTCGTTTTACCTGCAAAACTGACGTATAAGGACTTGGAAAGATTTCTTTTTAATTTTCGGTTTTTCTATCCCTGAGAGAACCCTGGCATCACTTTTAAAAAGTCTTTTTACCCACAAAACCGCCGCATAGGAACTTTTAAAATTTTCTTATTATTTTTTTTAATTGACAACCCCGGGACAACTGTGGCATCTCTTTTTTATCATTTTTTACACTTGCAAAACAGCCACATAGAACTTTGATATTAATTATTTACCTAATAATATTTGACTAAAAAATAACATACATTTTTCTAATAATGAATGAGATTTAATCCAAGACAATAATTTGATATAAATTTTTTTTCTTTTTTATTATTCAGTCCTTTTTTTCTTTGGAATTGATTCATCCTTGCGCTCCAAATCTTCTTTTTTGTTATTCTCTGATTCTTCACTTTCTTCGTCTTGCTTCTCCGGATTTTTTTTTGTTTCATTTGTCTACTGGGATGTAAATTCTTTTTCTGGGATTTCGGAGAGTGCAGCATTGACTATTTAAAGTGTCTATATATTTTTCATAGATTATTCCTTTTGATTTTGTCTTCACATAATCTAAATAATATTTTTAAATAATTTATATGTATATATATATATATATATATATATATATATATATATATATATATATATATATATGTATGGAGTGTACCTTGTCACCTCCGATTTAGATAAACAGTAGACGTTGTCGCCTCATATACAACGCTGTCACCTCCGTTTTCGGAGGTGACAACGTTTTGACAATTTTTCAACGCAAATCGACTTGAAATAATGTCTAACGTGATTTGCCGAAAAAACGTTTTGAGGAGACAAGGACTATTCCGTACCTACAGTGATGACGTCTTAGTTCAGGCGTATATCACAGGCGCTAGTATCGTCATACAATGCGATACATCCTGCACGTTGTCACCTCCAGTGTATATATCGACAGTTTTAAATACAGCGTCGACGTTCTCACCTCTAAAATGTGGCAACACTGCATAAGCGTTTGACAGCGTGCTGTTCGAGTTTTCATGTTTTTGAGAAGCCAATGATGCTGGTATATCGGCATAAGCATGCAAATCGACCTTTGCCTTTTTTTAGTTTGTTTTGAACCATGACAACTTTAAAAAAAAGATAGCATCTCCATAACTTATATGTTCAGTTTTTAACATAATTAGCTGAATTCTGATATATTTCTCAGTTTTAATTGAACTTAAAATATTACATGTTTAATTGCAATTTGTTTCGTTAAATATTCCATCGTAAGATAAATAATTTCCAAAAATTGCTACGCCTCCAAAATTTACATTTTTTGCAAGTAATAGATTAAAAAACGTTTTTAATATTTTAAAAATTAATCACTACTTTTCTAACTTCAAACACTTTAAAAAATTTTTGAATTTGAAAAACAAATCAAATTAACTTTCGGCAAATTAAAATTGTAATTTAAAAATTCTCATTATTATGTTTTCATTTTTCTTGAAATTAAAGTTTTTCTTTGTTACTTAAAACTTATCAAATTGGTTTTTCCTAATTTTTTAAAGCTGAAATCCGCAACGTTTTTAAAAACAAAAAATTAATAAATTAATTTTTTATCACGTCAATTGTTCTTTAATTTTGATGTACCCAAATTTAATTAACTTAACACTTTTTTACACAAAAATTATTTCCAAATAACTTGAATTTAAATCCAAAGTGATATAAATCGTCTCATTATTTTTTTTTGTTTTTAAAAAATTTGCAAACTTCAGTCTCATACTTTCATCTTCTCAAAAAATAAATAAACTGCAATAGCAAGTGATTCTATCTCTACAAAGAAACAAAGTTTTAGTTGATAATAATGAGTTAGACAAATGTTCAATTATATTCGTAATAAATAATTCCTTTTCTTGATTTTACTTTCGTTGAATAGCTGAGGCAAAAAATGTAAAAAATATATTTCTTTAAGACCCTTTTTATATTTCCTCGAAAACTCATTCTGGCATCTTTATAACCATGAAATATTTTATAGAAAAAAATCTCACCTTTATAATAAAAATTAAAAGGTGCATGAATTACGATGGA
Organism: Leptopilina heterotoma; assembly: GCF_015476425.1. Taxonomy (NCBI): domain Eukaryota; kingdom Metazoa; phylum Arthropoda; class Insecta; order Hymenoptera; family Figitidae; genus Leptopilina; species Leptopilina heterotoma. Next base: position 433,736 of record NW_025111155.1, read on the forward strand.
AAGTACATGAAAAATTATTTAAAATTTATTTTATAAAAACTAAAATTTCTATAGGGTAATAAGTACAGATTTGAAAATAACGATATTACATAAATCTATAATAATAGCATGCAATTCTCGTTTACTTTAGAGTGGGAAGAATTCTTGTTTCTTAAATATGGTCCAATACAATGACCCTTCTTCCACTCTTAGGAACAGGACATTATCTCTTAATCGATTTTTAATAGTAATGTAATTACTTTTTAATGAATTGAAGAATATTTGCGTAAAGACTAATTGAAAAAGTCTAACTTGTCATTCCGTTTTGATCTGTGCGTGAAGTAAGAAGCAACAGTTATTTTCTAAATATATTTGTGAAGTGTTTAAGAAGATTACTTACACTGTAAAATGGCATCAAGAGCCGAAAAAATAGTGAACATGTGTAAGGTAAGTAATTTAGATTATTCATTTAGTTATAATTTTAATTTTTAAATTCTCAAAGGAATGTCTTTTGTGAATCAAATACATGAATTAATTCAATGTTCAAAATAAATTATTTTCTATGTTCAACTATTAAATATACCTTTAATTTAAAAACAATTCTGCACACAGAGACATATGTAATGTAATCCTAAAAAATCGTCTTTTTATACTTCTTTCATGATTCTAAACAATCTATCATATAATATTTTGTTACTACTTGTCAATATTTAAAAAAATATTAATTTTTTTAATAACTTAAACTAGCTAAAAAAATAAATAAATAAAAAGTAAAAATAAATAAAAAATAAAAACTAACATTAAAAATACTTCAATTGACCTATTTTTAATATATATTGTGCAGAAATTACGAATTAATTGGAATTTTGAAAACCAAAAATTGTGAAAAAATTCATTTTCACATTTCTTTTGTTTAAAAACTATTGTGTAACTACTAACTATTATAACCATCTCATGGATTACATAAAAAATACATTTATTGGAAAAAAATTGATTATTTTAAACTTTTTTATCAAAAGTAATTTTTATATTTCAATTATTATTATCTCTACCAGAGAAAAATAACGACGTTTAACGTCTCACGTTCAATTTACTCAATAATTAAATCCTAATGTTCACATTCCATATGTATTTCTAAAGTCAAATATTATAAATATGTTTTAAGAAATAATTATAATTTCTAACATAACGACTTCTACATATTCTTCTAAATTTCTTCCAAAATAATTTCTTCTAATGTTATTAAAAATTAATTTTTTTAAGAAAAAGTTGAAGTTTGATTTATTTTAAATATCAATTATCATAAGCAAATTAGCAACTTAACTTACACCTAGAAACTTTTTGAACCGAATATAATTTATGCAAATTAAACAAAAATATATATTAGCAACAGAGCCTACTAATAACCCATTTTTTGAAAACTAATATACATTTATGTAGCTCTGAGACAAATAGCTTTTCTGTGGGTTAATATTTCAGAAAAAGATTATTGTTCTTCAATATTACTAATTAATCTTTAATAATTATTATTGTTTATTCATACAATTGGTTTTAACTATAACAATTATTCTATATACTATTATTTTTTAAAGATGAGTAAAATTTATTGCAAAGAAAAATAAATATTTCTGAATGTATTAAATAATCAATTGAGAATGTTTTTAATGTAAATATAATTATAATTTAATAATTAATTTAAATAATTCAAACTTCAAAATCATTCGCTTGTTAATAAGAAATTTTGTTTTTGTTTCTTTTTATCTACAAAAAACAAAATTCATTCTTTCAAAACCTGAATTAAAGAATGGAAAAAAAATTTTCCTCTGTTGAATGACAAGAAATAATTCATATAATTTACTAAATTGTAACTTATATTAATGGCCAAGGGAGCCCGACTTTAGGTCGGTCGGGCGCTAGTCGTGAACTGGGAGGGGAGCCCAGAAAAAAGTTGGCATTGGCAATAAATTAAATGTAAAGAATTTTAACTTTTAAAATATTTTAATTAATATTTAATAATTATTTGCAGAAACAACAAACAGACGACGATTTTAAAGAAGAAAGTGGGAAGATGATACGTGTACAAGTAAGTTTTTTGTTCAGAACGGGTATGTAGCTTATAAAAACATTGAAAATTAGTTAAAATTACCATGTAATTTTACAATAATATTATGGTACACTGAGATAAATGAATGGTTAGAGCAAGTACTTTTTTATTAGTAAAAGCAAACTTTATTCTCCCGTCTATTTAATTAGTAAAATTATTTTATTTAATATTAAATGTTGATTGAAATTTTTTTTAATTTTTATGGAGAACAAAAAAAATTAATTTTAATTAAAATTTTGACTTATATTATATTGACTTATATAATAATTAATAATAATAATAATTAATAATAATTAAAAATATATATTTTTATATATTTATATTATATATATATATATATATATATTTTGCCTTATATTATTAATAAAATTTCAATTACAATTTTTTACTATTAAATAGAACTGGGTGAATGACAGATCTGTGGTTGTGCCAGTTGGAACTGAACCTATTAACGTAACGAAAAATGTAAACAACACATCACCGTTAAAAAACTCTGTGGAAACCGGAACCTATGTACTAAATACTACATTGGAACGTAACATCGAAGATCCATATGAGTTTACAGAAAGCAGCAGTGAAGTTGATAGTAAGCAGGTCATGACTGTTGAGGAGTTAATGAAAAAATATGATGTGATAACAGGAACTCGAATAACAGATATCACAGTGGAAGAAGACGTCGAATATGTTCATGACCCTGGAAAAATCATGAGTAAAATTTGTAGCCCTCAAAACATGACTATTGAAGAAAATTCATGTTCGTCATTTAAAAGCGTAAGTAAAAGTGCAAATAGATTTTGAGTAAAGATTAATTTCAAGATTTGTTTCAGTCTTCTATAAAGTCCTTTGCAATTCCAATGCAGAACACTTTAAATTTGTCACAGTGGAATGACCAGCAGCAGCAGGAATATAGAAAGAACACACTCTTTAATGATGAAATATTTAATAACAATAGTACCAACTTTAGTTCTGTGAGTTCTGAGTCCTTTGATGATGATAGGGATAAGGATTTTAACATAGATGACTGTTCAGAAAAGAGTTCCTCCTATCTGGATACTGATAACGATGATATTGATGATAATCTTAGCAACATCTGTTGTTCTTTAAATAATGAGGCAACTGAAAATAGTACTGGGAGTAATAATAAAGAACAAATGTCAAACAATGAGAAGACTAATGTAAGAAACTTAAAATTTAAATAACCTTAAATTTAAAAATTTTAATTTTTAATTTTAATTAAAAAATTTTTTTAGGCAAAGAAAAATAATGAAAAGGAATCATGGTGTCCGTTTTGTGCTATCGACGTTTCATCAAAAAACTATGTAAGACATATGGAAAGATCTCATAAAGAAGAAAAAGAAATTAAAAACATTTTTAGTTTTCCAACCAAAAGTAAGGAAAGGAGGAAGGCTTTCGAATTATTTAGAAAGGCCACGAATTTTTCTTTATATATTAATGGAATTGTGAGACCGCTTAGGCAAACAAATGAAGCGGAAATGTCAGATTATTATCCGTGCATTTATTGCAAAGCGATGATAAAAAGAAGTTTTCTGACGCGTCACTCCACAGCTTGCAGTAAAAAAGGGTTAAATACTAATAAAAAAAATCACCGCAGTTATTTATCGAACTCACAAACATTGGCAGTTTGCTCTATAGATCCAACCAATGTTATTTCCAGATTGGCCGTGAAAGAACAGGTTAGTGTAATAAGCTTTATAATTAATGTTTTATTATTCGTCTATGGACAATTTAACTACCAATTTGAAATTATAATTTTGCATTATAAAATGTTCCACACTTCACATAAGATAATAAAATATATATTTGAAAAAATACAATATTTCTAGGTTTTCAATATAATGAAAGGGGATGCTATATCATATGAAGCTAAAAAAGATCTTCTCATCGTGCAGTTTGGAGAAAATTATTTAAAAAAACATAAAAGGGAACGAAAAGAATATGCTTGCAGTAACAGAATGCGTGAACTTTCTCGTTTGTTAATTGCGTACCGAGAAATTGTCCATGATGATAAAGTTTCGTTTAAAGATATTTTGAAAACCCGAAATGTAGATAATATTATCACAGCTACACGTAAAATATCAGGATACGATCATTTACAAAAAACATTCAATGCCCCCAGTCTTGCAATGCACATGGGCACCTATTTAAAAGATATTTGCGATCTACTGCAACAATTAATTTTGAAAAGAAGCTCTGGTTTTTCCACTTCCTCAGAAGCAGAATGTAATGCATGGTTAAAAGATTTAAAACATTTTAAAAATTTAATTACATCATCATGGAATGTAGAAATATCTTCTCTTGCAAACAAAGATCTACAAGAGAAACGTTGGAATAAACCATTGCTTGTGCCGCTGGTTAGTGACATCAAAAAATTCAGAGATGAAACACTAATACTTGCCAATGAATGTGTAGAGAAGTTTAAAAATTGTATAGACGACGCTATAATTTATAAAACTTTTGTGCACTGCGTTTTGGCTCTGATCATTCTTTTCAATCGAAGGCGAATAGGTGATGTTCAGTATTTAAAAATCCAGGATTACGAGAAGGAGACAATATCAAATTTTTCAGATTTTAAAAGTGCATTGTCAGAATCTGAAAATATATTAACAACAAAGTATAAACGTGTTGTCAATAGCGGTAAGGGATCCAGAGCTGTGGTAATTTTAGTGCCTGAATTGTTACAAAAATTTATGAAAATATTGTTGGAAGAGAGAAAGAAATACATTTCAATTGAAAACGAATATGTATTTGCATTACCTAGCAGTAAAATTAAATGGGGGCAAGGTGATGTGGCAATTCGATATTTGACACAAAAAATTGAATTGCAATATCCTGAAGCAATGACAAGCAATAAGCTTAGAAAACAAATTGCAACCGTGGCACAGATACTAAACATGTCGAAGGAAGATACAAGACAATTCTCTAAGTTTATGGGCCACACTGAAAAAACGCATGCAGAATTTTATGAGTAAGTAAATATTTTAACTAAGAAATGTTCTACATATATAACGCGATTTAAAGAAAGGGACCTTAGAAGCAAACGAATTATAGGTTATGTTTATGCATGATTTATCTTTCTTAAAAGTTCCTCTTTTATTATGTGAAGTCAAAATTAGTTTTTATTGAATATTTTGAATGAAATGAAGACTTTAACATCAGTGGTTTGTATTAATAGTTAAATATCTTTCTGTAATTGCACTCCAAATATTACAAACATAATCTAAAACATTTTGATTCTAAGGTACCTTTCATTAGATCGCGTCACATATATTCAAGCAAACATCATATACTGTTTTTAATTTCAAGGTTGCCAGTTGACATCTATCAAACAGCTAAAGTTTCCAAGCTGCTAATGATGATGGAAAAAGGATCACTTCCATTAGAGTTTAGAGGAAAATCTTTGACAGAAATTAATTTTGACGAAAATTCGGAATATGCTGAAGAATTTGCTGAAGGTAAAAAACACTTTTTATTGTACTGATTATACTAAAGCTAATTCTAACATTTTTGATCTTGATTTAGAAAGGGAAACTTCCGCATTAACTTCTGATGGAACCAGGATTGACAAGCAGGACAGTGAAGGTAATATTGTGCTTAAATTTTTATTTAATCTCCTTTGAGAAAAATGTTTAAAAAGTCATATTTTCAGATTTCCAGTTAGATGAGAATATGAATCTCGACTCATCTGACTTGACACAATCAAAGAAACAAAAAATTAAAAAATCTGGTAAGTTAAGTGAAACTTTATGCGAACGCGAAACTAGAAAAAATATAGTATATTAAGAAACAAAACTAAAAATTTTCTTTTAAGGAGAAAGCTGTAATATTTTTTTCTTTTCAGGTTGGTCAAAACATGAAATAGAGGAAATAAATTGTCATTTTACGGCATCAATGCAGAAAGGAAATTATCCATCATCACAAGAAATTAAAATCTTTGTTAAAGAAACGGGAAGCAAGAGAAGTGTGGCTCAAATAAAAGCAAAAATCCAACATTTATTTAAAAAAAAAAATAGTTTTTATGTAAATAATTCTGCATTTCACCCGGCGAGCGTAAGGTTAAAATTTGTAACACCGAGTGTAAGGCTGGGTATTATTCACCCTGTAATGACTTTCTATTTAGATATTAAAAATGGCTCTAAATCCATTAAAGTTTTTTATTAGAATTGTTTAATATTAAGTTTACAACTTATAGAGCTCACCATAATAGCAGATGAGTAATATACCTAGGATTATTTGTTTCAGCTGGGCTGCGTGAAAAGTTAGTAAATAACAATAATAATTTGTTTAAACAATGTTGATCGAATAAATCCAGGCATATTTTTTATCTGTTATTATAGTTAACTCGATAAATTGCAAAGTTGGGAAAAAACTGCATCCTTCTAGGTGCAATGCGGTAAAAGTTAGTAAGTAACAATAATAATTTATTTAAACAATGTTGAACTAATAATTCCAGGTACAATCTTTATCTGCTATTATAGTTAATTCGATAAATTGCAAAATTTCGAAAAAACCGCATCTTTCTAGATGCGATGCAACAAATGTTAGTGAATAACAACGATAATTTGCTTAAACAATTGTTGAACTAATAATTACGGGTCCATTATTTATCTACTATTATGGTTAGCTTCTTAAATTGCAAAATTGGGAAAACACTGCATCTTTTTAGGTGCACTGGGATAATAGTTAATAATAATAATAATTTGTTTAAAAAATTGTTGAACTGATGATTCTGGGAACGCTATTTGTTCACTATAATAGTTAACTCTATAAATTGCAAAATTGGAATAAAACTGCAACTTTCTCGGCACACTGTTAAAAAAGTTAGTGAATAATAAATTGTTTAAACAAATGTAGAGTGAGTAGTAACATTAGTCAAATATAGTATTTGTCTGTTATAAACAATTATAAAAAATTACCTTAATGATTTTATGGCTTTTTTACAACATACAAATAAAAAACATTTAGTTTACTCCTGGTTGGTTTTAGAATTTGTGCACATGCATTAACAATAGTTATAAATAAACAATAAGAGATGTAAAAAAACCAATTGTTTAATTTAAGCCTTACTCTCGGTGGGTTAATATTCATTACGGATGTATTTTGTAGCATTTGTACATTATTTTATATGCATTACTTTAATTATCATATTATGCTAAGCTAAAATAAAATATTTGTAGCGGTTTCCTCAAAAATCATTTCTCTTTTAAATATGGAGGATTTTATGATAAATGTAGCACTCGAAGAGATTCGCATTCAATAATAATTAATAAAAATCAATCAGTAATAATTTTACTGAATTCTGTATTAAATTTAGAAATTATACTTCATCGTAAGTTTTTTATTATTTTATCCTTCAAACGTATGGTAATTAAATTCATAAAGTCGAAAATTATCCTTACGATAACAAGGACTGTGTCTGTTACATTAGGGAATTTAAAGAAAATTTAAAAAGTGCGAAAATGCATAATAGTTGTTAAAAACAATCTTTAGGAATTCTAAAGATTCTATAGTCCATGAATCTAAGTACCTTTAAAACAGTATAAGTAAAAATTATTACTACGTTCAAATCTCGTAGATATGACAACCTTGTTGGAGGTGAGTACGTATGGCAAGTAACTCTCTTCTATATATACAGGTGAGGTAGCTTCGTATGTGCTATACCTACGAAATATATATAAAAAAATTTTGAAAATTCTTACCCCTCTTTTGAGAATCGTATTAAGAAAGTCCCCCTTAACATAAATATGTTTAATTTTTTAAAATATTTTAACGAGAAATAGCGGAGGCGACAACGTGAGTCAGACTACACGGAGGTGACAAAGTATAGTCTATACATATATATATATATATATATATATATATATATATATATATTATTGTTAAAGTAGGATTTTAGAAATTTATTTAATTTGTAAATATTAATTTTTAAAAACTTCAACTAACGTGTCCTTCGGACGAAAATCTTATAGGTAGTGGATTCCCCCTCTACTTAGTTATTAATTCAACTAAGAGGTTGAGAACCCTACTCCTTGAATTTGGAGAAGATAGGATAGTTTTATAAGGTATTTTAAATTAAATAGAAACAATAGATTTTAGACAAACGTTAAGTATATTAAATCCCAAAAATCCCTAATACATGAAATATCTACTTTCTGTCCTTCTGAATGAAAGAAAGTGTAGTGTGTGTAATAAGAGTAGTATGTGTGTGGTGTGTAACAAAATACAATACTCACAACTGGACAATTCTGCTTACTAGTCACTTCATTCCAATGTTAATCTTCTTGGTTTTTCTCAATATTTCTTACGTAAGCTTTTCCCGGAAATTCGGAAATACCAGATCTAAGATCACTAGATCGATATTTCACTAGGAGCTTTTTAGACGCGAACTTTTGAATTACACAATTTAAGGACGTGAAAACTAATTGAACAAAGTTGTTTCAAGATTTAAATATTCCTTTATTATGAATTTATTCTTTTTGCTGACTTTGATTTTTAATTTAATACTTATTTTTCTCTTCGATTAATTTTCTGATATTATTTCTTTCACTTTATTTTTTTACTTGATTTTGTTTTAGCTTCTTTTTAGATAATTATTTTAACCACTTGTTTTCAATTTAAATATGATATATTTCTTTTACTCAACTTCAATCTTTAATTAATATGCGCGATTACTTTGATTATTCACTTTCTATCTAAACTTTTATTCCTTTACTTTTTTGAGAAAATTCCCTTCTTCAGGGATATGAACTTTATCTGATCTACACGATCTACTCGGCCAAATTGCCGGACTTGAACTTCAGGCTACAATGGCCTGGACTAAAACTGCGGGCCTAAACTGCCCGGGCTAACTGCCGGGTACAACGGCCTGGCTCAAACTGCCCAGATTTACCAGTGTCAATCAATTTTATTAAAAGACGATTTAGTGGGGAAATCGTTTGTTAAGTTTATTGCACTTGACTGTTGTCAAGCCAATTCTGCAAGCTTGCAGATTTAGGCAGTGGCGTGATCCGAGTTCAGTGACTTGGATGCACCACTCCTTATATTGGGCAATTGACATATTTTAGTATTTCTTAACTATTTCTCGAAAGCAAAGTTAATAAACTCTTCAGAATAGAAAAAGAATAAATAAAGGAATTTTACAATTTATTTTAGATTTCTATCCTTGAATTGTGCATTATTATAAAATATTATTTTATTACTTTGGATGTTTGTTTTTGACAACTTGTTTCAAAGTACTAAAATAAAAGAATTTTCCTTTTGTGAGTTTACAAAGGGTTATTTGTGTAAATGTTTAAGATGTGTTAAAAAAATCTCATGTTGCGTGTAATTGTTGTATGTAATTTTAGTTTTAAGTATAATTAAAAAAGTTATTAACAATATAAAAAGTTACGGAGTTCGGCCGTAACAAATGCCCCCCTTTTATTAGGCTGACGTCCCTTGTCAGCTGCTATGAATGCGTTATCGAAGATCCTCTTTTAAAATTAATTAATTAATTTTAAATTATTAATTAATTAATTTTAAATAAATTGAGTTATACAAAAATCGTATCCTGGTTATCTTGCTTTACAAAAGTTTATGTTGGAAAGTAATTATGTTAATCTTTCTTAAAAACTAGCCTTACAAATTTTAATATTTTTTCATTTATAGAACATGTTCAAAATGAAATGCGATTCAACATGCCGTATGCCTAAGTTCTTTGATTAAAGTGTTCTTTACAATTTTTTTTTATCGTTGATAAAGGTATTTTTAGTTCAGTTATATAATTTTAAAAGAATATTGTCGAATTTGACTTAAAGCGCTGACAACGTCTTCCCCTAGTATCATATGAATTAACGTAACGATGTCTACCTAAGTTGTATTGTATGTGATGTCATAATGAAAGAAATTTTTTTTTAATTTTCAAAAAGAGAAGAAAAAAAATTGTGACGACAATTATGTTGTCATGCCCCCCTTTTATTAGGCTGACGTCCCTTGGCAGCCATTTCTAAATGCTTATGTTTTTTCTTTTCTTTCCAATTTTTCTAAATCTTTTCGCGTTGTAAAGATTTGCTATAAATAGAGGTAAATTATTGTTGTGAGTTTTAGTTTAGTTTACAATAGAAGCAAAAACAAAACTGGTTTTCGATGGTTTACAAATTATTTTTGTATTTAGCATGATTAATTTTATTATTTATATTTATATTATTTTTGTATTTATTTTGACGCATTTTTAAGTATTTTAAGGTCTAGAGTGGTAAAAACTGCTTTATTATTTTTTTTCTTAAACTTGTCTTTTTAACTATATTTACTAAAAAAACAGAATTTTAATGGTTTATATTTTAATTGCATTTTTACCAATCTAGGCATTCGTTTATTTCAAGATATGTAATTTTTTTAAAAGTTTTAATTTCACATTTTTTTTATAAAATTTGAGTGACAACGTTTATTATTTTAAGTATTTTTAATTGATCCTTATTTTTAAATGCATTTTGTAAATTATAAAACCTATAGCTAATTTTAGTATACATTTTTTTAAAGTGCTATTAAAATTTGAATTAATCATAACAAATTGTTTTTGCTAGAAATTTATAATTATAACATTTTTTTTTAACGAAGATTGACAAATTTACTTATTATTTCAATTTAAATTTTTCATAATGCCTTTATGAAATAATTTTACATATGTTGCAGAATATTTTTATTATACAATAATAAGATAAAAATTTTATTTTCGCAAAAAAATACTTTCATAGTTTGGAATATTGTAAATTTTCATAGTTTTCTTGAAAAAAATCGATTTAAAATATTTTATTTTGAATTGTAATAACATGTTTTTTATCCTTATATCATTAAATTATTTTAATATGTGGTAGCGAAAATAGATTTTTATTAAAAAAATGTCTTTTTAACTATAAAATTTTTGTGAATGTTTTGTAGTTCTTTTAAAAGACATGCGAAATTTAAAAGAAAAAATGTTAAATTATATAAATTTAACTCTGTTTCTTTATTACATTTTTGTGCTGTATCAAATAGAAATTGGTAAACAGTATTGAGAATTTATAGAAAAACGGAACATTCTAATTTTTTAATTTCATTACTAATAGAAATTCTGGTCAAATAGTTTTAATAAAGAGAAACTTTTCAAATTATGTATTATGCTCATCCGTTTTAAAATTTTATTTAGAGCATTTAAATATAGTGCTTTGTATTAAAAATTTTCATTCTTTAAAAATTTCTTTATAAGTTCATTTTAGAAATAGTGTAAATTGAATAAGTTATTTTTTCTTAGACGAAGAAAATGTAAAGCACAACATTTCGTTTTAAATTTTCTTTTTAAAAAGATGCTGTTTATCATACTTTAACTTTTTTTTTAAAAAAAGGAAGAAATAAGCTGCACTTTTAATTAAAAATTGCTGTTTAAAATATTTTTAAGAATTTACCATTCACTATTTATGTTTCCATTGATTCATACTTTCTTTTTTTATATTTTTTTAGTATAAAAAAAATATAAAAAATGGCTTTACGTTTTCTAAGATAAATTATTCTTTTTATTTTTTTAAGTGTATTTATATTCATATTTATAATTTAATAGTGTTAACTTTGTTAATTTATGTTAGTATATTATTGGTGTTACATTAGTTTCATTTATGCTCGAACTTTAAAGCATTCCCTTTAATATTATTTAGTGCGTCATGTCTTTTTAAGGAGTTATAAAAAAATAGTCGCAGATTCTAAAAGCATTTAAAGCGTATTTTAATCTGAAATTTAATATAATTTGTCAAGAGCATCAATGAAACGAAATTTCCAAGTATCTCAACAAATACTATTATTTATTTTAAATCATTGCAGTACTTTTTATTTTTGAAACACCGTTCGTTTATGGATTTAGTTAATTTGGTTAATAATAATAAAATTATGTACAATTGCATTTTTTTTAAATAAAAATTTTGTAACTTTCTTGATTTCCTTTTTGAAACTTGTTTTTCAAGTAAATATTTTTTAGTTTGACATTTTAATGTTTTCATTCATTACTATAATTTTAGTTTATTATTATAACATATATATCCCATTTTATTAAATTTGCTATTCCATTAGAAGCATTTACTAGACTAATATTTTTGTGTTAGTATTCGAGGCATTATTAAATGTATTAAAAAAACTTATATTTTTTTTTACTAAATTAGTAAGCGAGAATTTTTTATCATTTTATGTCTCATTTTTCAATCTGATAATTTTATTCTATATTTTTAATCATTTACTTCAGTGTTGATTTAGTTATCATTTTATTTTTATTGTTATGAATATTTTGACCTTCTTTTTTTACTGATTAAAGCATTATTGTTTTTAAAGTACTTTATGTTTATTAATATAGTTAATTTGAAATTTTCTTAGTTTTATTTTTGTAATTTATTAGGCAGAAAAATTTTAGTTTGACATTTTAATGCGTCCCTTCGTGACGTTAATTTTCATTTATTATAGCAGCGTATCATATTTTTTAAATTTACTAAAAGTATTTATCAAGCTTACTTTTTTTACATGTTAGTCATCTACTGTTTATAAAATATGTTATAATAACTTGTTTTCCTTTTTTTTTACTAAATTTAGTTAGCGATATTTTTTTTAACATTGTATGTCCTTTTTTTGGACTATTATTTTTTTTATATTTTCTTAATCTTTTATTTGTATGTTTACTAGTTATTATTTTACTTTATCGATCTTATATGTTTTTTTATTTGTTATAAGTATATTAGATATTTTACTCTAAATGAGAACATTAAATAAAGATATAGTGTAATGGAAAGAGAATGATAAACTCAATTAATTAATATTTATATTACATTTAAGTCTTTGAGACTTTTAAAGTGCGAGTAAATTGACTATTTTACCCGAAAAAAATCGTTGAAGATATTTTGTGCTTTCACTGTTATTATTTCTGTCTCCTGCTTGATTTTACATACGTCTAACCTATTCCTAACCTCTCTGAGTAGACTTTTGTTACTACTATTTTAGGTATTTTATTTTGTAGTAGTTCATTCCCTTTGAATTTGTAGATAACTTCATTTTTCTCATTTGTCCCGAGTAAAAATGTATCCCAAAAATATTTTTGATGTGTTTCTGATAATCCGTTATGCAATGAGATACAATATTCTACCATTTTTAAAATTTCTTGATTTAAACTTTTTCTAGATGATAGAATCTTATTTACGGCAAATTTTTCCACCTCAGCATAAGTATTTGTTAAAATAATAACGTCATCATTTGATACTTGATCGCCTAATTCTTCTTTTCTTCCTTCTTGATTTTTAACACTTAGTTGTTTTTGAGTTCTTGATTTGATTTTACCAGGAGGTTTTCCTTTTCTTAGTTTTTTCATAGGACTGTCCGGATTCATATGTTGTATTAAAGAATATGAATCATCCATGATTGCGACATTTTCATTGTTTACTTGCTTAATATCTAAAAATTCTTCATTTTTCTCAATAATTTTTTCTTTACCGTTTTGAGCTGATATTGTTTCCTTTAATTCATGGTTAATTTCAGTTCGTTTTGTATTGTTTTTTCGCTGTGAAGTTTCGTGATTATAACAACTATAATTCTTTAAGTCATTATCTTCTTCTAATTTGATTATATTTTTCCTTTTCTCCGTACTTGGCATTTGTAGGGATTCCTTTCTATTCTCTTTCTCTTCTTCGAGCATTTTGTAGTCCAAAATACAAGTTTGGTTTTCTTCTAACGATAAACTAATTTTTCTGTCTAAATCTCCATGTACGTCCATCTTTCTCTTGTTTGGTAGTTTTTCATTGATGTTGATATCTTCTTCGTCGTCGTCGAAAGTACTTATAATAGAATCCATATACACAGCAATCTGTTCTTCTTCTTCCAACGGTTTTTGTATTTTTTTAATGGTCTTTTTGTTAGTTGATTCTTCGCTTTCGCTTACAACTTGTGGCTCATTCTCTGGGGTTGAGACACTAAAATTTAATTGATTTTCAACCCTAAAAGAGTTTTGGTTTGTGAGCGAGTTCTGCATACACATTGAATTATAAATATTAGAATATATTTCGTTAAAGCTTATAGAAGATTGTTCGTAGTTGTCATATTTGTGGTCTCTATGATCATCTCTACTGTAACCATCCTGGTCGTCCTTGTATCTTTTGTATTCGTTTCTAAATCTGTGTTGTGAATTTCTGCATTCGACATTACGCTCGTCAAAATGTTGATCATAGTTATAAAGGTTTTCTCTTCCATAATCCTGCGAATGCATGTCCCTGTTTTGTCCATTTTTTCTAAAACTCTTGTCCCTATTCTGATTGTTAAATTTATTGTAGCCTCTATTTTTTCTTCTATGTTGTTGACCCCATTTTTGTCGCTGGTTCCTTGGTTGATACGTGTTGTAATGGTCAATGGCATTGTAATTTGTTCTCGAAAAATCGTAGTTAGAGGGAGAGGAGTCGTCGAATAGAACATTTGGAGAAAAATTTTCTTTAAGATGATCTAATAAGTCTATCAAAATTTTAAATTGGATGCCAACAGTGCTAGCTTTTGCGGTACCTTCTAATTTATCCAGTATAATTGTTATTATAAGGGCTTCACAAGTAATTGGCATTTGTGACGCTACAAATGTTAGTTGATCTATGAATTCTTCAACTGGTATGTTGTATCCATCAAAAAATTTTAATTGTTTTTCGAATAGTGCTAAAGACAATGCAAGATTTAATCTTTGATTGACTATCCGAGAGTTTTCTCCACGGTTTACTTCCGACATTTTTTTTTTAAACGTTAATCCTCTGTTTGCGTATTTCTGCTATTTCAGCATGATTTATTTATTGTTCTTCCAACTGATGAAGGTTTATTTTTAATATGTTACTTTTCATTCTTCTATTTCGTAGACTGATTTCACTAAAGTCATGATCTGCAAAATTTTTTGTGCTATAAAATTTTAAATAAAATGCCTAAGTTTTCTTAATTTTCGAAGTTTAATAAAATGCTGAATTTTCCTCCATTTTTCTATGCGTTTTAACTAGGATTTTTATTCAATTTGTAATTTTAGGTTTTTTTTAATTTCGTTAAAATTTTATTTGTTATTTGTGAAATATGAATTTTATTGAAAAAGAAACAATAAAAAGGTATATATTTATTTAAATTATTCAGAAGTAAATGAGTTTTTTTTTAAATTGTCTATATAAGCATTTCTTTCGATGTCTACTTCCTACTGACCTACACACCTGAAGTGTAACCTGACACAGTGTCGCGTAACCGAGTTCGTATACCAGTCTGCCGTACTTGGTAAAAACTTGGTTAAGTCACTTTTTTGTGAAAAATGAGTTTTTTATATCAATGGATTCGTAAAAAAAACTGCATCTACTTATGTTATTAAAAAATTTTATTTTAATTATTTATTGCAAAAAATAATTATTAAAAATCTGCGAAAATCGAGAAAATAAGGAAATACTTGAGAAAAAGTATAGTAACTCGAGTTACGTAGTGTAAAAATCGTAGAAGGCAATGCTAATAAAATAAGAATTCAAATTATTATTATTTTATTTAGAGCATAAGATAAGGAACAAAAACTTAGTCAAGTCGACATAATATTTCTGCTATCAAAAACATAGTGAATTGTCAGCTTTCGTTTCGAAGCAAAAACCTTAAGTCGAGTTAACTGAGTTCTTATTTCGAAAAGTGGCATGAGCCAGACACTGTGTTTCGAAAGCAGACTCCTTAAGTCATAAGATTCCACCACGTGTGGAGTTAACTGAGTTCTTGCTTCTGATCGGCGGCCTGAACTCGACTACCTTTTCGCTGAGCACTCCTTAAGTCAATTTAACTAAGTTTTGCTTTTAAAAATAACACTTAAGTCCATTATTTAATATAATTTGTTTAAATAATTAATTTTTGACTGCAGAATTAAAAAGAACTCTATTAATTTACCTAGGAAGTAAAGTTAAATTAAATAATTTTTTATACTATATTAGGTTTATTAATACAAACAGTTTTTCGTCATTTTCTCGGTTTCACTAAAATATGACTTAACTAAGTTTTTACCAAGTACGGCAGACCTATCTAATTTAGCACATTGCCTCTCTATATTTTATTTCCAATTATTCTTTTTATTTACTCATAAAAATAAATTTAATTAATTTCGCAAATAATTTTTGTCATTTCCCGAATTTTATCTTCATTGTTGCTCTTCAAGACGGAGGATTCTTTTCTGGGTTTCTTCGAACTTTGAACCTCGTTTTGCTTCTTGGGTTTTTATTCTTTATGTCAATTCTCGTTTATCAATTTTTTTTAGTTTATATTACTTATATTAAAATAATAATTTTTTTAAAATAATATTTACTCGCGATTTTATTTCTACTATACCCTTATATTGTCGATTTCTTTTTTATTTTAACCCATTAACGCCTGAAACCTTTGAAATTTTGTGTTTAATTTAAGATATAATTTTATATATTAAACATGCTCCCTAAAAATAACTGAAGCGTTTCTTTATGTTTTCGGGGTCGCTCTACAAGATTCCATGCTCAGATTTTAAATTTATCGCATAGAAAATTAAATATGGCGAATTTTTTGCACCAAATTGCGAAAAAAATGAAATTTTTTTTTTTAAATAATTATTTCTTACTGAAAACATTTTTTTCAAATGAATACAAGTGTCACAAATTGGCACAAACTTATTAAACTTTCAAAATATGCAATAGCGGAAACAAAAAAAACAAAATGGCGGCTTCAAAATGGCGCTAATTTGAGAAAAAATTAATTAATTTTTTTTATAGTGCACCGATTCAGGCAATAGCTATGAAATGTAATAGAACTTAGTGTTTATATGTTTTTGAGGTCTCTCATCACGAATATGTACTCGGATTTTCAAAATTCAAAATGGCGGATCCAATATGGCCGACGAAAATTTTAAAAATTTACTCGATTCGCTTGAATTTTGTTACTCAGGGGTTTTAGAGGTCACTGATTGTGAATCTGCAATCGGATTTTCAAAATTCAAAATGGCGGATCCAATATGGCCGACGAACATTGTAAAAATTCACTCTATTCGCTTGAACTTTGTTACTTAGGGGTTTTTGGGGTCGCTGATTATGAATCTGCTATTGGATTTTCATAATACAAAATGGCGGATCCAATATGGCCGACAAAAATTATTTAAATTTACTAGATTCGCTTGAAACTTGTTACTCAGGGGTTTTTGGGGTCGCTGATTGTGAATCTGCAATCGGATTTTCAAAATTCAAAATGGCGGATCCAATATGGCCGACGAACATTGTAAAAATTCACTCTATTCGCTTGAACTTTGTTACTCAGGGGTTTTTGGGGTCGCTGATTATGAATCTGCTATTGGATTTTCATAATACAAAATAGCGGATCCAATATGGCCGACAAAAATTATTTAAATTTACTAGATTCGCTTGAAACTTGTTACTCAGGGGTTTTTGGGGTCGCTGATTATGAATCTGCTATTGGATTTTCAAAATACAAAATGGCGGATCCAATATAGCCGATAAAAATTGTTTAAATCAATTCTAGTTGCTTGGAATTTGTAAAATGATGACCATCTATTTGCCGTCAGAATAAGGCAAAATACAAATCAAATCCCTCAGAAGTACACAACGAAAAAATTGTAGGTCTAAATCTAATTGGCTTAGATAAATTGTTTAAATTGTTTGTTTGTTGCTTAGCATAAGACTTAATATTGCAAAACTTATAACCTGACATTGTTAATGAAACAATTTGAGATGACAGATAAGGAGTAGTTGACCAATATTATCGAATTTTAGCTTTAATATCATTAGAATAATTTAGAGAGTTGGTAAACGTCTTATTCTGACGGCAAATAGATGGTCATCATTTTACAAATTCCAAGATACTAGAATTGATTTAAACAATTTTTATCGGCCATATTGGATCCGCCATTTTGTATTTTGAAAATCCAATAGCAGATTCATAATCAGCGACCCCAAAAACCCCTGAGTAACAAGTTTCAAGCAAATCTAGTAAATTCAAATAATTTTTGTCGGCCATATTGGATCTGCCATTTTGTATTATGAAAATCCAATAGCAGATTCATATTCAGCGAAACCCAAAAACCCCTGAGTAAAAAAGTTCAAGCGAATAGAGTGAATTTTTACAATGTTCGTCGGCCATATTGGATCCGCCATTTTGAATTTTGAAAATCCGAGTACAGATTCGTGATGAGAGACCTCAAAAACATATAAACACTAAGTTCTATTACATTTCATAGCTATTGCCTGAATCGGTGCACTATAAAAAAAATTAATTAATTTTTTCTCAAATTAGCGCCATTTTGAAGCCGCCATTTTGTTTTTTTTGTTTCCGCTATTGCATATTTTGAAAGTTTAATAAGTTTGTGCCAATTTGTGACACTTGTATTCATTTGAAAAAAATGTTTTCAGTAAGAAATAATTATTTTAAAAAAAAATTTCATTTTTTTCGCAATTTGGTGCACAAAATTCGCCATATTTAATTTTCTATGCGATAAATTTAAAATCTGAGCATGGAATCTTGTAGAGCGACCCCGAAAACATAAAGAAACGCTTCAGTTATTTTTAGGGAGCATGTTTAATATATAAAATTATATCTTAAATTAAACACAACATTTCAAAGGTTTCAGGCGTTAATGGGTTAAACATAAAAAATTATCCCTTCACTTGCCCAAGTGGCTACACACTTCCGTCAAGGTTGTAAATTTCTCTATGTTTAGCAATAACAGGATAAATCTTTTTTTTGTTCCTCTTTTTCCTCTTTTACTTTTACAATTAGTTTTGAATTTCAAATAAATGCTCCCTGTTTAGGCATAGGTAGTACGAAAATCAAACTCTACTAACAACAGTACGGGGAGACTGTGGTCCGTTGTGAGATGTATGATTAAATTCAATATTAATTAAAATTTTACATTTAATTAATATTGTATTGTTTCGTTTTTGAACAAAATTGCTGAATATTCACTGCTAACGAAACTTTCGTTTTCGCTTGAAGAAATAAATTCTAAGCGTCCGTGAAAGTCGAGCGTATGAATGGTACAATATGCTTTTTTAAAGGAATTAAAAAATACATATAACTCACTTCAGTAACTTTGAGGATTTGGTTAAATAAAATAAGATGGATAGATGATGATTCTGGAGCATTAATTTACTTTATTTTTTTTTATTATTTTTTTTATTAATTACGTATTTCTACACCTTGTTAAAATTCGCAAAGTAAGCTATAAATTCTTTATTATTTATTTTTTATAATTTTTTCATAAAAACTCTTAGATTTTTTTTTATAAAAAAACTTTAATTAAACTTGTATTTTAGTACCCGTAACCTATGGGGAATTTTAATTTTTGTAATTTAAAACAAAGAATTTAATTTTAATCCTCTCACTTGCCCAAGTGGCTACACACTTCCGGCAAGGTTAAGTCAAGGAAATGGGCGCGATTTATTGAAGAAACCAGAGCCTGCCGACGCAAGGGTAGTTACTTTTTCTATGTTCGACGTTAGCGAACAAAAAAAATCTCTTTTACCGCACTTTAAAATTCGTATATATTTTTCTCCTGTGAAGAAACAGATAGATAATTTTATATAAAATAGATAATCAATGCATATCAATATGTATATATCTAAATTTCTCATAAAATATATTAACCTTTTTGTATTAATGTGTATAGTGTAACCCTGTATGTAAAATTTAACTTTATATATGTCTTTTAAATTTATTTTTTTTTAATTATTAATTATTTTCTAATTTTTCTATCTTCTCTTTCTTTCAAAGAATAAAGAGAAAGAATCCCACCGCTGCCACCAGTTTGTTAAAGTAGGATTTTAGAAATTTATTTAATTTGTAAATATTAATTTTTAAAAACTTCAACTAACGTGTCCTTCGGACGAAAATCGTATAGGTAGTGGATTCCCCCTCTACTTAGTTATTAATTCAACTAAGAGGTTGAGAACCCTACTCCTTGAATTTGGAGAAGATAGGATAGTTTTATAAGGTATTTTAAATTAAATAGAAACAATAGATTTCAGACAAACGTTAAGTATATTAAATCCCAAAAATCCCTAATACATGAAATATCTACTTTCTGTCCTTCTGAATGAAAGAAAGTGTAGTGTGTGTAATAAGAGTAGTATGTGTGTGGTGTGTAACAAAATACAATACTCACAACTGGACAATTCTGCTTACTAGTCACTTCATTCCAATGTTAATCTTCTTGGTTTTTCTCAATATTTCTTACGTAAGCTTTTCCCGGAAATTCGGAAATACCAGATCTAGGATCACTAGATCGATATTTCACTAGGAGCTTTTTAGACGCGAACTTTTGAATTACACAATTTAAGGACGTGAAAACTAATTGAACAAAGTTGTTTCAAGATTTAAATATTCCTTTATTATGAATTTATTCTTTTTGCTGACTTTGATTTTTAATTAAATACTTATTTTTCTCTTCGATTAATTTTCTGATATTATTTCTTTCACTTTATTTTTTTACTTGATTTTGTTTTAGCTTCTTTTTAGATAATTATTTTAACCACTTGTTTTCAATTTAAATATGATATATTTCTTTTACTCAACTTCAATCTTTAATTAATATGCGCGATTACTTTGATTATTCACTTTCTATCTAAACTTTTATTCCTTTACTTTTTTGAGAAAATTCCCTTCTTCAGGGATATGAACTTTATCTGATCTACACGATCTACTCGGCCAAATTGCCGGACTTGAACTTCAGGCTACAATGGCCTGGACTAAAACTGCGGGCCTAAACTGCCCGGGCTAACTGCCGGGTACAACGGCCTGGCTTAAACTGCCCAG
The DNA here is from genome assembly GCF_015476425.1 of Leptopilina heterotoma. Taxonomy (NCBI): domain Eukaryota; kingdom Metazoa; phylum Arthropoda; class Insecta; order Hymenoptera; family Figitidae; genus Leptopilina; species Leptopilina heterotoma. The sequence continues at coordinate 454,641 of NW_025111155.1, forward strand.
ATTTCCCAGTGTCAATCAATTTTATTGAAAGACGATTTAGTGGGGAAATCGTTTGTTAAGTTTATTGCACTTGACCGTTGTCGAGCCAATTCTGCAAGCTTGCAGATCTAGGCAGTGGCGTGATCCGAGTTCAGTGACTTTGATGCACCACTCCTTATATTGGGCAATTGACATATTTTAGTATTTCTTAACTATTTCTCGAAAGCAAAGTTAATAAACTCTTCAGAATAGAAAAAGTATAAATAAAGGAATTTTACAATTTATTTTAGATTTCTATCCTTGAATTGTGCATTATAATTATAAAATATTATTTTATTACTTTGAATGTTTGTTTTTGACAACTTGTTTCAAAGTACCAAAATAAAAGAATGTTCCTTTTGAGAGTTTACAAAGGGTTATTTGTGTAAATGTTTAAGATGTGTTAACAAAATCTCATGTTGCGTGTAATTGTTGAATGTAATTTTAGTTTTAAATATAATTAAAAAAGTTATTAACAATATAAAAAGTTACGGAGTTCGGCCGTAACAATTATTATTGATATTCTTTTAACTTTTTGTCATCTACGTAATAATATTTTCAGGAAATTTAAGGTTGTCGACTTTTGGAAATTTCTTTATTTGATTACCCAGTGTTCCCGAATATTTTGTACAAAATATCTTTTAAAATGAAAACAAATTCTTGGGATTTGATTACATAGGATGGATTCTCGAAAAATCCACAGAAATGATGTAAGAAGTTATTTGGAATCATCCTACGTTAAATTTTCCGAAAATCTCCAGAAAATCTTTTACATGTATGACAAACAAATACGTACTATATACTGCATTTCGGACTTTTTCGGGGATTGCTTTTCCCGGTTTACCGACTCTTGAGTGTCCAAGAGCAGTCATTGTTTTTAATTCTTCTTTGCCTACCAACTCCAGCATAAGTCTTCTTACCATTTCCTCGGGTCGTTTTTGAAATCTCGTAAATTCTATTTCATTTGTCTTTGAGATAACAATTTCGTCATTTATAATCTGGACTTTCTTTGATTCAATGTTGGGCAGCTGGTTTTCTATTGCACTTGTAGATGTATTAATGCCCAATTTTCCTTCTACATATGACGCAAGTGACTTTAAAAACTGTACGATTTCTTGAGTTACTAAAATATAAATAATTCTATTTATTACAATTATTCATAATTTTTTTCATCGTGAACTATATTTTAAATTAGTGACGGTTAAATTATTCTATAAATTGACATTTAAATTTGACAGGTGTTAAGAAAATAAAAGTAAGTTTCCACATAAAAGTACTTTTCACTTATAAAGTTAAAGTTAAATTTTTAAATAGAGCCGCGCCTTCAGAAGGACTTTGACGATTTTGGTTATTTTCAATATCAAAGTTCATACTTTCACCTTTAAAAATATTTTTTGTTTAATTATAAAGATAAAAATGTGAGGAAATATGGTTAACTTAATTTGAGGAGGTTTAAAATGTGCACACCAGGCTATTAAACTTCATGTAAGTTTATTACTTAGTACTAGCAGAGCTACGCGCGCTAAAGCGCGCGCGATATTTCTGTTTCTGTCTTTTGATACTCAAGACCTTATTTTATTGTGTGTATATAAAAATGTAAGACCTTATGATTCGTTTTTTTCTTTTTCTAAAATATTGGAAAAAGATTACAATTTTTTTTTGAAGAATTAAAAAACATAAAACACGAAAACCAAAAATTAAATTTAACACACTGAGCTATATTGTAAAATGTTTATAAAACGTTAAGGTAATTACAGATTTTTTCCAAGATAATAGAAAGGTTTTTTCGCAAATAGAATTAACATTACCAATTTGTTGAAATTTGTACCACTGTTAGATAAAAGTTTTTAAAAAATGTAGTTAAATTTTTTAGACCTGTTGGGACTTGTGAAAAAAGCTATAAGCGTCTTTGTTTTTAACTTTTAACATTGAGTTTTGTGGGAATTGAGTACATTTTCAAACATATTTACTCACCACAAAGTACTTAAAATTAAGAAATTAATAAAACATTTTTTAATACGAGACAGATATATAATGGTTAAATATCTGTTTAAAAAGTGTCATTAGGTACCTGTGAGAGTTGCAATAAATTAATTTGTAAAAAAATTTCATGTTTTATACAGTATATTGGACAGCTGTTTGAACATCTGGAAACATTGCACACAATTTTCTACTCAAAACTAAATGTAAACAAGTCATACCAAGCATTTGCAACACGACTAAAGAAATGCTGTGTTGCCAGACGTTTCAAAGTACCAAGCAAGTCAAATTACAAAATAATGGTTTTTGTTTTGATTAGTTCAGTCAAGCGATAAAAAAACTTTATATATATTAATTATACATCAGAAGAATTATTTTATTGAAGTATTCTTCCTTCTTTGTCAAAACATTGACACCGAGATTTATTAATAGTCATGATATAAGTCGAGGTATAAGCCGTCCCTAAACCACGAGGACAATTTTTTATTAATTTTTGACCCTCCCCCCATCCAATATGGAACACAAATTTTTACTTTATGCAATGGACCTTAATTTTGTCACTCGGCGGTTTTTAGGGACGCTGATTACGAATTTGATGTAAGTTTTCATAAATTTAAAATGGTGTATTCAATATGCCAGAATTTTCTTTTAGATTTATGCAGTTGACCTTAATTTTGTTACTCGAGAGTTCTAATACCAGTCAGTTAGCTGTAAATGTCATAGGAGCGCTCACTGACAATTATTTTAGCACTTGCGTCGATTCACGACCAGCGAGCGTGTATAGAAATTTTTTTTTAATTTCTCTTTCCCATATTATATTAGTCATTTGAAATTTTGAAAACAAACATCGCATTCGTAATCAGCGACCCTAAAAACCACCGAGTGACAAAATTAAGATTAATTGCATAAAGTAAACATTCTGTTCCATATTAGATCCGCCATTTTGATTTATGGGAAACTAAAATTGAATTCGTAATCAGCAACCACAAAAATTCCCGAGTGACAAAATTAAGGTTTATTGCATAAATTTTAAAAAATTTTGTTCTATATATTAAATCCGCTATCTTGAATTTCTTAAAAATAACATTAAATTAGTAATCAGCGACCCCAAAAGCCTTCGAGTAGGAAAACTTAGGCGAATTTAATTACATTTTAGTATTTTGAAAAATAGTCACCACCCCTTTCAAAGTTCCCTTCATATTTTAGGCCATATTTGGTCCGCCATCTTTAAATTTTACATTCTAATTTACTTTTTTTAAAAGTATACAATTTTTGTGCCTCTATGGATGAGAATTGAATATTATTCACGCACGTTTAACTCCTTAGCAGAGTAGTCAAAATAAAGTTTTCGTGTCACAACTTTGCTAAATTTTTTTATTTCTTTTAATGCCAGATATCATTATATTTTATGTTTTTGAGGTTACTGAATCCAAATATTTGGATGGGTAAATGGGTAAAAAAAATAACCAAACTTGAAAAAATGAAATTTCTTTTCTGTTTTTAAAGATAAAACCGCTATATTTAATTTTTGTTTTAAACGAAATTATTTTTTTTCACCCCGGAATCGAAAAGAGCACACTCAATACCTATAAGAAACATACTTGCGGTATAAAATATAATCTGTTTTATTCATAAAAGTATAGGTTGAATTTGCGCAAAGAGTTTTCTTATTTTAGGCGTTAATGGGTTAATCATTAAAATAATATTATAATATTTGGGGAGAGTGGGACAAACCGTCCAGATGTCAATATCTCCGAAATGGCAAGATTGTCAAAACTGTTGTTTAGAATTTCAAAACAACCATGTGTAGTATACCTTATTTTTAAACTAACATTTATACTCAAAATGAGCGTATGGGGCAAACAGTAATAATTTCAATAAGTTAAAATTTGACTAGTTCCCTTCTTAAATTATTCTCTTTATGTAAATAGTAATTTTTTCTATAATTATTGAAATACCAGATTTTCTGTCTTGGTAGTTAAGACTTGCAATGCAGATATCAAGTTTTCTTGCACTTTCTTTCTTCTTTTCTAGACGTTTCGAGGAACCATGGCTACTTTTTTCGTAATTCGATGACGTTGTCGCAAAAGGTTCTATTGGTGCACTAGTATCTTTATATAAAAAAAAAGTTTGCAATCTTATAATCGAGTCAGTCAAAATATAAAATAAATGAACTAAAAAGAGTTGTAAAAATGAAAAGGTTTTTTTATTTTAAGTAAATTAAAATTTTTTTCACTTATATTAAATTCTTATTTCCCTAAAAATTCATGTCGGGAAACATGTTTTTCATAATTTTCTCATTACCAGGAATTTGCGGTTTTTATTAATTTATCGATAATTAAACTGATAGATTTCATTGGTTCTTTAAAAAAATAAAAAGGGCCCATTTTGTCGGTCATTTGCAAAAAAAATCCTTATTTTAAAAATGGAGGTGTAATTGTGTAATTGTCGAAATAAAAATTTGTATATTGCATCAATTTTTTCACAATAAAGACTGTCAAAAAATTTTAAATAAGATTAATATCTATTCTTTTTCTTTAAATGACACAATAAAATTGTACCTAATCATTAATCTTGTAAAAATATTATATTAAGCAACAAAGGTATAAAGGCAGCCATTTGTTTACGGTGATTTTTGTGACATGAGTCGAGGTCGAGGGCGCCCCGAGACCTCCACTCCTGTCACAAAAATCATCGTGAACAAATTGGCTGCCTTTATTCCCGTATTACATACGATATTTTTTATTTCTAATGCACAAAAGTGTCGATTTCAGATAGCAGACGACAGGGAGTAAAAGTCATTCACTTGTTCGACTTGTATGAAAATGGCGGCCTTTTTTACCTTGGGCAAAAAAAGCATGGGACCAACTGTTTTTTTGCCCTTGGAAAAAAATCGCTATTTTCATACGGTCGAACAAATAAATGAGTGTTCAAAACAGACAAAAAGAAGGCTTTTTTAGTATATATTATTAAAATAACTATTACATTTATTTAAAAAATTTCTTTTACATGTAAAAAATAATTTATTTAAGAATTTGTAAGAAAAAATTTTTCATTTTTATTTCAAAATGGCGGCGCTATACGCCATTTTTGAAAATGCCCATTCTCGGTGGTAAGATCGATTCCAAACTTTCTATAACAGATAAAACCAAAAACGAAGTGGCATTCTCTTTGTTAGATATTTCATTAGGTGTGGAACCTCAAAAAAGTGGAATTTTCTCCCCCCCTTTTTTTAGAGTACTTTTTCTCTAAAATATGCAAAAAAAGGTGTTTTTATTCAGAATTTCCCTTATAAAATAAAGAGAGTTGGAAATTTTCCAGTTTTTGAGGTTTCACTTATAGGCATGATGACGCTGAATCAAAAGCCTTTTGATTTTTTAAAATCGCTTTAGAAGAACTCGAGATATCACTCTTTCCAGATCAAAAAAAGACATTTTGAGAAAAACGCATTTTAAGTTTTTGTTTATAAGTTTTGAAATTTAAAAAAAAAATCATCGGATTTGCTTGAAAATCGTTACTAGGGGGTTTTTGAGGTCGCTAATTACGAATATGGAATCAGATTTTTAAAATTCAAAATGTCGGATCCAATATGGCGGACATTTTTTTCAAAATCATTGAATTTGCTTGAAAATCGTTACGGGGGGTTTTGGGGTCGCTGATTACGAATATGACATAATTTTTTAAAAATTAAAAATGGCGGATACAATATGGTGAACGAAAAAAAAATTAAACGAAAAAAAAATTAAAATAAAAAAATTTTCTTTTCCGCCATGTTGGATCCCCCATTTTAAATTTTGAAAATTTTTATATCTAATTTTTGATCAGCAACACCAAATACATTTTTGTTTGTCTTTTTTAAAAAATGCAAATGAGAAAACATTTAAATCATACGATTGCTTATCCGCATACAAAAACATCTTTGAAATGGCGAAGAATAAGGATGTATAATTTTTGTTTTACTTCGAATTTTGCAATATTATTTTAGGAGAGTATTCTTGACACTATAAAAAATCCGCCATTTTGAATTTAATTTTAATTAAAATTTTCGAAATTATGTGTCAAATGCTTAATAAATAAAGCATTAACTAACAAATTGAAACCAATTCAACGCATGTAACGCGGCAGTGCAACCGCCCGTGAAACTGCACGCTCCATGTCTTTTTTACAGCGCGTAACAGGCTTAAAAAACCATCGGTACACTTCAGAAAGCCTTACCCATTGTTCGAAGATAATTGAATCTTAAATAATTATACGAATTAGTTTTTTAAAATATTTGCGATTGTTCACAACTGGAGGCGGGGCGAGAGTCAAAAATTGATAGAAAATTGTCCATTTGGTTTATGGAACAACGATAAAATTTATACCTCTCACTCATACCTCGTTCTCGATCTGCCATTCTTTTACTCCTTAATCTATCTGTGAGTGAAAAATGAAAAATAATTAGCCAATAAGGAAATAAGACGCCCATTTCGTATTTTGGCTTGAGAGTAAAATTCCCAACTTTTCCTTCCCCTATCAAATTCTGTTCCTCTCTTTCTACCTAACACGGAAAATGGAGAAAACATGGTACCCCCTTCTAAACCCAAAAAGTGGGAATTACTTTCTTAACTATTCGTCTCTCTTTCGCTCCTACTCTAAACTAAAAGGAGAGACAATACCTCCCTCCCTCTCTTTCTCTCTCACTGTGAACAGAGTATATAAGGAAAGACTAACTTAATATATATAGATATAATAATATTTGCCTCTCTTTCGCTCCTACTCTAAACTAAAAGGACAGGCGATACTTACCTCTCTTTCTCTCTATCAACAATGTTTTTTTAATTATTTTAGTTTACGATAGAAAATAATTAAATTGGAAAATAATTGTAACAAACAGTTTTACCAGTTTTTAAAAATATATTTATAAAAGTAATTTAATCCTTCGAGAGAATGTTATTATATATGAAAATAATAAGCAGTAATAATTAATTATTTACTTAATAAGTAATAAAAATTAATTTTGTTCAAAGAATAAATAAATATAATTTATTTTAACATTCAGAATTTAAATTAATAAAAATTTAAGATTAGTTTTATAATTATAAATATTGAATAATAATATAATTTTTATAAAATGCTTTTAGAAGCAAAAATTGATTCCATTAAAAAACTTTAATTGCGTATGTTTTTTTAAATTAACTGATAAAATTTTTAATCATTAATCTTGGTCCCTAAGAAATATTAATACTTTAGAAATGTAACTCTTTATAAAATTCAATTATTAAATTAAAATACTTTGAAAATTCTTTGCGTTAAGAAGTTTGTAATGAAATTCTTTAACAAATTTAATTATTTTCAGTTCTGAATTTTACAAAATTTCTATTAATTCAATAATTTTTTTAAAATTTATTTACATATTATATTTGAATCAGTGTTTGATTTTTCACTATCAAATTAATTATTTTCAACTAATTCAAATTTAGAGAACAGAATAAATATTTATAAAAATTGAAATAAAAAGCAATTTTTTAAAAACAGTTTAAAATAACAATTTTTTTAATTTGATGACAAATTCCCGGTTTGACATAAAATTCCCGATTTTTCTCGGTCAAATTAAATTCCCGACTATTTCCCGGTTAGTAGACACCTTGATTAAGGATTTAATTGAATAGTGAATTTCAAAAAGGCTGAATTTGGTTTTTTGAAATTTTACAGTGACTTGGAAAAAATTGGTATTTTAGTTGTCAGAGTTGACCCCTTTTCGAAATTAAATAAAAAAATTAAATCGTTTTAATCATTAAAATATATCAATTAAATGTTTTATTATCCAGAATCAATTTATTTTTTTTTTAAATACTATTTTAATAAGTACTACTATTTTAATAAGTAGTAGAGAAATCAAACTTTAACTTGGTTTCTCTAGTTATTCTGTAATTATTAAAGTTTATTTCAGCACTTGTATAATTTTGTAAATAATTCTCTTTATGATAAAAAAATGTCTCTAAATCAAAACTAAATCATTTTTATGATTTTTAGGTCAAGCAAAAAATTACCTTTTGAGGTACTTGGTTGAAGAATTTCAACCCCTTTTTTTCCCCTCAAATTTGCAATTTTATTTCCTGAGTTAACGTTAATTTCCCTTCCATTTTTGTTCGAGTCATGCCCTGTAAAAATATTTAATTTTTTAACAAACAAATGATTCTCAAAGTATTTATAATTTCAAAAATAAAGCGAATGGATATTATTTAACAGTTTTCTTATAAATACCTTCCGCGATTTTGGATTCTAAAACTTCTGTACCCTCGATAACAATTTCAGTTTCTGAATCTTCATTTTCTGAATTATCACTTTGAGAACTTGCAATTTCCCTTTGTTCTTGGTTGTCGAACTCAGCTTCTTTCTTCTTGCTTTCTGGCTTACCTCCTTTAAAAACATTTTGTAATTATTTTTCACATTTATATCAAATATTAGTTTGCCAAGTGCGGAATCTTTCCTTGAGATTCTAGTGAAAATTTCCAATAAAGAAGACAATTTAAGCTTCCAGAAAGCTTTTTAAAAATTTATTTTTCAAAAATATTGTAATATAATTTTATTAAAATAATTGGATTTTCTTCAAAACGGAAATGTGTAATGTATTCAATACGGAAATATGTATAATTAAAAACATTGAATATAATTGAATTTAATAAAGTAAGATTGAGAAAATTCTAAGAATTACTTTTTACAATAACATATATTAATAAAATTTTTACTAGTTAATAAACAATATTTTTACACTTTAAAATTTTCCATTGAAATTTTTAAAATGTGTTATTTTGTTGCAACCAAATTTGAAAAATTAATTAATATCCAAGGCCTGTTTATCTGATTTCAAATTAAATGCAATTAAACAAACTATAGATGCAGATATATACAGATTTTGCAATCAAAATAACCTTTTGAGACTCTTGGTTTAGGAACTTGAGCTGAATTTTCGTCTTTCCCAGCTGAAATATTCTCATCTGTTTGGAATGTTGATTTTTTCTTGAGATTTCCGTGGTCCTTCTCGTTCTTTCTTCTCGATTTACCTGCTTTAAAAATATTTCTAGATTATTATTTGTAAGTTTATTTAATTATCTAAAAGTTTCGATTCATAATTTATGTAATCATTTGAGTTTTTTAGAACATATGTTTGATATTTTAGTAATCTAATAGTTATTGTATTTTAATTATTAATTAATTTTGCTTTTTTTATTATAAGTTTTCCATTTTTTTACAGAATTTTTATTAAACATTACTTTTAAAATAATTTTTGTAAAACAAAGAATATAAACAATTTTATTATAAAACTATATAAATTAAAAATTTTTTTAATAATGATTTACCCTTTTCCTTCGAAGTTGTATGCGCACTAATCATAGTTGATATCGAATTCAATTTGTTTATTTCGTCGTTGACTTTATTTTGAACTGCATTTCTTTCCTTATTTCGAATTTTTGCTCCTTGACATGACATCGTTTTTCTTCGAAGCAGTTTTTGGTGGAATTTTCAAATTATTTATTATTTTTCCTTCCTTTAAAACTTCCAAAGACATTAATTACTTCCGGTCTTCTAAAATATTGAATTTTTAATTAGTAAATTTTAAATTAAACTTATTCAAATTAAATATAAATAAATTAAAATAAATAATTTAACAAAATAGAACATTTTAAAGGGTAAATAGTATGTTTAATAATAATCTATATTAATAATCGTTATATTCCAGTAATCTTATTGCAATTTTAAGTAAGTTATTTTTTTTTACTTTTTGTGTCCCAAATTTTTTGTAATTTTTCTATTTTAAAATGTTTTAAATGTTGAAATTAATGAAATTCTAACATAATGCTTTGAAGATTAAAAATAACAAAAATTAAATAAAGAAAATAGTATTTAATCTGAAATTACAATTCAATTTGTAACTTTATTTTAACATTCTCGAACATAAAAATATTTATAAAATATTGTAGAAAGACTAATTTTTAATACTGCAAAATACAATTAATTAAAAATGTAATAAAATTTTTTTTATTTTGAAATTACAAAAATGACAATTTATACATTGAACTCATAAGGCTAAGATTTATTAATTGAATCCTTCAAAGAATTATATTCAAATTTTTATAAATAATTGTTTGTTTTAGCAATTTTACTAAAGGTTTAAAAAATAATTTAATTATATTAAGAAATTATATTGAATACACATTTTTTTTAAAAAAATGAAAAATTCTCTGGAAAAATTTAGTCGAAATCGTATTGATATAATAATTGAATTCTTAAACAAATTTTATTGCAAAATTTCTATAAATAATTACATTTCATGAAGAAGTGTTAAAAATAATGAAATTATTTCAAAGAATTTTATTAAAATTTAAAAAATTAATTCAATTTTATCAAGAAATTTACATAATTCTAAAAGTTAAACCATAGCAATTTTTATTTATAATTTATTATTAAATTATATTATTATAATTATATATTAATATAATTATATTATTATTCAATTATTTAATATACAATTGATAAACTAAATTTAAAAATTCATTTTGATAAAACAATATTTACCACTTCTTGCCAAAATTACAGCCCTGTACGCTACTCCTTCTTCGAATATTTCAGTCTCCTCTCCATCGGGAATATTTTTTGAATCCTCTGATTCTTCGTGCACACTATAACACTGATCTTCGCACCATAAAATTAGGCAAAACATTTTTTTTGTTGAAGACATGTTTCTCGTAATCAGTCTTTTACACTGAATGTCATGTCAATAAACTGAAGTTTGACCATTAATTCAATGCAGTGAAAATACCAAAAAAAGTATTAAATATTTTCAAATTTATTTGAATAAAAATGTATCTATCCATGCACAGGTATTTTAAAATTATTTATATTTTTGCTTTTCTTTTTTCAATTGTCAATTATATTCAATTTTGTAAATATTTCTATAATTAAATTAAAGTAAAATAAAGTTTTTTTCCTAAATTCATTTTTCAACCTTTTTGTTTTTCACTTTTTTAAATTGAGAAACGATTTTTCATTACGACGACAAATGTGTCATATGATATAAAAAAATAAAATTGAAAATAAAAAGTGAAATATTTTTTTAATGACACTAATAAAAAAAGAAAAAAAATAATTCTTTTTTTTACGCATGAAATAAAAAGTATATTTTAACAGAAGTAATTATAATTAAAAATTAAGAATGAGTCGATATAAAGATTTTCATAATTACTCACAATCAACACGAAATAGAATTCTACAAGAACTGCGGCATGAAGAAAATATTTCATCGAATTCAGTAAGATGATTTATTATTTCCATATATCTCAGCAATTTCATAAAAGTAAAAATAATAATAAATATATTTTATTGTTTTCAAAATATATACTTTTAGTAGAATAGAATAATGAACCCTTGAATAATAATTAATTAATAACTTAATGAATAATAAACATTTAAAAATACAATTTTTTGTTTCATGTCCTCTTATAACCATTATATATATTTTGTATTTTCCCGTAGTTTATTTGATTTTTATCAAGTAAAATTATTGCAATATAGTTATAGTATTGAATATAAAAATTTTGTGTTTTTTAATCGGATAAAAAAAATTCTCTCAAATTTCTTAATTATTGAGTACATTTGAATATTAAAAATGAATTAATTATAGTAAGTATAAAATTTATTCAGTAAATATAAAAACTTATAACTTAAACAAACTATATAATGTTTCTTCTTACTGAATTTAGTAATTTAAGAAATTAAATAAATTGTTAACGATTAATATATTGAAATTTTTTTGACTTTTTCCTGATTTTTATAAAAAATATTCCCCTTTTTTCTTATCTTGGTAATAACTGCAATTCAAAATTTGATAGAAATTCGTGTAATTTTATTCGATAAAACGGGTATAGTATTCTATAAGAATATTCCATACAAAAAATTCGTATGGAATATCTACGGTAATATATCTACGATCAGAAATTACACATTCAATTTTTCTGAAGAAATTCCTCTAGTAATTTATTAGGATATCCCCATGTAATCCCAGGTGTAAATTGACGACTGGTGGGAATTTTCTTAACAATATCGTTAGAATTATAATATTGTGACATGCTGCGAAGAAATATGCTAAAAAATCATTTTTTATTAACCAAAAAGATTAAAATTTATCAATATGTTTATCTATATAATTATGTGTTAATACAAATACTGTATTCTAATATTGTTTTTATGCATATTCTATTTGTTTACAAAATCTATTATTGCAAAATCATAAAATTTTTTAATAAACAAAAAAATTATAAAATTTTTGACAACTTTCTTTTTTTAGGTTTACTTATTATTAAATCAATAAATTAAAGACAATATTTAGAAAGTTTGTAGTTTTTTCCTAACTTTGCAATTTACTAAATCTTATATGCGATTACAGATAAATAGGAGAAATTGAATAATGATATAAACCATTTTTAAACATTTTATTGTTGCTATTTAACAAATTTTTAAAAAATGCACCCAGAGAGTTCTAGTTTATTCCCAATTTTGAAATTGACTAAACTTTATATAATTTCAAATAAAAATTAAGAATTTAATTATTATTCAAACAATTATTTGTTAAGAATAAAAATTTATAGTGCTCAAACATACTTGAACACGTACACAAAGTTTTAACAATGAAACCTCCCAGTTTCGAATTCCGACTTTTCCACCTAGGATGTTAAGTATAACATTTTTTATAAAAATTTCTGATCATTTTTCCAAACTGCGGACAATATTTAGTTTTTTTGTCCAAAATTTTGGACAATAACTAAGTGAATTACGAAGTTTTTTCAAATAGTTTAATTAAAATTTTATAGAAATTATATTTAAATTTTAATTAACTTAATTTTTTTTAATTATAATTTTTTATTTCAATTTCTTAATTTCGCATGTTATGTTTACTATAAAATGTTTTTTAAAAATTTTCGATTAGTTTTCCAAACGAATTATTTTCATCTGGGCTTAAAAAAATTTTAATTACAATTTTTCAAAAAAATTTTTTTTTATAATTTCTAAATTAAATTATTATTTATAACTTGAATAATTTATTTTTAAATAAATAGTTTAATATGTTTATGTAAAAGGTATAAAAATATATGAGAATTTAAAATTACTTTCTCTCTCATTATTTTTTCATGTGCAATGATAATTCAATTTATGACGTCAGATTAACAAATGAAACTCTTAATTAGTAACCTACAGTAACCAGTGTTATTTCTTTGCGATTACTTAAATCTGAAAATGAGTGACGAAAATTGTACACTAGAACAACTTAAGGAGAAAATCTCCAAATTAAATGCGGAGATTGAATCATTAAAGAATAGTAAGTAGATAAAATTAAATTTAATCAAATGAAATCTATGCTTATTTTTAAAAAAATAATTATGTTGTTCTTTTCAGCAAATGACATATTCATGGACTCTGACATACTGTCAGAAAGCAGGGATAATAAAACGAATAAGAGAAAGAACAGTAAGTTCTTAAATATAAAATTGTTGGTTAATAATAATTTAGTACATATTCTTTATACATTGGAAAAGGAAAATAATTTTTAGAAATTTTTTTGAAATATGTAGCTAAATAGTGAAATTAATTTTTTATTATTATCAGAAATAAATATAAAGTAAAGTGAAGTAATACACCTATCTCTTATAGATGAACGTGATCAACAAAAGAAGAGAAATAGAATGGTTTGGAGTGGGCAATGGGTGAATTCGAACGTGGAAAATAGCGTATCGTTAAATAAAGAGGAACAGAAAAAAAGTTATTCTTTATTAACCTTTAATTTACAAATTCCACAGAAAATTTCAACGAGTATTATTTTTTATAACAAAATATATAATTTATTTATTTATTATTAAAATAATAATAATTATTATTATTAATAAAATTGCTTAAGAACCGTTTTATAAGAATATTGATAATAATATTTAGAGGCAATGTGGGAATTGTTTGAAGGATTACATTAGCGAAACTAAAAGACACGTATTTAATAGAATCAAAGAGCATGAAAGAGACATAATTGGTAAATTAAAAAATACTGGTTTGTCTACTCATGTTTATGATACTAAACATTCTTTTGATTTCAAAAATGTAAAAATTTTGGATACAGAAACTAACGAATTTAAAAGAAAACATCTAGAAATGCTACATATTCAAAATAACAAATCTAATCATGTTAATTTTTATACAGATATTGATAAACTAAGTAAAATTTATTTTCCATTAATACAATCTTTACATTAAAAATAAATAAATTAAAATAAATATATTTTTTAAATTTAAATTAAATTAAATTCCCGCTTAACGTAATATATGATATATGATATATATAATTCCTACTTTATCATTTTTAAACTTAATCTGTGGAGTTTTTTTAAATTAACCTAAAAATTTGAATGTTTCTCACATGGTGATCATTGTAACGTTCACCATGATTTTTAATATAATGGCTTTTACCATGAATATTTTTACCATGGACTTTTTTACCATCATGGTTTTTGGGAAAATTTTAAATTTTAACCTTTTGTTATATGATTATTAATGTGATTGAACACAAGGTGAGTTTTCTCTCTTTTAATTTGTTTTTTTTTAAATTTTTTCAAATTTGTTCTCTTTGGTGACAATTAATATCTTATAATGATTTTCATTACAGATGTGTTTTTCATTTGCTTATGTTCGTTTTAAGATTTAAAATTTGCCTGATGAGGACTTAATTAAGTCGAAACTTGTAGCAATTTATAGCAATTTATTTGTAATAAACGAACATCTTTAAAACCGTAAAAGGCCTCTAAATATTATTATCAATAATTATTATTATTATTATTTTTTGTTATTATTTATTATTATTTATCATTATTTATTTTTAGGGTTCCGTACACCATAGGTGTACTGACGGAACCCTTATAAAATCACTCGTGTGTCCGTCCCAGCTACGCAAAATGGGCAGTCCCCCCCCCTTAACTTTTACAAATCTCAACCTAGTGAGCTGAAATTCGGTAGGGATCTTCAGTTTTAAGTGCAGATTACAGGAAAAATATAGCGAACCCAATTGACGGACATATTTGCGAACTAGGAGGGAAAGTAATTGAATTTTTTAGAAAAAATTACAAAAAATGACCCTGTCCCCCCTCCTTAACTTTTACAAATCTCAACATTATGAGCTAAAATTCGGTAGGGATCTTAAGTTTCAAGTGTAGATTACAGGAAAAATATAGCGAACCCGATTGACGGACATATTTGCGAACTAGGAGGGAAAGAAATTCAATTTTTTTGAAAAAATTACAAAAAATGACCCTGTTCCTGCGGTTAACTTTTACAAATCTCAACCTGGTGAGTTGAAATTCGGTAGGGATCTTAAGTTTTAAGTGTAGATTACAGGAAAAATATAGCGAACCCGATTGACAAACATATTTGCAAAATAGGAGGGAAAGAAATTCAATTTTTTCGAAAAAAATGCTAAAAATGACCCTGTTCCTGCGGTTAACTTTTACAAATCTCAACATTATGAGCTAAAATTCGGTAGGGATCTTAAGTTTCAAGTGTAGATTACAGGAAAAATATAGCGAACCCGATTGACGGACATATTTGCGAATTAGGAGGGAATTGGTTACCTCCACGTGGTGCATCTTGGAAACAATATCATTGAAAAAAGTAATGATTTTTAAAAATAAAATATTAAAAAAATTTTAAATTAAAATAAATTTCAATGAAATTGACAAAATACCAATAAATAAAAAATTTATTATAATTAATAATATAAGTATCTTTTGTTAGTTTATATCCAATATATTATTTTAAATATTATGTCTAATCAGGTAAAATATATATTTTTTGTTATTTGTAAATAAAACATAAGAATTCAATATAGATTATAGTTATAGTTTTTTTTAATCTATATGTAATAAAAATACATATGTGTACCGAATTTCAGCTCAATATGTTTATATATGTTAATATTAATGTGGATTATAGTTATAGTTTTTTTTAATCTATATGTAATAAAAATACATATGTGTACCGAATTTCAGCTCAATAGGTTTATATATGTTAATATTAATCAATTATATTTCTTATATATATTTTTTTTTATAAAAAATGAGTTTTATTTTGGTGTACGGAACCCTTGATCTTAATGCGAGTGCAACTCGCACTTGCCCGATTTTTTTATTATATTTATTTATTTTTTTTTATTTATTTATTTATTTTTTATTTTATTTATTTATTTATTTTTTACTTTTATTTATTTATTTATTTATTTTTTATTTATTTATTTTCTATTTATTTTTTTTTTATTTATTTCTTTTAGATGCAAAGAGAGGAAGAAAAAGAGGTAAAGCGGGTGGAAAGAGTCGAAGGGATTGGTATCGGAGGAGAAATAATTATGAGAATGGAAGGAATCCTAGAAGTAAAGGAGAGGAAGGTGATATAAGTCAAGAAGGTGAAGGAAAAAGAGGTTATAGTGGAAAACGGGGAGGATGGAGAAGAGGACATCAGGATGGAAGGCGAGGAGGACGAGGGGGTGGAAAATAAAGAAGAGGACGAGGGGGTGGGCAAGGAAGAGGAAAAGCGTTATCATGTCGACCAAATGTCAGTACTGTTATAACCACGACTGCCAGTATTGCGCCAATTGTTAATTTCTGCTTGGGATGTAAATTTTGTTTAAAACTGTGGTGGTTTACTCTAATTCCCTAATATATCTCTCCCTATTATATAAAAACATTTCGCCGCCGCCGCAGAGTCAGGATTTATAAGGGCCCCTTATAGTAAAGGGAACATAGTCATGGTTGGCCCACTGTTGAGGTAGGTCCATAGTCAGAAACAAGTTACATTTGACCTAAATTCAGGTCAATTTAAAGGGCAGTTTTAACCTACAGGTAAAAAATTGACAGGTAATTCCCTCTGCCCTTAAAATTGACCTACATTTTGAGGGCCAATTCCCTCTGCCCTCAAAATGTAGGTCAATTTTAAGGGCAGTTTTGACCTAAACGTCAAAAATTCACAAACAATTCTCTCTAACCTCAAAATGTAGGTCAATTTTAAAGGCAGTTTTAACCTACAGGTAAAAAATTGACAAACTAATCCCTCTGCCCTTAAAATTTATGTCAATTTAAAGGTCAGTTTTAACCTACAGATAAAAAAATGACAAGCAG
Source organism: Leptopilina heterotoma (assembly GCF_015476425.1). NCBI lineage: Eukaryota > Metazoa > Arthropoda > Insecta > Hymenoptera > Figitidae > Leptopilina > Leptopilina heterotoma. The sequence continues at coordinate 471,824 of NW_025111155.1, forward strand.
TTCCCTCTGCCCTCAAAATGTAGGTCAATTTTAAGGGCAGTTTTGACCTAAACGTCAAAAATTCACATACAATTCTCTCTGACCTCAAAATGTAGGTCAATTTTAAGGGCAGTTTTAATCTATAGGTAAAAAATTGACAAACAATTCCCTCTGCTCAAAAAATTTAGTTCAATTTTAATGGCAGATTTAACCTGCAGGTCAAAAAATGACAAACTAATCCCTCTGTCCTTAATATTCATGTCGATTTGAAGGGTAGTTTTAACCTACAGGTAAAAAATTGACAAACAATCTCCTCTGCTCTCAAAATGTTGGTCAATTTTAAAAGATTTTGACCTAACCGTAGAAAATTGACGAAGAATTCCCGCTGTCCTCAAAATTTAGTTCAATTTTCAGAGCAGTTTTTATCTACACCGTATAAAAATTTTAGAGAAAACTCCTTCTGACTTGACCTTTCCTCAAAATTTAGGTCAAATTTGACATATTTTTAACCTACTTTTTAAAAAAGCAAATTAATTAGGATATTTCAAGAGGTCGTTACCTTATATTAAAATTTGATAAAATTTTTGACCTATAGGTTAAAAGAAGCTTGACTTAAAATTTAATAGTAAGTTTAAATCAATAAAAGATGTTATAAACTGACATCTATTTTTTAAAATTTTATTAAAATTTATTTCCCTTTAGAGAAAAACATAACCTCAAACTTAGTTTAAAAGTTATAGGTGAGGGAGTAAAAATAAAACGCCAAAATTAGGTCAAAATAATAGGTGGGAAAGCAAACATAACTTTAAAAATAAATAGATTCAAAATACAAGTCAAAATTTAATCTAATTATTCACATATAGGTTGAAAAAAGGTAAATAACAATTGTTTCATTACTTCGAAATCCATGTGTACTTTGTCATATACTTATTGTAATTTATTATGATGCATTCTTCATATTAAAAAAACATTATTTGAAATTTTTTAAAATTAAAATAAATATAAAAAATACAGATAGGGAGTTGTATGTAATTTATTATGATCCTTTTCACCACTAAAACCGCGGCTTTCAAATATTACAATTTTTTCTAAAAAGGAGACCGAAACAAGCCTGGTAGCACCATGGCTTCAGTTCGCTAACTCCTTTTCACCTCCAAAACAATAAGACTTGATTTTTGAATATATTTTTTAGATAAATACCGTAACAAGCCTGGGGGCACCCTGGCTTCAGTTTTATAACTCTTTTACACCACTAAAACCGCGGCTTTCAAATATTACAATTTTTTCTAAAAAAGGAGACCGTAACAAGCCTGGTAGCACCATGGCTTCAGTTCTCTAACTCCTTTTCACCTCCAAAACAATAAGACTTGATTTTTGAATATATTTTTTAGATAAATACCGTAACAAGCCTGGGGGCACCCTGGCTTTAGGTTTCCAACTCCTTTTCACCACTAAAACCGCGGCTTTCAAATATTACAATTTTTTCGTAAAATCTGACCGCAACAAGCCTGGGAGCACCCTGGCTTCAGTTTTATAACTCTTTTACACCACTAAAACCGCGGCTTTCAAATATTACAATCTTTTCTAAAAAAGGAGACCGTAACAAGCCTGGTAGCACCATGGCTTCAGTTCTCTAACTCCTTTTCACCTCCAAAACAATAAGACTTGATTTTTGAATATATTTTTTAGATAAATACCGTAACAAGCCTTGGGGCACCCTGGCTTTAGGTTTCCAACTCCTTTTCACCACTAAAACCGCGGCTTTCAAATATTACAATTTTTTCTAAAAAGGAGACCGAAACAAGCCTGGTAGCACCATGGCTTCAGTTCTCTAACTTCTTTTCACCTCCAAAACAATAAGACTTGATTTTTGAATATATTTTTTAGATAAATACCGCAACAAGCCTGGGAGCACCCTGGCTTCAGTTCTCCAACTCCTTTTCACCACTAAAACCATGTCTTTTGAACATTGCAATTTTTTCATAAAATGCAGACCGGAACAAGACTGGAAGCACCCTGGCTTTAGGTTTCCAACTCCTTTTCACCACTAAAACCGCGGCTTTCAAATATTACAATTTTTTCTAAAAAAGGAGACCGTAACAAGCCTGGTAGCACCATGGATTCAGTTCTCTAACTCCTTTTCACCTCCAAAACAATAAGACTTGATTTTTGAATATATTTTTTAGATAAATACCGTAACAAGCCTGGGGGCACCCTGGCTTTAGGTTTCCAACTCCTTTTCACCACTAAAACCGCGGCTTTCAAATATTACAATTTTTTCGTAAAATCTGACCGCAACAAGCCTGGGAGCACCCTGGCTTCAGTTTTATAACTCTTTTACACCACTAAAACCGCGGCTTTCAAATATTACAATCTTTTCTAAAAAAGGAGACCGTAACAAGCCTGGTAGCACCATGGCTTCAGTTCTCTAACTCCTTTTCACCTCCAAAACAATAAGAGTTGATTTTTGAATATATTTTTTAGGTAAATACCGTAACAAGCCTGGGGGCATCCTGGCTTCAGGTTTCCAACTCCTTTTTACCACTTAAACCGCGGCTTTCGAACATTGCAATTTTTTCGTAAAATCTGACCGGAAATAGTCTGGGAGCACCCTGGCTTCAGTTTTCCAACTCCTTTTCACCTCCAAAACAATAAGACTTGATTTTTGAATATATTTTTTAGATAAATACCGTAACAAGCCTGGGGGCACCCTGGCTTCAGGTTTCCAACTCCTTTTCACCACTAAAACCGCGGCTTTCAAATATTACAATTTTTTCGTAAAATCTGACCGGAACAAGACTGGGAGCACCCCGGCTTCAGTTTTCCAACTCCTTTTCACTACTTAAACCGCGGCTTTCGAGCATTGCAATTTTTTCGTAAAATCTGACCGGAACAAGCCTGGGAGCACCCTTGCTTCAGTTTCTAACACTGTTTCACCACTAAAACCGTGCCTTTCCAATATTACAATTTTTTTCTAAAAAAGGAGACCGTAAGAATCCTGGGCGCACCCTGGCTTCACTTTTCAAACTCCTTTTTACCACTAAAACCGCGGCTTTCGAAAATTGTAATTTTTTTATAAAATGCAGACCGGAACAAGCCTGGGAGCACCCTGGCTTCAGGTTTCCAACTCCTTTTTACCACTAAAACCGCGGCTTTCAAATATTACAATTTTTTCGTAAAATCTGACCGCAACAAGCCTGGGAGCACCCTGGCTTCAGTTTTATAACTCTTTTACACCACTAAAACCGCGGCTTTCAAATATTACAATTTTTTCTAAAAAAGGAGACCGTAACAAGCCTGGTAGCACCATGGCTTCAGTTCTCTAACTCCTTTTCACCTCCAAAACAATAAGAGTCGATTTTTGAATATATTTTTTAGGTAAATACCGTAACAAGCCTGGGGGCATCCTGGCTTCAGGTTTCCAACTCCTTTTTACCACTTAAACCGCGGCTTTCGAACATTGCAATTTTTTCGTAAAATCTGACCGGAAATAGTCTGGGAGCACCCTGGCTTCAGTTTTCCAACTCCTTCTTACCACTAAAACCATGTCGTTCAAAAATTGCAATTTTTTTCATCAAATGAGACCGAAACAAGCCTGGGAGCACCCTGGATTCAGTTTTCCTACTCCTTTTCACCTCCAAAACAATGGGATTTGAACTTTAAAAAATTTTTGTGGTGAATAAAGAATGTAACAAGCCTGGAAGCACCCCGGCTTCAGTTTTCCAACTCCTTTTCACCTCCAAAACAATGGGATTTGAACTTTAAAAAATTTTCGTGGTGAATAAAGAATGTAACAAGCCTGGAAGCACCCCGGCTTCAGTTTTCCAACTCCTTTTCACCTCCAAAACAATGGGATTTGAACTTTAAAAAATTTTCGTGGTGAATAAAGAATGTAACAAGCCTGTAAGCACCCCGGCTTCAGTTTTCCAACTCCTATTTACCACTAAAACCATGTATTTCGAACATTGCAATTTTTTCATAAAATGCAGACCGGAACAAGCCTGGGAGCACCCTGGCTTCAGTTTTCCAACTCCTTTTCACCACTAAAACCATGTCTTTCGAACATTGCAATTTTTTCATAAAATGCAGACCGTAAGAAGCCTGGGCGCACCCTGGCTTCAGTTTTCCAACTCCTTTTCACCACTAAAACCATGTCTTTCAAAAATTGCAATTTTTTTCATCAAATGAGACCGAAACAAGCCTGGCAGCACACTGGCTTCAGTTTTCCAACTCCTTTTCACCTTCAAAACAATGAGACTTGATCTTTGAAATTGTTTTTTTTATAAATACCGTAAGAAGCTTGGGAGCACCCGGGCTTCACTTTTCAAACTTCTTTTTACCACTTAAACCGCGGCTTTCGAAAATTGTAATTTTTTTATAAAATGCAGACCGGAACAAGCCTGGGAGCACCCTGGCTGCAGTTTTCTAACTCTTTTTCATCACTAAATCCGCGGCTTTCGAATATTACAATTTTTTTCTAAAAAAAGGAGACCGAAACAAGTCTGGGAGCACCCTGGCTTTCGTTTCAAACGCCTTTTCAGCACTAAAACTGTAGCTTTCGAAAATTGCAATTTTTTTCTTAAAATGCAGACAGAAACAAGCTTAGGAACTCCCTGGCTTCATTTTTCTACGCCTTTTAACCTCTTAAACCACAGCTTTCGAACATTGCAACCTTTCCGTCAAATGAAGATCAGCTGAAGTCTGGGAACGCCTTAGCTTTAATTTCCAACTTCTTTCCACCTCAAAAACGGCAGCTTTCGAACATTGCGAATAAAATAATGTAAAACATGATTATTCAATTTTTATAATAAAAAATAATATGGCAAATGCTTGAATCAACGTGCGACTCAAATGTTTTTATTTAATGTATATTACGTCTTTATTAATTTAACTTTTTATCTTTATAACTTTTTTATCATTTCAAAAATATAATTTATTAAATATTAATTTTTTAACTAAAAACTTCGTGGCATTTAATTTACTCGTCCACTTTTCTCTTTTTACCTTCCGGTTGGTCTGTAGTTTCCTCTGAATTCTTACTATTGTAAAATTTATTTTATTAGTCACATTGTAATAGATACTTAGGTATTTACCATTATTAAATTTTTAATCATTCTTATTGTGAAATATTATATCTAGATTATTTGTAAATGAAATACCTGTTCGCCTTTTCTTTTTCATTTTCTGATAAATCATCTTCATTTTTACTCGACTCTATTTTTTTTAGATTTGTTGTCATTCTCTTTATTGCGTTTTCTGGGATTCGGCAGAGTATTACACTGACTATTCAGACAATCTATGTATTTGTCATATGCGAATCCTTTCGCCTTCAATTTAACATAATCTATAAAATTTTTTGAAAACTTAGAATCATTTTAAATACTGTATTTTTCAACAGCGTTGCCAGAAAATTCTGATTTTAAAATGCCATGGCTTTCCCAGGTTTTCCAGACCTTTTTTAAAAAAATTTTAAATTCAAATATAAGATTGTTTAAAATAATTTTTAGATATTTGCAAAAGAAAAAACAAATCAATTAAATTAACAATAAAATATTAGTAATATTATTGATTTTTTATTCTACAAATTAATTTCTTGCTTAAAATCGCGAAATGAAATTATATAACTAGAAATAATAATTTTTTAAAAGTTTTTTTATCCAAGAGATCGAATTTTTATTGAATCAGATTTTATAGAACAAAAATATAATGAGTAGAATTTTCTTATACTGAAGAATTTTTCTTTAGTTGAATTTTCAATTTAATAAAACTTCTATTTATTTAATTTTAAATATAACAGATTATCTACTTTAAGGAATTTTCATCTAACAGAATTTTTTATTGAAATTTATATATATTAAAGTTTTTTAAGATTTTTATTTTTAAAAATTTCTATTTAAGGATTGTTTATTTGATCAAATTTTTACTTCTCTTAATTCTTATTTTGCAGAATTTTCATGTAGTTAAATTTCTATAAACTGAAATTTTATTTTAACAAATTATTATTTTATTATATTATTTTATATTTATTATTTTGTAAACCGGGAAAACCCTTGGAATTTTTAACTATAGAATCACTAGACACCTCGAATCTTTTCTAAGTATTAAGATAAATTTATACATACTGTAGACAGCATTTCTAATATCTTCTGGGATCGCTTTGCCTTGTCTTCCATTTCTTGAATGACCAAGAGCGGTCATCGTTTTTAGTTCGTCTTTACCAACTAAAGCCAACATCAATCGCCTTGTTATTTCTTCAGGACGCTTTCGGAATCGAGAGTATTCAATCTCACGTTTGGGATCAATAAATACCTCGTTGTTAATTACCATAACCGAGGATGTAAGTGGTAAGGCATTTTCACCAGAGGTCTTGTTCGTTAACTATTCAGACGGATTAAATACAATTAAACTTTAGATAAATAAATCAAGCCGATTAATAAAAAAAATTCTCTCATAATTTTAGTCCTTTGGGATGGTAATTCTTCGCCAAACAAATTTATAAACTAATAAAATGACTACATCGATTGTGGATCAATTAAGGCTCTTAAATTTGTCACAAAAATTTCTGTACAACATTTACTTCAATTAAAAATAGAATATTTTAGCTTTTTTACAGATTTTGATCCACCACTGGTGCATTCATCCTAGTAATAAATTTTTTATTCAATTAATTAAGAAAAATAAATAGTTAAATGAACTATACTCCAAAATACCCCAAAACTTCTACCCTTTTCCCCACGTATATTATATTATTATTATATTATTATTATATTATTATTATTATTACGTATTATTATACGTATATAAATATTCGTCTAAATTTAAAATTCTTTGCGAAGAATTACCACTCGGTAAGACTACGAATTTCCAAAGATTGAAAAAAAACTTTTTAAAGTTTAATCACTTTATCTAAAAACATGATTTTATTATAAATGATAACTGACTGGATTTGCAGTTGTTTCTTCACGTAACTTATTTTGAGCAAAGATAGCTAGTTTCCCAAGAAATGTGACAATTTCCGGAGTTACTAAAAAGGAAATTACATTTTTAATTAAATATAAATTAGTTAAATGAAATTTTTAATTATTAAATTATTATTATAATTATACATTAATAAATTATAAAAATATATAATTACATATTATATTATTATATTAAATCATTAGTTAATTTTTTAATTACATTAATTAAATGAATAAATTTAAATAATATAGATAACAAATTAATACTATTTTTAAAAAACCAATTGTAACCTTTTGGAAACACCAAATTCATAAATTCTAATACGCTTTTTGAGGAATTTGATGATCTTAAAGAATTTTTATCATTTTGCTGTTCCTGTGTCGTATAAACATTTCCGCCAAGTTCTTGATTTTTAGATCCAACACCTTTAAAAATATTTTTAAGATTTTTAATATTTTTAAGATAGAATTGTTAATTAGTTGCTGATAAATTAGGTATGAAAAACTTTCTAAAACTAAAGCCGACTTGAGCTAGAGAATTTGTGATGTGTGTCAAATAATAAAAATTTGAAAACTTGATACCCTAAATTTTAAATAAATATAATTCTCTTGTTTATATATTATTCAGGATTCCACAGAAATAAAGAAAATAAGACAAAAAATTTGGAAATTGAAATTATTAAGAAAACAGGGAAAAAATTAGAAATATCTCTCCGAAGTAATACAAAATTATAATATTTTTAGAAATGTAATGATTAAAATTTAGTTTCTAAATATTTATTTAAATTTTTACTCTATAAAAATATTGACTTTTATAATTACGAACATTTTTGAAATTTTTTATCTCAGCCAGAAAAAATTGATTAAAATTAAATTCATAAATTTGAAATTTACACCTAAATTCTGTCTTGAAATTTGGTGAAAATTAGTTTAAAAAACATCAATTTTTGGAGGTATCCCCGATTATAATTTACTAGCTTCAAACTTTTCACTTTCTATTTTTTACCTTTCGCGACTATTGTTTTTGGTCCATTCGAAGTTTCAATCGCCGATTCCTCGCTATCGGAAATTTCCATTCTTGTTTCTACGATTTTCATAGTTTCGGTACGATTCAACGATTTCTGAGAATTTCCACCTTTAAAAAGTCGGAAAATTCTAACAAAATTATAATTTTCTATTACTTATTATTTATTTCTATTACAAATCTATAAAAAAAAAACGAAAAAATTTTTGTTCTGAAATTTTTATTAAAATTTTTACTCTTTAAAAATATTGACTTTCATAATTGCGATCATTTAAAAAAATATTTATTTCGGTTAGGGAAATAATTTTTAAATAAAATAGAATTAATGTGAAAAATAACAATTTTTGGAGGCGCACCGGATTATAATTTACTAGCTTTAATTTTTTCACTTTCTATTTTTTACCTCTCGCGACTATTGTTTTTGGACCCTTCGAAGTTTCAATCGCCGATTCCTCGCCATAGGAAATTTCAACTCCTTTCTCTACGATTTTCACAGTTCCGGTACGATTCGCCAATTTCTGAGAACTTCCACCTTTAAATAGTCAGAAAATTCTATCAAAATTGCTGCAAAATTATAACATTTGAAGAAGTGTAACAAATAAAATTTTGTTTTGAAATTTTAATTTAAATTTTAACTGTCCTAAAATATTTACTTGTATAATTGCTAACACAGGGTTGCAAAAAAAATTTAACTTTGTTTTTTCCTGACTTTTCCCTGATTTCCAGACAGAATTTTCACTTTTTTCCTGATACTAAAGAATATTCTGATTCACTCTAAAAATGATTAGAAGCTCTAAAAATATTCTAATATTTGCGAATTTCTTTAATTTTAAAATTATTGGTAAACAATTATTTAATCATTGCCATTTATCCATTAAAATTAAGATTTCCAAAAATTTAAAATTCATATCTTTTGAAATTTAATAACGTATAAGAATATTATAATAAAAATGAAGAAGTTAATCACTCCGAGTCGAAGACTCGGAGTAATCGATTTCTTCATGTTTGTGTAATAATTAACGACAATAACAATTCATGTTAAAATGCTTTTAATATTTAATTATTATTTAAAATTTTAACAGAAATTTATTTTTAAATTAATTTTTATTAGAAAATTCTACGAGAATTCAATTATTTGAATACAAAAATAAATAATTTATAAAATTAATTAAATTCATGCAATAAATTTTATTAAATTTTGTTAAATAAATTGAAATTTTTTAAAGTTTATTAAAATTTTTAACAATAATTTAATTCTTGAGAAGGATTTCGCTACCTTTTTATAAATATAATTTAATTAAAAACGAGATTTTTAAAAAAACTTTTGAAAATAATTTAATTTCTGCAAAGTATTTTATTACTTTTCAAAAAAATTGAATGCTTGTGATAAATTTTGATAATTATGAAAATAATTGAATTTTGGAAAAGTATTTTATTAAAATTCCTTTACATAATTGATTTTATGGGAACAGTTTTGGTGCTTAACAAATTAATTGAATTCTTTTGCAGAATCACTTAAAAATTATTTGAAAATAGTTGGGGAGCGTTCACAAATTACGTAACATTATAAAGGGGGAGGGGTCTAGCTATTTGTTATGTACAGCAGAAAAAATGGCGCTAATGTGTGCAACAGTGTATCACATGGGGGAGGGGGGGTTAAAATTTTCAAAAATTAGCGTTACGTAATTTGTGAACGCTGCGAGCGTTCACAAATATAAATATAAATATAAATACAAATATAAATTTAATGTATTAAATTTCAAAAGATATGAATTTTAAATTTTTGGAAATCTTAATTTTAATGGATAAATGGCAATGATTAAATAATTGTTTACCAATAATTTTAAAATTAAAGAAATTCGCAAATATTAGAATATTTTTAGAGCTTCTAATCATTTTTAGAGTGAATCAGAATATTCTTTAGTATCAGGAAAAAAGTGAAAATTCTGTCTGGAAATCAGGGAAAAGTCAGGAAAAAACAAAGTTAAATTTTTTTTGCAACCCTGTGTTAGCAATTATACAAGTAAATATTTTAGGACAGTTAAAATTTAAATTAAAATTTCAAAACAAAATTTTATTTGTTACACTTCTTCAAATGTTATAATTTTGCAGCAATTTTGATAGAATTTTCTGACTATTTAAAGGTGGAAGTTCTCAGAAATTGGCGAATCGTACCGGAACTGTGAAAATCGTAGAGAAAGGAGTTGAAATTTCCTATGGCGAGGAATCGGCGATTGAAACTTCGAAGGGTCCAAAAACAATAGTCGCGAGAGGTAAAAAATAGAAAGTGAAAAAATTAAAGCTAGTAAATTATAATCCGGTGCGCCTCCAAAAATTGTTATTTTTCACATTAATTCTATTTTATTTAAAAATTATTTCCCTAACCGAAATAAATATTTTTTTAAATGATCGCAATTATGAAAGTCAATATTTTTAAAGAGTAAAAATTTTAATAAAAATTTCAGAACAAAAATTTTTTCGTTTTTTTTTTATAGATTTGTAATAGAAATAAATAATAAGTAATAGAAAATTATAATTTTGTTAGAATTTTCCGACTTTTTAAAGGTGGAAATTCTCAGAAATCGTTGAATCGTACCGAAACTATGAAAATCGTAGAAACAAGAATGGAAATTTCCGATAGCGAGGAATCGGCGATTGAAACTTCGAATGGACCAAAAACAATAGTCGCGAAAGGTAAAAAATAGAAAGTGAAAAGTTTGAAGCTAGTAAATTATAATCGGGGATACCTCCAAAAATTGATGTTTTTTAAACTAATTTTCACCAAATTTCAAGACAGAATTTAGGTGTAAATTTCAAATTTATGAATTTAATTTTAATCAATTTTTTCTGGCTGAGATAAAAAATTTCAAAAATGTTCGTAATTATAAAAGTCAATATTTTTATAGAGTAAAAATTTAAATAAATATTTAGAAACTAAATTTTAATCATTACATTTCTAAAAATATTATAATTTTGTATTACTTCGGAGAGATATTTCTAATTTTTTCCCTGTTTTCTTAATAATTTCAATTTCCAAATTTTTTGTCTTATTTTCTTTATTTCTGTGGAATCCTGAATAATATATAAACAAGAGAATTATATTTATTTAAAATTTAGGGTATCAAGTTTTCAAATTTTTATTATTTGACACACATCACAAATTCTCTAGCTCAAGTCGGCTTTAGTTTTAGAAAGTTTTTCATACCTAATTTATCAGCAACTAATTAACAATTCTATCTTAAAAATATTAAAAATCTTAAAAATATTTTTAAAGGTGTTGGATCTAAAAATCAAGAACTTGGCGGAAATGTTTATACGACACAGGAACAGCAAAATGATAAAAATTCTTTAAGATCATCAAATTCCTCAAAAAGCGTATTAGAATTTATGAATTTGGTGTTTCCAAAAGGTTACAATTGGTTTTTTAAAAATAGTATTAATTTGTTATCTATATTATTTAAATTTATTCATTTAATTAATGTAATTAAAAAATTAACTAATGATTTAATATAATAATATAATATGTAATTATATATTTTTATAATTTATTAATGTATAATTATAATAATAATTTAATAATTAAAAATTTCATTTAACTAATTTATATTTAATTAAAAATGTAATTTCCTTTTTAGTAACTCCGGAAATTGTCACATTTCTTGGGAAACTAGCTATCTTTGCTCAAAATAAGTTACATGAAGAAACAACTGCAAATCCAGTCAGTTATCATTTATAATAAAATCATGTTTTTAGATAAAGTGATTAAACTTTAAAAAGTTTTTTTTCAATCTTTGGAAATTCGTAGTCTTACCGAGTGGTAATTCTTCGCAAAGAATTTTAAATTTAGACGAATATTTATATACGTATAATAATACGTAATAATAATAATAATATAATAATAATATAATAATAATATAATATACGTGGGGAAAAGGGTAGAAGTTTTGGGGTATTTTGGAGTATAGTTCATTTAACTATTTATTTTTCTTAATTAATTGAATAAAAAATTTATTACTAGGATGAATGCACCAGTGGTGGATCAAAATCTGTAAAAAAGCTAAAATATTCTATTTTTAATTGAAGTAAATGTTGTACAGAAATTTTTGTGACAAATTTAAGAGCCTTAATTGATCCACAATCGATGTAGTCATTTTATTAGTTTATAAATTTGTTTGGCGAAGAATTACCATCCCAAAGGACTAAAATTATGAGAGAATTTTTTTTTATTAATCGGCTTGATTTATTTATCTAAAGTTTAATTGTATTTAATCCGTCTGAATAGTTAACGAACAAGACCTCTGGTGAAAATGCCTTACCACTTACATCCTCGGTTATGGTAATTAACAACGAGGTATTTATTGATCCCAAACGTGAGATTGAATACTCTCGATTCCGAAAGCGTCCTGAAGAAATAACAAGGCGATTGATGTTGGCTTTAGTTGGTAAAGACGAACTAAAAACGATGACCGCTCTTGGTCATTCAAGAAATGGAAGACAAGGCAAAGCGATCCCAGAAGATATTAGAAATGCTGTCTACAGTATGTATAAATTTATCTTAATACTTAGAAAAGATTCGAGGTGTCTAGTGATTCTATAGTTAAAAATTCCAAGGGTTTTCCCGGTTTACAAAATAATAAATATAAAATAATATAATAAAATAATAATTTGTTAAAATAAAATTTCAGTTTATAGAAATTTAACTACATGAAAATTCTGCAAAATAAGAATTAAGAGAAGTAAAAATTTGATCAAATAAACAATCCTTAAATAGAAATTTTTAAAAATAAAAATCTTAAAAAACTTTAATATATATAAATTTCAATAAAAAATTCTGTTAGATGAAAATTCCTTAAAGTAGATAATCTGTTATATTTAAAATTAAATAAATAGAAGTTTTATTAAATTGAAAATTCAACTAAAGAAAAATTCTTCAGTATAAGAAAATTCTACTCATTATATTTTTGTTCTATAAAATCTGATTCAATAAAAATTCGATCTCTTGGATAAAAAAACTTTTAAAAAATTATTATTTCTAGTTATATAATTTCATTTCGCGATTTTAAGCAAGAAATTAATTTGTAGAATAAAAAATCAATAATATTACTAATATTTTATTGTTAATTTAATTGATTTGTTTTTTCTTTTGCAAATATCTAAAAATTATTTTAAACAATCTTATATTTGAATTTAAAATTTTTTTAAAAAAGGTCTGGAAAACCTGGGAAAGCCATGGCATTTTAAAATCAGAATTTTCTGGCAACGCTGTTGAAAAATACAGTATTTAAAATGATTCTAAGTTTTCAAAAAATTTTATAGATTATGTTAAATTGAAGGCGAAAGGATTCGCATATGACAAATACATAGATTGTCTGAATAGTCAGTGTAATACTCTGCCGAATCCCAGAAAACGCAATAAAGAGAATGACAACAAATCTAAAAAAAATAGAGTCGAGTAAAAATGAAGATGATTTATCAGAAAATGAAAAAGAAAAGGCGAACAGGTATTTCATTTACAAATAATCTAGATATAATATTTCACAATAAGAATGATTAAAAATTTAATAATGGTACATACCTAAGTATCTATTACAATGTGACTAATAAAATAAATTTTACAATAGTAAGAATTCAGAGGAAACTACAGACCAACCGGAAGGTAAAAAGAGAAAAGTGGACGAGTAAATTAAATGCCACGAAGTTTTTAGTTAAAAAATTAATATTTAATAAATTATATTTTTGAAATGATAAAAAAGTTATAAAGATAAAAAGTTAAATTAATAAAGACGTAATATACATTAAATAAAAACATTTGAGTCGCACGTTGATTCAAGCATTTGCCATATTATTTTTTATTATAAAAATTGAATAATCATGTTTTACATTATTTTATTCGCAATGTTCGAAAGCTGCCGTTTTTGAGGTGGAAAGAAGTTGGAAATTAAAGCTAAGGCGTTCCCAGACTTCAGCTGATCTTCATTTGACGGAAAGGTTGCAATGTTCGAAAGCTGTGGTTTAAGAGGTTAAAAGGCGTAGAAAAATGAAGCCAGGGAGTTCCTAAGCTTGTTTCTGTCTGCATTTTAAGAAAAAAATTGCAATTTTCGAAAGCTACAGTTTTAGTGCTGAAAAGGCGTTTGAAACGAAAGCCAGGGTGCTCCCAGACTTGTTTCGGTCTCCTTTTTTTAGAAAAAAATTGTAATATTCGAAAGCCGCGGATTTAGTGATGAAAAAGAGTTAGAAAACTGCAGCCAGGGTGCTCCCAGGCTTGTTCCGGTCTGCATTTTATAAAAAAATTACAATTTTCGAAAGCCGCGGTTTAAGTGGTAAAAAGAAGTTTGAAAAGTGAAGCCCGGGTGCTCCCAAGCTTCTTACGGTATTTATAAAAAAAACAATTTCAAAGATCAAGTCTCATTGTTTTGAAGGTGAAAAGGAGTTGGAAAACTGAAGCCAGTGTGCTGCCAGGCTTGTTTCGGTCTCATTTGATGAAAAAAATTGCAATTTTTGAAAGACATGGTTTTAGTGGTGAAAAGGAGTTGGAAAACTGAAGCCAGGGTGCGCCCAGGCTTCTTACGGTCTGCATTTTATGAAAAAATTGCAATGTTCGAAAGACATGGTTTTAGTGGTGAAAAGGAGTTGGAAAACTGAAGCCAGGGTGCTCCCAGGCTTGTTCCGGTCTGCATTTTATGAAAAAATTGCAATGTTCGAAATACATGGTTTTAGTGGTAAATAGGAGTTGGAAAACTGAAGCCGGGGTGCTTACAGGCTTGTTACATTCTTTATTCACCACGAAAATTTTTTAAAGTTCAAATCCCATTGTTTTGGAGGTGAAAAGGAGTTGGAAAACTGAAGCCGGGGTGCTTCCAGGCTTGTTACATTCTTTATTCACCACGAAAATTTTTTAAAGTTCAAATCCCATTGTTTTGGAGGTGAAAAGGAGTTGGAAAACTGAAGCCGGGGTGCTTCCAGGCTTGTTACATTCTTTATTCACCACAAAAATTTTTTAAAGTTCAAATCCCATTGTTTTGGAGGTGAAAAGGAGTAGGAAAACTGAATCCAGGGTGCTCCCAGGCTTGTTTCGGTCTCATTTGATGAAAAAAATTGCAATTTTTAAACGACATGGTTTTAGTGGTAAGAAGGAGTTGGAAAACTGAAGCCAGGGTGCTCCCAGACTATTTCCGGTCAGATTTTACGAAAAAATTGCAATGTTCGAAAGCCGCGGTTTAAGTGGTAAAAAGGAGTTGGAAACCTGAAGCCAGGATGCCCCCAGGCTTGTTACGGTATTTACCTAAAAAATATATTCAAAAATCGACTCTTATTGTTTTGGAGGTGAAAAGGAGTTAGAGAACTGAAGCCATGGTGCTACCAGGCTTGTTACGGTCTCCTTTTTTAGAAAAAATTGTAATATTTGAAAGCCGCGGTTTTAGTGGTGTAAAAGAGTTATAAAACTGAAGCCAGGGTGCTCCCAGGCTTGTTGCGGTCAGATTTTACGAAAAAATTGTAATATTTGAAAGCCGCGGTTTTAGTGGTAAAAAGGAGTTGGAAACCTGAAGCCAGGGTGCTCCCAGGCTTGTTCCGGTCTGCATTTTATAAAAAAATTACAATTTTCGAAAGCCGCGGTTTTAGTGGTAAAAAGGAGTTTGAAAAGTGAAGCCAGGGTGCGCCCAGGATTCTTACGGTCTCCTTTTTTAGAAAAAAATTGTAATATTGGAAAGGCACGGTTTTAGTGGTGAAACAGTGTTAGAAACTGAAGCAAGGGTGCTCCCAGGCTTGTTCCGGTCAGATTTTACGAAAAAATTGCAATGCTCGAAAGCCGCGGTTTAAGTAGTGAAAAGGAGTTGGAAAACTGAAGCCGGGGTGCTCCCAGTCTTGTTCCGGTCAGATTTTACGAAAAAATTGTAATATTTGAAAGCCGCGGTTTTAGTGGTGAAAAGGAGTTGGAAACCTGAAGCCAGGGTGCCCCCAGGCTTGTTACGGTATTTATCTAAAAAATATATTCAAAAATCAAGTCTTATTGTTTTGGAGGTGAAAAGGAGTTGGAAAACTGAAGCCAGGGTGCTCCCAGACTATTTCCGGTCAGATTTTACGAAAAAATTGCAATGTTCGAAAGCCGCGGTTTAAGTGGTAAAAAGGAGTTGGAAACCTGAAGCCAGGATGCCCCCAGGCTTGTTACGGTATTTACCTAAAAAATATATTCAAAAATCAACTCTTATTGTTTTGGAGGTGAAAAGGAGTTAGAGAACTGAAGCCATGGTGCTACCAGGCTTGTTACGGTCTCCTTTTTTAGAAAAAATTGTAATATTTTAAAGCCGCGGTTTTAGTGGTGTAAAAGAGTTATAAAACTGAAGCCAGGGTGCTCCCAGGCTTGTTGCGGTCAGATTTTACGAAAAAATTGTAATATTTGAAAGCCGCGGTTTTAGTGGTAAAAAGGAGTTGGAAACCTGAAGCCAGGGTGCTCCCAGGCTTGTTCCGGTCTGCATTTTATAAAAAAATTACAATTTTCGAAAGCCGCGGTTTTAGTGGTAAAAAGGAGTTGGAAACCTGAAGCCAGGGTGCCCCCAGGCTTGTTACGGTATTTATCTAAAAAATATATTCAACAATCAAGTCTTATTGTTTTGGAGGTGAAAAGGAGTTAGAGAACTGAAGCTATGGTGCTACCAGGCTGGTTTCGGTCTCCTTTTTAGAAAAAATTGAAATATTTAAAAGCCGCGGTTTTAGTGGTAAAAAGGAGTTGGGAACCTGAAGCCAGGGTGCCCCCAGGCTTGTTACGGTATTTATCTAAAAAATATATTCAAAAATCAAGTCTTATTGTTTTGGAGGTGAAAAGGAGTTAGAGAACTGAAGCCATGGTGCTACAAGGCTTGTTACGGTCTCCTTTTTTAGAAAAAATTGTAATATTTGAAAGCCGCGGTTTTAGTGGTAAAAAGGAGTTGGGAACCTGAAGCCAGGGTGCCCCCAGGCTTGTTGCGGTCAGATTTTACGAAAAAATTGTAATATTTGAAAGCCGCGGTTTTAGTGGTGAAAAGGAGTTGGAAACCTGAAGCCAGGGTGCCCCCAGGCTTGTTACGGTATTTATCTAAAAAATATATTCAAAAATCAAGTCTTATTGTTTTGGAGGTGAAAAGGAGTTAGAGAACTGAAGCCATGGTGCTACCAGGCTTGTTACGGTCTCCTTTTTTAGAAAAAATTGTAATATTTGAAAGCCGCGGTTTTAGTGGTGTAAAAGAGTTATAAAACTGAAGCCAGGGTGCCCCCAGGCTTGTTACAGTATTTATCTAAAAAATATATTCAAAAATCAAGTCTTATTGTTTTGGAGGTGAAAAGGAGTTAGCGAACTGAAGCCATGGTGCTACCAGGCTTGTTTCGGTCTCCTTTTTAGAAAAAATTGTAATATTTGAAAGCCGCGGTTTTAGTGGTGAAAAGGATCATAATAAATTACATACAACTCCCTATCTGTATTTTTTATATTTATTTTAATTTTAAAAAATTTCAAATAATGTTTTTTTAATATGAAGAATGCATCATAATAAATTACAATAAGTATATGACAAAGTACACATGGATTTCGAAGTAATGAAACAATTGTTATTTACCTTTTTTCAACCTATATGTGAATAATTAGATTAAATTTTGACTTGTATTTTGAATCTATTTATTTTTAAAGTTATGTTTGCTTTCCCACCTATTATTTTGACCTAATTTTGGCGTTTTATTTTTACTCCCTCACCTATAACTTTTAAACTAAGTTTGAGGTTATGTTTTTCTCTAAAGGGAAATAAATTTTAATAAAATTTTAAAAAATAGATGTCAGTTTATAACATCTTTTATTGATTTAAACTTACTATTAAATTTTAAGTCAAGCTTCTTTTAACCTATAGGTCAAAAATTTTATCAAATTTTAATATAAGGTAACGACCTCTTGAAATATCCTAATTAATTTGCTTTTTTAAAAAGTAGGTTAAAAATATGTCAAATTTGACCTAAATTTTGAGGAAAGGTCAAGTCAGAAGGAGTTTTCTCTAAAATTTTTATACGGTGTAGATAAAAACTGCTCTGAAAATTGAACTAAATTTTGAGGACAGCGGGAATTCTTCGTCAATTTTCTACGGTTAGGTCAAAATCTTTTAAAATTGACCAACATTTTGAGAGCAGAGGAGATTGTTTGTCAATTTTTTACCTGTAGGTTAAAACTACCCTTCAAATCGACATGAATATTAAGGACAGAGGGATTAGTTTGTCATTTTTTGACCTGCAGGTTAAATCTGCCATTAAAATTGAACTAAATTTTTTGAGCAGAGGGAATTGTTTGTCAATTTTTTACCTATAGATTAAAACTGCCCTTAAAATTGACCTACATTTTGAGGTCAGAGAGAATTGTATGTGAATTTTTGACGTTTAGGTCAAAACTGCCCTTAAAATTGACCTACATTTTGAGGGCAGAGGGAACTGCTTGTCATTTTTTTATCTGTAGGTTAAAACTGACCTTTAAATTGACATAAATTTTAAGGGCAGAGGGATTAGTTTGTCAATTTTTTACCTGTAGGTTAAAACTGCCTTTAAAATTGACCTACATTTTGAGGTTAGAGAGAATTGTTTGTGAATTTTTGACGTTTAGGTCAAAACTGCCCTTAAAATTGACCTACATTTTGAGGGCAGAGGGAATTGGCCCTCAAAATGTAGGTCAATTTTAAGGGCAGAGGGAATTACCTGTCAATTTTTTACCTGTAGGTTAAAACTGCCCTTTAAATTGACCTGAATTTAGGTCAAATGTAACTTGTTTCTGACTATGGACCTACCTCAACAGTGGGCCAACCATGACTATGTTCCCTTTACTATAAGGGGCCCTTATAAATCCTGACTCTGCGGCGGCGGCGAAATGTTTTTATATAATAGGGAGAGATATATTAGGGAATTAGAGTAAACCACCACAGTTTTAAACAAAATTTACATCCCAAGCAGAAATTAACAATTGGCGCAATACTGGCAGTCGTGGTTATAACAGTACTGACATTTGGTCGACATGATAACGCTTTTCCTCTTCCTTGCCCACCCCCTCGTCCTCTTCTTTATTTTCCACCCCCTCGTCCTCCTCGCCTTCCATCCTGATGTCCTCTTCTCCATCCTCCCCGTTTTCCACTATAACCTCTTTTTCCTTCACCTTCTTGACTTATATCACCTTCCTCTCCTTTACTTCTAGGATTCCTTCCATTCTCATAATTATTTCTCCTCCGATACCAATCCCTTCGACTCTTTCCACCCGCTTTACCTCTTTTTCTTCCTCTCTTTGCATCTAAAAGAAATAAATAAAAAAAAAATAAATAGAAAATAAATAAATAAAAAATAAATAAATAAATAAATAAAAGTAAAAAATAAATAAATAAATAAAATAAAAAATAAATAAATAAATAAAAAAAAATAAATAAATATAATAAAAAAATCGGGCAAGTGCGAGTTGCACTCGCATTAAGATCAAGGGTTCCGTACACCAAAATAAAACTCATTTTTTATAAAAAAAATATATATAAGAAATATAATTGATTAATATTAACATATATAAACCTATTGAGCTGAAATTCTTTCCTTCCTAGTTCGCAAATATGTCCGTCAATCGAGTTCGCTATATTTTTACCTTAATCTTCACTTAAAAATGAAGATCTCTACCGAATTTCAGCTCACTAGGTTGGGATTTGTAAAAGTTAACCGCAGGAACAGGGTCATTTTTTGTAATTTTTTCAAAATAATTGAATTTCTTTCCCTCCTAGTTCGCAAATATGTCCGTCAATCGGGTTCGCTATATTTTTCATGTAATCTGCATTTGAAACTAAAGATCTCTACCGAATTTCAGCTCACTAGGTTGAGATTTGTAAAAGTTAACCGCAGGAACAGGGTCATTTTTTGTAATTTTTTCAAAAAAATTGAATTTCTTTCCCTCCTAGTTCGCAAATATGTCCGTCAATCGGGTTCGCTATATTTTTCCTGTAATCTACACTTGAAACTTTAGATCCCTACCGAATTTTAGCTCATAATGTTGAGATTTGTAAAAGTTAAGGGGGGGGACAAGGTCATTTTTTGCAATTTTTTCGAAAAAATTGAATTTCTTTTTCTCCTAGTTCGCAAATATGTCCGTCAATCGAGTTCGCTATATTTTTCCTGTAATCTACACTTGAAACTTAAGATCCCTACCGAATTTTAGCTCATAATGTTGAGATTTGTAAAAGTTAAGGGGGGGACAGGGTCATTTTTTGCAATTTTTTCGAAAAAATTGAATTTCTTTCCCTCCTAGTTCGCAAATATGTCCGTTAAACGAGTTCGCTATATTTTTCCTGTAATCTACACTTAAAACTTAAGATCCCTAACGAATTTTAGCTCATAATGTTAAGATTTGTAAAAGTTAACCGCAGGAACAGGGTCATTTTTTGTAATTTTTTCAAAAAAATTGAATTTCTTTCCCTCCTTGTTCGCAAATATGTCCGTCAATCGAGTTTGCTATATTTTTCCTGTAATCTACACTTGAAACTTAAGATCCCTACCGAATTTTAGATCATAATGTTGAGATTTGTAAAAGTTATGGGGGGGACAGGGTCATTTTTTGCAATTTTTTCGAAAAAATTGAATTTCTTTCCCTCCTAGTTCGCAAATATGTCCGTCAATCGAGTTTGCTATATTTTTCCTGTAATCTACACTTGAAACTTAAGATCCCTACCGAATTTTAGATCATAATGTTGAGATTTGTAAAAGTTAAGGGGGGGACAGTGTCATTTTTTGCAATTTTTTCGAAAAAATTGAATTTCTTTCCCTCCTAGTTCGCAAATATGTCCGTCAATTGAGTTCGCTATATTTTTCCTGTAATCTACACTTAAAACTTAAGATCCCTACCGAATTTTAGATCATAATGTTGAGATTTGTAAAAGTTAAGGGGGGGGACAGGGTCATTTTTTGCAATTTTTTCGAAAAAATTGAATTTCTTTCCCTCCTAGTTCGCAAATATGTCCGTCAATCGAGTTTGCTATATTTTTCCTGTAATCTACACTTGAAACTTAAGATCCCTACCGAATTTTAGATCATAATGTTGAGATTTGTAAAAGTTAAGGGGGGGACAGGGTCATTTTTTGTAATTTTTTCAAAAAAATTGAATTTCTTTCCCTCCTAGTTCGCAAATATGTCCGTCAATCGGGTTCGCTATATTTTTCCTGTTATCTACACTTGAATCTTAAGATCCCTACCGAATTTTAGCTCATAATGTTGAGATTTGTAAAAGTTAACCGCAGGAACAGGGTCATTTTTAGCATTTTTTTCGATAAAATTGAATTTCTTTCCCTCCTATTTTGCAAATATGTTTGTCAATCGGGTTCGCTATATTTTTCCTGTAATCTACACTTAAAACTTAAGATCCCTACCGAATTTCAACTCACGAGGTTGAGATTTGTAGAAGTTAAGGGGGGGGACAGGGTAATTTTTTTAATTTTTTCGAAAAAATTGAATTTCTTTCCCTCCTAGTTCGCAAATATGTCCGTCAATTGGGTTCGATATATTTTTCCTGTAATCTGCATTTAAAACTGAAAATCCTTACCGAATTTCAGCTCACCAGGTTGAGATTTGTAAAAATTAAGGAGGGGGGACAGGGTCATTTTTTGTAATTTTTTCTGAAAAATTCAATTTCTTTCCCTCCTAGTTTGCAAATATGTCCGTCAATTGGGTTCGCTATATTTTTCCTGTAATCTGCACTTAAAACTGAAGATCCCTACCGAATTTCAGCTCACTAGGTTGAGGTTTGTAAAAGTTAAGGGGGGGACAGCCCATTTTGCGTAGCTGGGACGGACACACGAGTGATTTCATAAGGGTTCCGTCAGTAAACCTATGGTGTACGGAACCCTAAAAATAAATAATGATAAATAATAATAAATAATAACAAATAATAATAATAATAATAATAATAATAATAATTATTGATAATAATATTTAGAGGCCTTTTACGGTTTTAAAGATGTTCGTTTATTACAAATAAATTGCTATAAATTGCTACAAGTTTCGACTTAATTAAGTCCTCATCAGGCAAATTTTAAATCTTAAAACGAACATAGGCAAATGAAAAACACATCTGTAATGAAAATCATTATAAGATATTAATTGTCACCAAAGAGAAAAAATTTGAAAAAATTTTTAAAAAAAACAAATTAAAAGAGAAAAAACTCACCTTGTGTTCAATCACATTAATAATCATATAACAAAAGGTTAAAATTTAAAATTTTCCCAAAAACCATGATGGTAAAAAAGTCCATGGTAAAAATATTCATGGTAAAAGCCATTATATTAAAAATCATGGTGAACGTTACAATGATCACCATGTGAGAAACATTTAAATTTTTAGGTTAATTTAAAAAAACTCCACAGATTAAGTTTAAAAATGATAAAGTAGGAATTATATATATCATATATTACGTTAAGCGGGAATTTAATTTAATTTAAATTTAAAAAATATATTTATTTTAATTTATTTATTTTTAATTTTTTAATGTTTCATGCTCTTTGATTCTATTAAATACGTGTCTTTTAGTTTCGCTAATGTAATCCTTCAAACAATTCCCACATTGCCTCTAAATATTATTATCAATATTCTTATAAAACGGTTCTTAAACAATTTTATTAATAATAATTATTATTATTATTTTAATAATAAATAAATAAATTATATATTTTGTTATAAAAAATAATACTCGTTGAAATTTTCTGTGGAATTTGTAAATTAAAGGTTAATAAAGAATAACTTTTTTTCTGTTCCTCTTTATTTAACGATACGCTATTTTCCACGTTCGAATTCACCCATTGCCCACTCCAAACCATTCTATTTCTCTTCTTTTGTTGATCACGTTCATCTATAAGAGATAGGTGTATTACTTCACTTTACTTTATATTTATTTCTGATAATAATAAAAAATTAATTTCACTATTTAGCTACATATTTCAAAAAAATTTCTAAAAATTATTTTCCTTTTCCAATGTATAAAGAATATGTACTAAATTATTATTAACCAACAATTTTATATTTAAGAACTTACTGTTCTTTCTCTTATTCGTTTTATTATCCCTGCTTTCTGACAGTATGTCAGAGTCCATGGATATGTCATTTGCTGAAAAGAACAACATAATTATTTTTTTAAAAATAAGCATAGATTTCATTTGATTAAATTTAATTTTATCTACTTACTATTCTTTAATGATTCAATCTCCGCATTTAATTTGGAGATTTTCTCCTTAAGTTGTTCTAGTATACAATTTTCGTCACTCATTTTCAGATTTAAGTAATCGCAAAGAAATAACACTGGTTACTGTAGGTTACTAATTAAGAGTTTCATTTGTTAATCTGACGTCATAAATTGAATTATCATTGCACATGAAAAAATAATGAGAGAGAAAGTAATTTTGAATTCTCATATATTTTTATACCTTTTACATAAACATATTAAACTATTTATTTAAAAATAAATTATTCAAGTTATAAATAATAATTTAATTTAGAAATTATAAAAAAAAATTTTTTTGAAAAATTGTAATTAAAATTTTTTTAAGCCCAGATGAAAATAATTCGTTTGGAAAACTAATCGAAAATTTTTAAAAAACATTTTATAGTAAACATAACATGCGAAATTAAGAAATTGAAATAAAAAATTATAATTAAAAAAAATTAAGTTAATTAAAATTTAAATATAATTTCTATAAAATTTTAATTATACTATTTGAAAAAACTTCGTAATTCACTTAGTTATTGTCCAAAATTTTGGACAAAAAAAACTAAATATTGTCCGCAGTTTGGAAAAATGATCAGAAATTTTTATAAAAAATGTTATACTTAACATCCTAGGTGGAAAAGTCGGAATTCGAAACTGGGAGGTTTCATTGTTAAAACTTTGTGTACGTGTTCAAGTATGTTTGAGCACTATAAATTTTTATTCTTAACAAATAATTGTTTGAATAATAATTAAATTCTTAATTTTTATTTGAAATTATATAAAGTTTAGTCAATTTCAAAATTGGGAATAAACTAGAACTCTCTGGGTGCATTTTTTAAAAATTTGTTAAATAGCAACAATAAAATGTTTAAAAATGGTTTATATCATTATTCAATTTCTCCTATTTATCTGTAATCGCATATAAGATTTAGTAAATTGCAAAGTTAGGAAAAAACTACAAACTTTCTAAATATTGTCTTTAATTTATTGATTTAATAATAAGTAAACCTAAAAAAAGAAAGTTGTCAAAAATTTTATAATTTTTTTGTTTATTAAAAAATTTTATGATTTTGCAATAATAGATTTTGTAAACAAATAGAATATGCATAAAAACAATATTAGAATACAGTATTTGTATTAACACATAATTATATAGATAAACATATTGATAAATTTTAATCTTTTTGGTTAATAAAAAATGATTTTTTAGCATATTTCTTCGCAGCATGTCACAATATTATAATTCTAACGATATTGTTAAGAAAATTCCCACCAGTCGTCAATTTACACCTGGGATTACATGGGGATATCCTAATAAATTACTAGAGGAATTTCTTCAGCAAAATTGAATGTGTAATTTCCGATCGTAGATATATTACCGTAGATATACCATACGAATTTTTTGTATGGAATATTCTTATAGAATACTATACCCGTTTTATCGAATAAAATTACACGAATTTCTATCAAATTTTGAATTGCAGTTATTACCAAGATAAGAAAAAAGGGGAATATTTTTTATAAAAATCAGGAAAAAGTCAAAAAAATTTCAATATATTAATCGTTAACAATTTATTTAATTTCTTAAATTACTAAATTCAGTAAGAAGAAACATTATATAGTTTGTTTAAGTTATAAGTTTTTATATTTACTGAATAAATTTTATACTCACTATAATTAATTCATTTTTAATATTCAAATGTACTCAATAATTAAGAAATTTGAGAGAATTTTTTTTATCCGATTAAAAAACACAAAATTTTTATATTCAATACTATAACTATATTGCAATAATTTTACTTGATAAAAATCAAATAAACTACGGGAAAATACAAAATATATATAATGGTTATAAGAGGACATGAAACAAAAAATTGTATTTTTAAATGTTTATTATTAATTAAGTTATTAATTAATTATTATTCAAGGGTTCATTATTCTATTCTACTAAAAGTATATATTTTGAAAACAATAAAATATATTTATTATTATTTTTACTTTTATGAAATTGCTGAGATATATGGAAATAATAAATCATCTTACTGAATTCGATGAAATATTTTCTTCATGCCGCAGTTCTTGTAGAATTCTATTTCGTGTTGATTGTGAGTAATTATGGAAATCTTTATATCGACTCATTCTTAATTTTTAATTATAATTACTTCTGTTAAAATATACTTTTTATTTCATGCGTAAAAAAAAGAATTATTTTTTTTCTTTTTTTATTAGTGTCATTAAAAAAATATTTCACTTTTTATTTTCAATTTTATTTTTTTATATCATATGACACATTTGTCGTCGTAATGAAAAATCGTTTCTCAATTTAAAAAAGTGAAAAACAAAAAGGTTGAAAAATGAATTTAGGAAAAAAACTTTATTTTACTTTAATTTAATTATAGAAATATTTACAAAATTGAATATAATTGACAATTGAAAAAAGAAAAGCAAAAATATAAATAATTTTAAAATACCTGTGCATGGATAGATACATTTTTATTCAAATAAATTTGAAAATATTTAATACTTTTTTTGGTATTTTCACTGCATTGAATTAATGGTCAAACTTCAGTTTATTGACATGACATTCAGTGTAAAAGACTGATTACGAGAAACATGTCTTCAAAAAAAAAAATGTTTTGCCTAATTTTATGGTGCGAAGATCAGTGTTATAGTGTGCACGAAGAATCAGAGGATTCAAAAAATATTCCCGATGGAGAGGAGACTGAAATATTCGAAGAAGGAGTAGCGTACAGGGCTGTAATTTTGGCAAGAAGTGGTAAATATTGTTTTATCAAAATGAATTTTTAAATTTAGTTTATCAATTGTATATTAAATAATTGAATAATAATATAATTATATTAATATATAATTATAATAATATAATTTAATAATAAATTATAAATAAAAATTGCTATGGTTTAATTTTTAGAATTATGTAAATTTCTTGATAAAATTGAATTAATTTTTTAAATTTTAATAAAATTCTTTGAAATAATTTCATTATTTTTAACACTTCTTCATGAAATGTAATTATTTATAGAAATTTTGCAATAAAATTTGTTTAAGAATTCAATTATTATATCAATACGATTTCGACTAAATTTTTCCAGAGAATTTTTCATTTTTTTAAAAAAAATGTGTATTCAATATAATTTCTTAATATAATTAAATTATTTTTTTAAACCTTTAGTAAAATTGCTAAAACAAACAATTATTTATAAAAATTTGAATATAATTCTTTGAAGGATTCAATTAATAAATCTTAGCCTTATGAGTTCAATGTATAAATTGTCATTTTTGTAATTTCAAAATAAAAAAATTTTTATTACATGTTTAATTAATTGTATTTTGCAGTATTAAAAATTAGTCTTTCTACAATATTTTATAAATATTTTTATGTTCGAGAATGTTAAAATAAAGTTACAAATTGAATTGTAATTTCAGATTAAATACTATTTTCTTTATTTAATTTTTGTTATTTTTAATCTTCAAAGCATTATGTTAGAATTTCATTAATTTCAAAATTTAAAACATTTTAAAATAGAAAAATTACAAAAAATTTGGGACACAAAAAGTAAAAAAAAATAACTTACTTCAAATTGCAATAAGATTACTGGAATATAACGATTATTAATATAGATTATTATTAAACATACTATTTACCCTTTAAAATGTTCTATTTTGTTAAATTATTTATTTTAATTTATTTATATTTAATTTGAATAAGTTTAATTTAAAATTTACTAATTAAAAATTCAATATTTTAGAAGACCGGAAGTAATTAATGTCCTTGGAAGTTTTAAAGGAAGGAAAAATAATAAATAATTTGAAAATTCCACCAAAAACTGCTTCGAAGAAAAACGATGCCATGTCAAGGAGCAAAAATTCGAAATAAGGAAAGAAATGCAGTTCAAAATAAAGTCAACGACGAAATAAACAAATTGAATTCGATATCAACTATGATTAGTGCGCATACAACTTCGAAGGAAAAGGGTAAATCATTATTAAAAAAATTTTTAATTTATATAGTTTTATAATAAAATTGTTTATATTCTTTGTTTTACAAAAATTATTTTAAAAGTAATGTTTAATAAAAATTCTGTAAAAAAATGGAAAACTTATAATAAAAAAAGCAAAATTAATTAATAATTAAAATACAATAACTATTAGATTACTAAAATATCAAACATATGTTCTAAAAAACTCAATTGATTACATAAATTATGAATCGAAACTTTTAGATAATTAAATAAACTTACAAATAATAATCTAGAAATATTTTTAAAGCAGGTAAATCGAGAAGAAAGAACGAGAAGGACCACGGAAATCGCAAGAAAAAATCAACATTCCAAACAGATGAGAATATTTCAGCTGGGAAAGACGAAAATTCAGCTCAAGTTCCTAAACCAAGAGTCTCAAAAGGTTATTTTGATTGCAAAATCTGTATATATCTGCATCTATAGTTTGTTTAATTGCATTTAATTTGAAATCAGATAAACAGGCCTTGGATATTAATTAATTTTTCAAATTTGGTTGCAACAAAATAACACATTTTAAAAATTTCAATGGAAAATTTTAAAGTGTAAAAATATTGTTTATTAACTAGTAAAAATTTTATTAATATATGTTATTGTAAAAAGTAATTCTTAGAATTTTCTCAATCTTACTTTATTAAATTCAATTATATTCAATGTTTTTAATTATACATATTTCCGTATTGAATACATTACACATTTCCGTTTTGAAGAAAATCCAATTATTTTAATAAAATTATATTACAATATTTTTGAAAAATAAATTTTTAAAAAGCTTTCTGGAAGCTTAAATTGTCTTCTTTATTGGAAATTTTCACTAGAATCTCAAGGAAAGATTCCGCACTTGGCAAACTAATATTTGATATAAATGTGAAAAATAATTACAAAATGTTTTTAAAGGAGGTAAGCCAGAAAGCAAGAAGAAAGAAGCTGAGTTCGACAACCAAGAACAAAGGGAAATTGCAAGTTCTCAAAGTGATAATTCAGAAAATGAAGATTCAGAAACTGAAATTGTTATCGAGGGTACAGAAGTTTTAGAATCCAAAATCGCGGAAGGTATTTATAAGAAAACTGTTAAATAATATCCATTCGCTTTATTTTTGAAATTATAAATACTTTGAGAATCATTTGTTTGTTAAAAAATTAAATATTTTTACAGGGCATGACTCGAACAAAAATGGAAGGGAAATTAACGTTAACTCAGGAAATAAAATTGCAAATTTGAGGGGAAAAAAAGGGGTTGAAATTCTTCAACCAAGTACCTCAAAAGGTAATTTTTTGCTTGACCTAAAAATCATAAAAATGATTTAGTTTTGATTTAGAGACATTTTTTTATCATAAAGAGAATTATTTACAAAATTATACAAGTGCTGAAATAAACTTTAATAATTACAGAATAACTAGAGAAACCAAGTTAAAGTTTGATTTCTCTACTACTTATTAAAATAGTAGTACTTATTAAAATAGTATTTAAAAAAAAAATAAATTGATTCTGGATAATAAAACATTTAATTGATATATTTTAATGATTAAAACGATTTAATTTTTTTATTTAATTTCGAAAAGGGGTCAACTCTGACAACTAAAATACCAATTTTTTCCAAGTCACTGTAAAATTTCAAAAAACCAAATTCAGCCTTTTTGAAATTCACTATTCAATTAAATCCTTAATCAAGGTGTCTACTAACCGGGAAATAGTCGGGAATTTAATTTGACCGAGAAAAATCGGGAATTTTATGTCAAACCGGGAATTTGTCATCAAATTAAAAAAATTGTTATTTTAAACTGTTTTTAAAAAATTGCTTTTTATTTCAATTTTTATAAATATTTATTCTGTTCTCTAAATTTGAATTAGTTGAAAATAATTAATTTGATAGTGAAAAATCAAACACTGATTCAAATATAATATGTAAATAAATTTTAAAAAAATTATTGAATTAATAGAAATTTTGTAAAATTCAGAACTGAAAATAATTAAATTTGTTAAAGAATTTCATTACAAACTTCTTAACGCAAAGAATTTTCAAAGTATTTTAATTTAATAATTGAATTTTATAAAGAGTTACATTTCTAAAGTATTAATATTTCTTAGGGACCAAGATTAATGATTAAAAGTTTTATCAGTTAATTTAAAAAAACATACGCAATTAAAGTTTTTTAATGGAATCAATTTTTGCTTCTAAAAGCATTTTATAAAAATTATATTATTACACTGTGTGACAAAAAAAAATTGCTTGCACTTTTATAGAGACCTATCACAAGTTGTAGGTCTAGTAGAGCTAAGAAAAAAGGTATGGTCGATTTTTCCCATACACCCCCAAAATATTATTTTATGTCCAAAAAACCGTTTTTGGTACTTTTATGTGAATAATCACTCGTAACGTAGCTAATTTTTATCCGATTTATAAATTTTTTTTTAGTTTGAATCTGTGAAAACATACCTTTTTGACAGTACATTAACCATTTTTTTAAAATAAAAACTGACGAAACTGCAGTTAAAAGAATTTGGGATTTTTTGATTTTTTATTCACTTTTTCAACTTTGACGCTGTTTTGTTGATACTATTAAGTCTTACAAATCGTCGAATGAGCTATGTTTGAATGAAATTGAATAAAAATTGACGGAGTTGTGTGAATATTAAAATTTTATGATTTTTTCACTCAATTTTCAGGTTTATAGCTGATTTGGAATTTGCATCAGAACTTGATATAAAGAATTAAAAAATTAAAAAGCACATGTTTTTATTAATATACATGTGGGTATGTAGCGTATATGTACTTTAAGAAAATAGTAAAACAGAATTTTAATTTTAACATTATCTTTGTTGACAATCTTTTTTTTAATTAAGTAGTAGGAAAAGACAATAGAAACCAAGATTTAAAAAAAATGTTTGGAGGGTATTCTTTTTTTCAAAAGTGTTTGCTTGACCTTTTCCGTTTATAGGATTCATCACTCGTTTCCCGTTTAAGCGACCAGCAATAATCACTAAGCATGTTGATGGAGCTTTTTCCTTGGAATCGTTTTTCAATGTCCGATATTTCCTGGTGAAATCGTTCACCCTGCTCATCACTCATCTTTCCTAGGTTTTCAGGAAAGAAATTCAGATGTGAGTGAAGAAAGTGGATTTTAATGGACATATTGCATTCCATTTCTTCATATGCACTCAAAAATTCGTCAACTACTGCAACATAATCAGGACTCTTATGATTTCCAAGAAACTTTTCACACAAAGCCTTAAAACTCTCCCAAGCTCGTCTTTCCACTACAGTTAACTTTCTCGCGAATTCATCATCTCTCATTAGTTTTCGAATTTGAGGGCCTACAAGGATTCCTGAAATTAATAAAAACAGCTCTTTCACCATTTTACGCATGCAGAACTACCTACTTCTTAATATGTTTTTTCAAAGAAAATTCGTATATATATAACATAAGTTTATTTTTTATTTTTTTTTGTAATACATTTTCTGTCTCGTAAGGTGATTTTTAATTAAAAAATTTTAACAATTAGTTGTTTAGAAAAAAAAATTGAAAAGGATGAAAAATAGAAATTTTTTTTGTATTTTTAGACCTCAAATTTAATTTTAGAACCAAAAACATATTTCTATATAAAGGTAGTGTGTGAAAGGGTTTAAAAATGTAGGAAAGTTATAAACTGACAAAAAACAAGAATCACAGGATACCTCCTTTTAGCTTTGCCTCACTCATTTTAGGGAATACATCTTCTTTCAGATAACGAAACGCTTCGCCGTCGAATTTTAATTTTTTCAAGAACTGTTTCACGTACCCAAGTTTCAAGTGTAGTGGTGGTAAAATGGAATTTTCTGACCGTATTAGTGGAGGATTTAAAACATTTTTCTGGCCAATTTTAAACAGGTGACGTGATGGTCATTCTTTTCTTGCATACCTATTTGGGGCACGACTATCCCACTCACATAGATAGCATGGATGCTTGGTGTAACCACCTTGCATTCCAAATAAAATTGTGAGCACTTTTAAGTCGCTGACTATTTTCCACTTATACTCAGTGTAATTGATGACACGAAGTATTTTTTCCAAATTGTCGTATGTTTCCTTCATGTTGGTTGCGTATGCTAACGGAATTGATGGCAATTTGTTTCCATTGTGTAATAACACAGCTTTTAAGCCTATAAGAGTAATAATAATAATAATAAAAATAAAAAATAATAATAATTAATAATAATAATATTAATAATTTTGAAAATCAAAATTCAAATAAAGAATGTGATGAATATGATTCATCATATTGAGAGAGGACTTACTCGTGCACGATCCATCAATGAAGAGTCGCCACTCATCGGATACGTGATCGTAGTTCAAGAGGTAGAAAAGTTCAGACACATTTGAACAATAAACAAATTTTTCATTCTCATCATCAGCTTTAAAAATTTCTCTGAAAAAAATACGATCATCGTTCCGGGATAGTGTTATTTTGAAGTCATCTTCTGTTAAATTCCACTGCTTAATTCGAGAAGCGAGCATCTCAGACTGTCTTCTTGATAAACCTAAATCACGCGAAAGATCCTTAAAGTCTCTATTTGATACGAAATGTCGTTCGTTTGAGTTTGTCGCAGGGGGAACATATTCTTCATCTTCAGCTTCCTGAACATCAACTTCATGATCATCAACTGGACTATTATTTACGACTTCGACCTTTTTCGATTTAGGAACTGCGGTTGAATTAACCTCGTCAAGCAGGATTAATGGTTTCGTTGCAGTTTCAACATCAGCGTACTTTATGCGTTTACGCGTTTTATAATGATGGCCACGTACGTCTGTGTTACAGAAATAGCAGTCCTTTGGTTTATGATAAGGCTGATGGTGCCATATCATCGGAGCAGATAATGAAATTCGTACATTGAGGCAACTTTTCGATTTCCATTTCTTGAACTTCGACGAACACTCGACACATACGTACTCTGGTTCATACCAGCGATCAGAGGAAGTGTATTGGAGATTGAAGAACTCGTTGTAGCTATCAATTACAGCTTTATTATTTTTTAATTCCAAACGATGTTTCTTATCCACGAACAAACCACATATAAAACAAAACTTATTACTGTTATCACACATTTCTTAATCATAATTTCAACCTGACTACTGAAACTTTAAATGACGGAGACTGTCAAATAAACATTCTCTTGTTATTAAAGGCGCGGTCTGAACTTAGGTTCAATAATAAATAATTGAATGTGAAAGTCGCATCTATCCGATTGTTCGATACAAAAAATCATAAAATTTTAATATTCACACAACTCCGTCAATTTTTATCCAATTTCATTCAAACAAAGCTCATTCGATGTGGAACTAAATTTACTATTAAGCTCTTATGTTGAAAAAAATTTGTAAGACTTAATAGTATCAACAAAACAGCGTCAAAGTTGAAAAAGTGAATAAAAAATCAAAAAATCCCAAATTCTTTTAACTGCAGTTTCGTCAGTTTTTATTTTAAAAAAATGGTTAATGTACTGTCAAAAAGGTATGTTTTCACAGATTCAAACTAAAAAAAAAATTTATAAATCGGATAAAAATTAGCTACGTTACGAGTGATTATTCACATAAAAGTACCAAAAAACGATTTTTTGGCCATAAAATAAGATTTTGGGGGTGTATGGGAAAAATCGACCATACCTTTTTTCTTAGCTCTACTAGACCTACAACTTGTGATAGGTCTCTATAAAAGTGCCAGATCACTGTCACACAGTGTTATTCAATATTTATAATTATAAAACTACTCTTAAATTTTTATTAATTTAAATTCTGAATGTTAAAATAAATTATATTTATTTATTCTTTGAACAAAATAAATTTTTATTACTTATTAAGTAAATAATTAATTATTACTGCTTATTATTTTCATATATAATAACATTCTCTCCAAGGATTAAACTACTTTTAAAATATATTTTTAAAAAATGGTAAAACTGTTTGTTACAATTATTTTCCAATTCAATTATTTTCTATCCTAAACTAAAATAATTAAAAAAACATTGTTAACAAATTTAAAGAAACTCGTCAAAATAATTTAATGATTTACAATAAATTTCTTCTAACTGGAAATTTTGTTGAATGAAAATAGTAGACACCCTGTTAATAATTATTAACAGGGTAATATATTATTATATTATATTATTATAAATAGTTTATATTATTATTATTATTATTATTAATAATACTAAGTAATAAACTTACATGAAGTTTGATAGCCTGGTGTGCATATTTTAAACCTCCTCAAATTAAGTTAACTATATTTCCTCACATTTTTATCTTTATAATGAAACAAAAAATATTTTTAAAGGTGAAAGTATGAACTTTGATATTGAAAATAACCAAAATCGTCAAAGTCCTTCTGAAGGCGCGGTAGCAATTGTGGATTCCTGTTTTCCAACTGGTTAGTATTGATGATTTAAAATTAATACTACAATCTCTATTTAAAAATTTAACTTTAACTTTATAAGTGAAAAGTACTTTTATGTGGAAACTTACTTTTATTTTCTTAACACCTGTCAAATTTGAATGTCAATTTATAGAATAATTTAACCGTCACTAATTTAAAATATAGTTCACGATGAAAAAAATTATGAATAATTGTAATAAATAGAATTATTTATATTTTAGTAACTCAAGAAATCGTACAGTTTTTAAAGTCACTTGCGTCATATGCAGAGGGAAAATTGGGCATTAATACATCTACAAGTGCAATAGAAAACCAGCCGCCCAACATTGAATCAAAGAAAGTCCAGATTATAAATGACGAAATTGTTATCTCAAAGACAAATGAAATAGAATTTACGAGATTTCAAAAACGACCGGAGGAAATGGTAAGAAGACTTATGCTGGAGTTGGTAGGCAAAGAAGAATTAAAAACAATGACTGCTCTTGGACACTCAAGAGTCGGTAAACCGGGAAAAGCAATCCCCGAAAAAGTCCGAAATGCAGTATATAGTACGTATTTTTTTGTCCTACATGTAAAAGATTTTCTGGAGATTTTCGGGAAATTTAACGTAGGATGATTCCAAATAACTTCTTACATCATTTCTGTGGATTTTTCGAGAATCCATCCTATGTAATCAAATCCCAAGAATTTGTTTTCATTTTAAAAGATATTTTGTACAAAATATTCGGGAACACTGGGTAATCAAATAAAGAAATTTCCAAAAGTCGACAAACTTAAATTTCCTGAAAATATTATTACGTAGATGACAAAAAGTTAAAAGAATATCAATAATAATATAATATATATATATTTATACATATATAAATTATTTAAAAATATTATTTAGATTATGTGAAGACAAAATCAAAAGGAATAATCTATGAAAAATATATAGACACTTTAAATAGTCAATGCTGCACTCTCCGAAATCCCAGAAAAAGAATTTACATCCCAGTAGACAAATGAAACAAAAAAAAATCCGGAGAAGGAAGACGAAGAAAGTGAAGAATCAGAGAATAACAAAAAAGAAGATTTGGAGCGCAAGGATGAATCAATTCCAAAGAAAAAAAGGACTGAATAATAAAAAAGAAAAAAAATTTATATCAAATTATTGTCTTGGATTAAATCTCATTCATTATTAGAAAAATGTATGTTATTTTTTAGTAAAATATTATTAGGTAAATAATTAATATCAAAGTTCTATGTGGCTGTTTTGCAAGTGAAAAAATGATAAAAAAGAGATACCACAGTTGTTCCGGGGTTGTTAATTTAATAAAATAATAAGAAAATTTTAAAAGTTCTTATGCGGCGGTTTTGTGGGTAAAAAGACTTTTCAAAAGTGATGCCAGGGTTGTCTCAGGGATGGAAAAACCGAAAATTAAAAAGAAATCTTTCCAAGTCCTTATACGGCAGTTTTGCAGGTAAAACGACTTTTAAAAAGTGATGCCAGGGTTGTCCCGAGGTTGGCAATTCAGAAAGAGTCAAAAGAAAAATTTCAAAGTTTCTCTTCGGCGGTTTTGAGGGTGACAAAAAAGGTAAATGGTGATGCCAGGGTTGTCCCGGGGTTGGTAATTCTAAAAAAGTAAAAAGATAAATTTCAAAGTTCATCTTCGGCGGTTTTGCGGGTGAAAAAAATGGTAACTGGTGATGCCACGGTTGTCCCGAGGTTGGCAATTCCGAAAAAGAAAAAATTCAAAGTTCCTCTGCGGCGGTTTTGCGGGTGAAAAAAATGGTAAAAGGTGGTGCCAGGGTTGTCCCGAGGTTGGCAATTTAGTAAAAGTTAAAAAAAAAATTCAAAGTTCCTCTGCGGTGGTTTTGCGGATGAAAAAAATGGTAACTGGTGATGCCAGGGTTGTCCCGGGGTTGGCAATTCCAAAAAAGAAAAAGTTCAAAGTTCCTCTGCGGCAGTTTTGCGGGTGAAAAAAATGGTAAAAGGTGGTGCCAGGGTTGTCCCGAGGTTGGCAATTTAGAAAAAGTAAAAATAAAATTTCAAAGTTCCTCTGCGGTGGTTTTGCGGGTGAAAAAAATGGTAAATGGTGATGCCAGGCTTGTCCCGAGGTTGGCAATTCAGAAAAAGTAAAAAGATAAATTTCAAAGTTCCTCTGCTGCGGTTTGGCGGGTGAAAAAAATGGTAAAAGGCGCTGCCACGGTTGTCCCGGGGTTGGCAATTCTAAAAAAGTGAAAAGATAAATTTGAAAGTTCCTCTGCAGCGGTTTTGAGGGAGACAAAAGAGGTAAATGGTGATGCCAGGGTTGTTCCGGGGTTGTTCCGGGGTTGGCAATTCTAAAAAAGTAAAAAGATAAATTTCAAAGTTCCTCTTCGGCGGATTTGCGGGTGAAAAAATGGTAACTGGTGATGCCAGGGTTGTCCCGGGGTTGGCAATTCCGAAAAAGTAAAAAGAAAAATTTCAAAGTTCCGTGTATGATGGTGAAAACTTTAGCCGGGGTTTTGTTAGGTTTTTGAACTGGTGATACTTGTGTTTTTCAGCTGCTGTTTAGCCAGGCATTTTGTATACCCTGGAAAGCGTTCATTAGCCAGGGTTTTGCCTCGGTTATGATCTTCCTGGTCCTTGGCTTGTGCCGAGGTTTTAACCAACTTTTTGAAACCTTTTCCCAGGGTGCTGCCATCCTTGACTCATTTTTACGCATCATCTCTATATTTCTTTCATTACTAATTTTTAGATTTTCAAGATATATTTTTATCGAATCTTCTAACTTTAAAATCTTTACAATATTGTCATTTATATTGTTTCTCACAGAGCCGATTACATCATAGATGGCGTTTGCTTTAGATTCAATAACTTTGTTTACAGTATTTAAGTTTACTGCATCACCGTTGCTTTCAGCATCAGCTACGTTACAAAGTTTCTTATTTTCAATATTAAAATCTCCTTCACCAGTCAACTTAAAACCAAGCCCTGGTGGACCTCGATATGAAGTTTCTGTGCTTTTAAACTGACGTCCGAATATGTCGATACTCATCATGAAAATGATACAAATTTCTACAACTGTTAATTAATAAACAATTCCAGCTTCTCTCAACTCTTCAATAATTGATATAATCTCATTATTATGACCTGGGATTTCCAGCTGCTTAAGATGCCATAAGCAATCTTAAACGATTAACCAATTTATTAGGATCATCCCTATAAACATAATCAATTTTTGTATCTTCTTGTTGAGTCATATATTCTGGAATTAAACCTTCACCAGAATGTACTGCTATATAGTTTAGATATTTTAAACTCTTTTTATATCTAACAGCGCCATCTGCTTTGTAATATTTTTTATGAGCATTAGTTGATATTACAATATTTTTATAATTTTCCCGATCAACTACACTTAAAACAGCTTCTTCTGGTACTTTTTTGAATAAAAGCTCAAGTAAACCTTTCGTTGCAGGATATGTTTTATTACCTACACTAATATTATGTTGTTAAAAATTTATTCCTGAATTACCAATCATTAATTACCCTTTAGGTAATTTACGAACTCCATATGAAGGATCTAAATCTTTTCTCTTTTCATCCAACATTTGAAGATATAAAATAGCACCATATTTCTCTAATTTATCTCCATCTCCATTATTATCTCCATCATCATCATAATCATCACCGTTATCGTCATCATCATCAGCTGTTGCAAATGATAAGTCATCTCTTAAAAATGAATCATTCTCTCTTTTAACTTCTTGATCTTCTTCAAACTGTAAAGGAAGGTCTCCCTCTCTTTCAATTTTTACTGGTCGAATTTTTTTAACAATTTAAATGTCGTCAACTAATTTCTGAATTGGTGTCTATTATTATTATAACTATCGTTATAAATATGTCTAAGATTCATTTCATCTTGTTTGAATAAAACTAGTAAATTAACATTGTCACGTAATTAATGTTTTGGAATGCGCGCATATGTCTGACATAAATAAAAGCAATCCATAGCTTTGTGTCTTCCCATAGCAAAAAAGGCCTTAATATTATCTTGTTTTCCACATGCTACGTCATCAAATATAAATATTGAGTTTGGTAATGCATTGTTTGGTTCTACAACATCCACATGTTCATTAAATGAAAAGTAGCCAACACCCTCTACTGGTTGCAAAATGTTTTCTAAAAATTTGTATTTTGGTTGATATAAGGGGCGTTCCATAGTTGGAAGAACTTTTGAATCCCAGATTTTGTTTACACTCGGTTAATTTGTTGTGTTTAGGGAGCTTTTAACCCTCCTGCGTACCGTGACGAGTATACTCGTCCAAACTAAGTTGTTACCAAATGCGCGAGGACGAGTATACTCGTCCAAATATTTTTTCTCATAACTTTTAAACAAATTAACTTTAACACACGAGACAAAGTGTAACTTACAGTGTAAGGTTCATAGTTAATGATACATACATAATAAAGTCTCCAATTAAAGTATTTGTTAATAAACAAAGTATTAAATATTTGTTATAAACAGTAGAGGATAGGTCACAAAATACAAGTTGGAAATACATACTTCTCTTAAAAAATTGTTTGATTTTAATGAAACTTGGTATCTCAAGGGTATTTGGAGTTGCTGATTAAGAATCTGAAGCCAGATTTAAAAAATACAAAATGGCGGATCCAATATGGCGGATAAATTTTTAAAAAATTCATCCAAATTTCTTGAAAATTTATAATCTGGGGTTTTTGAGGTCGCTGATTACGAATATAAGGTCAAATTAGAAAAACTCAAAATGGCAGATCCAATATGGTGGATGAAATTTTCAAAAATTTATCCTTTCTTGAAAATTTATTATCGGGGGTTTTTGAGGTCGCTGATTACGAATCTAAGGTCATATTTAAAAATTTTAAAATGGAGGATCCAATATGGCGGATGAATTTTAAAAAAATTGTTTGATTTTAATGAAACTTGGTATCTAGGGGTTTTTGGGGTCGCTGATTAAGAATCTGAAGCCAGATTAATAAAATCAAAAATCGCGGATTTAATATGGCGGATGAGTTTTTCAAAAATTCATCCAAATTTCTTAAAAATTCATAATCGGGGGTTTTTGAGGTCGCTGATTACGAATCTAAGATCAGATTAAAAAATTTAAAATGGCGGATCCAATATGGTAGATGAATTTTAAAAAAATTGTTTGATTTTAATAAAACTTGGTATCTAGAGGTTTTTGTGGTCGCTGATTACAAATCTGAGGTCAGATTTTTAAAACTCAAAATGGCAACATAAGAATATTTTATAAATTAAACAATTCTTTAATTGTTTAAACAAATAATTGTTGTTATGTACTAACTTTTTACAAAAAATATCTAGAAAAATGCAGCTTTTTTCTAATTTTGCAATTAACTAAGCTGAGTAATATTACATTTAGATTTTTCATAAATTTAACGATTCTTTAATTGTTTAAACAAATAATGTTGTTATTTACTAACTTTATACAAAAACATCTAGAAACATGCAATTTTTTTTCCAATTTTACAATTAACTAAGCTGAGTAATATTACATGAAGATTCTTCATAAATTGAACGATTCTTCAATTGTTTAAACAAATAATGTTGTTATTTACTAACTTTTTACAAAAAACATCTAAAAGCATGCAATTTCTTTTAATTTTGCAATTAACTAAGTTGAATAAAATACCTCCAATTTTACAATTAACAAACATGAATCTTACAATAGTACTGATCTTGTTAACTTTAAAATTTGGAAAAAGCATGTTTCTAAGTCTTTTGTGCAAGGAGTTAATCAACATCTATAATTATTTGTTTAAATATGTGTTAAATTGTTAAATTCATAAAACATCATTATGTAGTACTACTCAACTAAGAAAGTCTAAAAAATGCACATTGCTTCATATAACAGAGACGTAGTTTATGAAGGAATTGTAAAATACCAACATATCTATAACAAATCTAAAATATTTTTAAAACTGGCGGCCATATTTGCTCTGATCTTCTGTATTTTTAAAATCTGATCTCAGCTTCGTAATAAGTGACCTCAAAAAACCCTAGACCCAAGTTTAATTAAAATTTTTTAATAAAACCAAACAATTTTTTTAAAATTCGTCCGCCATATTGGATCCGCCATTTTGAATTTTTCTAATTTGACCTTAAATTCGTAATCAGCGACCTCAAAAAACCCCGATTATAAATTTTCAAGAAATTTGGATGAATTTTTTAAAAACTCATCCGCCATATTGGATCCGCCATTTTGAATTTTTTAAATCTGACCTAGATTCGTAATCAGCGACCCCAAAAACCTCTAGATTCCAAGTTTCATTACAATCAAACAATTTTTTAAAAATTCATCCGCCATATTGAATCCGCCATTTTGAATTTTTTAAATCTGACCTCAGATTCGTAATCAGCGACCCCAAAAACCCCTAGGTACCAATTTGTAGAAAAATCCAACAGTTTGAAAAATTTGTGCATTTGGAAACAATTTTATGGGTGAAAATAGGTACGCAGGAGGGTTAAAGTACACTCAAGGATTTTGCAAAATTTTAATTATTTTGCAAGATATTGTTAATTAAACTTTTTGGTCACTTTTTTCAGGAATTTTTATCTTGTAAACTATTGATCCTAGAAAAAAATGTTTTAGATAAAAATTGAAGAGAATGTATTGAATTTTAAGAATATATTATTAAAAAATAATTTTTTAAACTTTTTGACAAATTTGTTTAAACAAATCTAAAAAATTAAAATTTATTAAATTTATCTGCATACAATTAAACCGTGTGCAGTTGAACGTTATTATTAATTTAAAATTAATTTGTATAAAATTGAACAGTGCACAATTAACGCGTATATAAATTGTGTAAAATTAAACATTTTATTTTTTTATTAAATGCTTGTGTAGAGTTGATCTGAATGAAATCAAACAAGTCTAAAAAATATACAATTAAACTGTATATAGTTAAACGTTGTTAATTATTAAAAACTTATTTGTACCCTACTAAAAATAAAGTCACAAAGCGACAGAAATTTAGTCAGAATCTCTGATGATTTTAAACTGCTTTTGTTATGATTGCAGCCACAGAACATCAGACTTGAGTTATGTTTAATCAGAAAAATTCAAAAGTAGTCAGGTTTTTTATACAAAGTCGACACCCTTTTTTTACCTGGAAAAAGGTCAACTGACCGTCATAAAATTGAAGAAAAATATTTTTATTTGTTTACGTTTATATTTATTTAAACATTATACTTGTTTTCCATCGACTTAGAATTCTAACGTTATGTTTTTATTATTTATACAATATATCCTTCAGAACTTAAAAAAATTATATCATTTTTTATTTATCAATTACGGTTTTCGAGATACGTTAGTTTCCTTAAAAAATGTTTTTTATAATAAATTTTAAATATTTGTAATCGTGCACTGAGAAAAAAGAGGGCGCGTTACAGCACATTTTCGATTCATGTTGCGCGACTCAACCCTGAATTCTTCTACAGAGTTTCTGGGGCGTGCAGCACGCCCCAAAGAGCGTGTAATACGCTTCAAATACAGCTCGCCTCGACTCAGGGGTCCGCTGCACGCCCCAGAAAAGTGTCTAGCAGAACACAGGGATGAGTCGCGCAACATGAATCAAAAATGTGCTGCAACGCGCTCTCTTTTTTCTCAGTGTGGAGATTTTTAGATTCTAAATTTCTATTCATTTCACTTGAAATGTTAAAATTGCAATACTTCTGAGCAATAACAAAAAATTAATTCCACCCCCCTCTAAGGCGTGACGTAGTTTATGAACGGTTCCTAACAATAGACCCACGATTCTATTGTGAAAAAATTATTAAAAATTATTATTATTTACTATTAAAAAAAAATAATTCCGAATTGAAGCGGACTAATATCGGATTCTTTGCATACAGATTTCGGATTATTTCGTATTTGTTTCGGATTATGCCTTTTAGTTGGATTAAATCCGGATTGTTTCAGACAATTTCCGGATTCGTTGCATACAGTTTTCGGATTGTTTCGTATTTGTTTCGGAATAGGATTTTGCCACACTTAATTTCAAATTGTTGCGGACTAATCCGGATTTCTAGCTTACAGAGTTCGGATTGCTCCGGACATTTTGCGAAATAAGTTTTTTTTAACTAGATTGAATTCGGATTGTTGCGGACCGATTCCGTATTCTTTACATATTGATTTCGGATGATTCCGTACTTATTTTAGAAGAATTCTTCACCGGTCATAAGTATGGATTGTTGCGGACTAATGACGGACTGA
Source organism: Leptopilina heterotoma (assembly GCF_015476425.1). Lineage (NCBI taxonomy): Eukaryota > Metazoa > Arthropoda > Insecta > Hymenoptera > Figitidae > Leptopilina > Leptopilina heterotoma. The sequence continues at coordinate 513,697 of NW_025111155.1, forward strand.
ATTCGTAGACATTGAGGATTACTTCGGAGTGTTTTCGGATTCAGGTTTTCGTTCGGATTGATATCAGACTAGCGCGGATCATATTCGTACCATTTTCGGACTAATCCGTACTAATCTGTCCGTATTTAATCCGGAATTAGTCCGAAATTTTTACCAAGGAGCTTATAAAATAATACTTATATTATATTATTATATTTTATATATATTTTTATTGATGTAATTAATTGCTTATTAAATGTTTATTATTTTTCAGAGTACTTATAAAAAACCGATGCTTCGAAAAGGCGTTTTACCTGCACTGTTATTATGTAAACCAGAAAAACCACAAAAAAGTCGATTAAAGCGTTGCTGACTCGAAGACGAAAATATGAATGACGAGGTATCAACCAAAAGAGGAAAAATGAACGAAGATAACACTGATAACAAAAATAATAATCAAGAAAAGAGTAATAAAAATGTCATTATTGACAATAATCCTTCGGATCCTTCTGATCCTTCTGATGGTGATGACTCACAATCAGAGGATTTATTTAGTAAGCTATAGACATTTTTTAATAGGAAATTGTAAAAAAATTCCACTGTGGGCCGGTGCAGTGCATATGTAAATGCTTAATTTGACCAGTTAAAAGTTCTTGTCCCACGTTTTGACCCATACATTTTTTTAGAAAAAAACCTCACCTTTATGATAAAATTTTTTTTAAAAAAATAAAAACTGCCCATTTGATAAAAAAATGAAATTTTATTTTTTAATTTAATTTTTCAAGGTCAAACAATTTTTTTCTCTACATTTGTTCACACTATTAAAAAGTGTTGAAAAACAGCAGCAAAACCCAAAATAGAAAACGTATTTTTGTTTTGTTTTAAAGAAACTACAAATTTTTCAAATATTCCATGTAAATTTTTGACCTGGGTCACTTGACGTGGAACCCGTCATATGTGCGTCACTTGTTTTCAATAAAACCACATGTAGTGTTAGTCTCTTTTTTATCATTGTATAAAAAATGTCATAATTCAGCGACCCCAAAAAACCCCGAGTATCTATTTTCAAGCAAATCCAATCACTTTTTTAAAAATTGTCCGCCATATTGGATCCGCCATTTTGAATTTTGCAAAAGTGATATCAGATTCGTAATCAGCAACCCCAAAAACCCTGAGTAACTATTTTCAAGCCAATCCAATCACTTTTTAAAAAATATGTCCGCCATATTGGATCCGACATTTTGAATTTTAAAAAAGTAACATTAGATTCGTAATCAGTGACCCCAAAAACGCCCGAGTAACCATTTTCAAGCAAATTTAATCACTTTATAAAAAATTTTTCGCCATATTGGATCCGCCATTTTGAATTTTAAAAAAGTAACATCAGATTCGTTATCAGCGACCCCAAAAACCTCTGAGTAACCATTTTCAAGCAAATCTAATAACTTTTGAAAAACATTACCCAACAATTTTTTTCGGCCTTTTGCATTTTGGAAAAATGGCCATTTTCATATCCGCCATCTTGAATTTAAAAAAAGTAATTATGGATTTTTATAGCTGAGAGTTCGAGGACGCGATATTTTGTGTTTTGGAGACCATATTCTTTAGTTTTCCATGTCAAAATAATAATTGAAAAATTTTTTTTTCATAAAAAAGTGTGTTTTTTTGCAATAAAATTGTTATAAATTTTTTTGAGATAATTATAAACAAATTTTAGCTTCATATTCCGAAAGAGCGATAAATTTTACGTCGGAAATGGTATTTCCTAAAATTTTTAACTAATTATTTCATACAAAATAAGAGTCGTGAAATCATGGTACATTTTGCGTCCTGGTGGGCGTTAATGGGTTAAAGTCGATCCGAGGCCTGTTTATTATATAATTATATTTATCACAAATTTATTTTATTAAACTTTCAAAGAAATATTTTTATTTGTAGTATTTTCAATTGTAGAAAATAGTTTTTTTTAATATTATATATAAATAATAATTATTTTCAATATAAATAATAATTGGAGCTATCACTCGGCAAATTTATAATAATAAAATTGAAATTATCGATCACTCAATAGTTCAATCACAATAGTTTTATATTTGATTAGTGTCAAGTAGCAATTTGCGTTGATCGGAACGACAAATTTTCAGATGTTTAATATTATTTATTCTTTTTAAAAATATTTTTACTGGTAAAAGAAATTTTAATAATTTTTTTCAGTTATGTATTTTTTATTTGTATTGTTTATTTTGTAAAACATTTTTCGTTTTGTTTATGTAATTTCATTTAATAATTGTTTATAATAAAATTTTAGTTTCTGATGAGGACGGCTGTGCCGTTGAAACGTAAAATAAAAAAAATATAAAATTTGTTATATTTTTTTTCAACCTGACTCGGAGTGATCGATAATTTCAACTTTATTATTATTTTCAATATAGTTACGCAGACTTTTAACATTATTTATATTTCGAACACTGAGGTCTTAAATTGTTAATCACTACCGTACTTACCTTAATATCAAAAAAAGAAAAAATGTTCTCTCCAAAAAATAGTAAAATAAGCACAGATGTGTTTGTAATATAATATTTTTTGTCTATAATTTTTTTCTATACACATTTTTTTGTATCTATAATACTAAAAAATTGGATAAGTGCGAGTTGTACTCGCACTGCAATGGCGGGTTCCGTACACAAATATTAAAACAATACTTGCAACATTTATCGGTAATTTGTAGAATTAAAATAAACCATTAAAAAAATATATTAAAATCATTTAATAAAAAAGAATAACTAAAAAAAATTAAAATATTGTATATATCTAATATTGTAAACAATAATAAGCAGAGGAACAAAATTTTCAAAATTATAGTTCCTCTGCTTATTATTGTTTATAATATTAGATATACAATACTTTAATTTTTTTTAGTTATTTTTTTTATCAAATGATTTTAATATATTTTTATAATTGTTTATTTTAATTCTACCAATTACCGATCAATGTTGCAAGTATTGTTTTAATATTTGTGTACGGAACCCGCCATTGCAGTGCGAGTACAACTCGCACTTATCCAATTTTTTTTTATTTTTAGTTAAGAAATTAAAGTCAGAAAACAATCTCTCATTTATTCTCTTAAAATTTCACTCTTCCTTAAAATATTTAATGCCACGTGTTTAAACTAAAAAAAATTAAAAAATTTTTTTTTTTGAAAAAAAAAATTTAAAAAAAAATTTTTTTTTAAAAAGTTTCTTAAATAAATTTTTTGTCGTCAGACTGTAATAATACACCAGGATACCAATTTCCAGCTCATTAGGTCAAATAATGTAAAAGTTAGGGAAAACAAATTTTTTTTTTAATTTTTTAGTTTTTCCTTGACAACGCTATGGCCATCATTACATATCAAGTTCTCTATATTTTTCCTGTAATATTTGAGTAAAAATACACCAGCATGCAAAATTTCAGCCCTCCATGTCGAATAGTTTAGAAGTTAAGGGGGGGGAATGGTCACTTTTTATGCATTTTTGGCCAAAAATCTTGTTATTTCCTTGACAACGCTATGCCCATCACGTCCAATCACATTCGCTATATTTTTCCTGTAATCTACGAGTGAAAATACATATCTGGACCAAATTTGAGCTCTTTAGGTCAAATAGTTTAGCCGCTAGGGGGGGGACACGATTTGGCTACGGACAACAGAGTCTCACCAATAGGGTTCCACCGATACACCGTAGGTGTACGGAACCCTAAAAAGAAAAAAATAATCGATGAAAAGAAATGGAAATTGGGAGGAGGGATCTGAACGAAAAAAGGGGAGGGAAAAATTGTGTGAATATTATTGAAATTGATTGAAAGGGGGAATTTTTTTTTCGTTTTTTGCCACGGGACACATTAACCTAATTTCAACCCCTGACATGAAATTTTAATAGATGCAACTCACCGATGGACAATCCCTCGACAATGCATATGCTCAAGTGCATCCACCAGTTGCCTCGCGTACAATTTCGCAGTGGATTCGTTCAAGCGTCGCAGGGGTTGTTTTTTGATATGGATACAAAGGTCACTACAAATTCTTATACAAAACCTTCAAAAATATTTTCTATTTCTGACAAGAATGAATTTGTTAATATTATTTTAAAAGTTTTAATAGTTCTTGATAAATAACAAAATTCTTCATAGAAATTCAATTGTTTTTAGGACTTTTAATAAAATTCTTTGCAAAATTCAATTATTTTCATAAATAACAATATTCATCATAAGAATTCAATTATTTTCAAAAGTAATAAAATTCTTCGAAGAAATTCAATTATTTTTAAAAATTTTGACGAAAATCTCGTCAAGAATTCAATTATCTTTACAAATAGCAAAATTTTTCTCCAAAAATTCAATTATTTTCGCAAAAATTAAAATAAAATTCTTTGCAAAATTTCAATTATTTTTCAAAAGTTTTTCGCAATTCAATAATTTTCAATATTTATTATCATTCAGTCTTCCGGTAACCTTCTTAGTGAGTAGACGTGTTTACGTGTAGCTCTCAAAGTTTCCAGAAGTGTATTTTGTTTATGCCAATAGTGTATAACTTCCTTATATTTACTTATAATCATTGCTAATTCAAACAGTGGTTATATTAGTGTTTAAAAAAAGTGCATCCTTGACTACAGGGATCCACTGCAAGTCACTAAGTCGTCATCATGACGTCTCAAGAAACGACGAAAAATCCCAACAATGATTCGCCCAACTACGCTTCTGCAATCCAATCAAAAAAGAATATAACTCGAGATCAAGCTATTTTAATAGACTCATTAGTCGATGCCACCGATGAGGAATATATCCTTGCCCTTTCTGAAATAAGTTCCAGCCTCTAAAATTCGTTTTTTTTCTCGCATCGCCAACAATAGAATATGTGTTTACCTCGACTCAAAACAAACAGTAGATACAATCATCGAATCAAACAAATGCATCGTCGTTAACCACCAAATTATTCCCATCCGTCCTTATTTAACGAGAAACAAAAGAATAGTTTTCTCTAATGTACACCCTCTTATTGACGACAGCTTGTTAGAAACAGAATTACAGAAAATCAATATTAAAATATTGTCGCCCATTATGTCAGTTCGAAACGGTTTTTCTTCCAAAATATTATCTCACATAATAAGCTTTAGACGACAAGTATATGGTCAATTCTCTGGAACCTTTCACCTTTATAGGTGTCTTATATTTATTATGCAATGACTCAATATATATCAAATGTTTTATAAAAAGAATTATTGTTCCATGTAAACAATGTTTAATAATATTAAAATATTTTAGTTTTAAAATTGTTAAATTATGTTTAGTAATTAATATATATTTTTTTTAATGTGGTAAAGAAAGCAAATCACGTGAGTCCCTTTAGGTACTTTTGGAAACATAAACTAATTTTGGTAATTATGAAGTAGTAAATTCGATCAATAGGAAGGTAAATATAAATAACATTTATGTTATTTTTTAAAGTTGCGACGTTTCGACAGTTTGGTTCACTGTCTTCATCAGGCTAAATTTATTTAATAATAAAACCAATTAATAATATTACAACGAAACACCAAAATAAAACACATATGTATAAAATAATAATACCTGAATGTAATAAAAACTTAATCACATTGCAACTATGTCAACATAAATAAAATTACTTTTAAACACATACGACATAATTTAGAACATATAAAATAAATAAAAAGTTCACAAATTAAATTAGGACGCGTACACAATTTTATACAAGACACGAAAATTTCGGTCATTATGATGCGAACATCAAGTCAAAACTGAATATAAAATTGTTTTGGAGAAATACCACCTCTTAGATAGCGATGTCAATGAACCGAATGTAAACAAGAAAGAGTCCATCATGAATTTAATCTTCTAACAAGAGGGAAATAAGTTTTATTGAGAAAACAAATATCTTCCTTCTTGTTAATCGTGCAGTCACTACTCAAAATGTGAATCATTTCGGAAATGGATCGTTTTTTATAATCTCGTTCACGATCAAGAATGGTGGCATTACTCCAATCAAAATCATGATTAAACTCTAATTGATGGGCACTTACAACAGATTTATCATTTTTGTTATTCTTATGTTCATTGATACGTGTATTCAATGAGCGCTTTGTCTGGCCGATATAATTCGCAGGGCCACTCTTACAATTAAACTTATACACAACATTCGTCTCTTGCCACTTATCAGTAGTGTCTTTTCCCAATTTTACAATTGATTTTAGATTTTATTTTATAAGTTTTTATAAGTTGGCACATCAAAATACAAGAAAACGACGAATACAGAAATGTAAATGAATATCTAAAGATTATTTTAAAAGTAATTAGAAGATTATACGCATTCGGAAAGTAATAAGATATTTAATTTAGAAAAATTTTCCTTATTTTCGTGTCAGGACCGTAACTGCAAACGTACTTGCAAATATTTCAAGAGTGCCTTAATAAAATGAATTCAACAATATATAGAATAAAAGCTTATACTTACTGAAACTGTGGCCAGTTGAAATTTTTATGTGCTATAATTTATATTGAAATTATTGAAGAATATTGTTCTTGAATTCGACAAAGAACCCGGTTATGTCAGGACCGTAACTGATTCGGCACAATTAAACGAAGCTATGAAAATTTATCAAACTTGTACGCACATTCGAACAATTATTTTTTTTATTTGTGTGTAAAAGCAAGCCATAAAATTTTCAATAATTATCGAGATACAAGGAGGTACTTGTGAAAATGTCAGGACCGAAACTGTCAGAACCGTAACAAAATAATTTTTTGTCGCAATAAATTAGGATTTCAAGGTTGTCAGTTTAATAAATTGATAACTTCACTATTGATCGTCTTGTTTTCGAAGTTCAAAGTAGAAATATGTAATACGTAAAATTAAAATGAATAAATGAGGGAAAAGAGAAGGAAAGAAAAAAAACCGGACAAGTGCGAGTAGAACTCGTACAAAAACCGAGAGTTCCGTACCCTCGTTTAAAACTTCTACTTTTTTGATGAAAAAAATATAAAGATTAACTCCAATATTTTTCGCTGTGTATTTTTTGTAATCTACAGGTGAAAATAAATAAATAACCAATTTTCATCTCTTCAGATAAAAAACTGTGGGCGCTAGGGTAAAAAATACGCTTTTTTGACGAAATTTTTAAAAAATTAAAATTTTTTCGCTGAAAAAAATATGAAGATAAAATTCAATCATGTTCGGTGTATTTTTCCTGAAATCTACACATGAAAATACATGAAATAAGGAAAACTGTAGTCCAATAGGCCAAGAATTGTGAAAACCAAGGGGGGGGGTTCACTCTTTTTTTTCTAAATCAAAAAAAAATTCTTGTTTTTCGCAAAAAAATATGAAGATGAACTCCAATAATTTTTTCTGTAATTTACACGTGAAAATAAATAAAAAATGCCCAACGCCAGTTCACTAGACTAAGAATTGAGAGAACTCAATTCTAATCATTTCCACTATATTTTTCCACGTGAGAATACAAAAGTGTACCAATTTTCAGCTCTCTAGGTAAAAAATTGATAGCGCTAGAGTGAAATACACGCTTTGTTGACGAAATTTTTAAAAACTTTGAGTTTTTCGCTGAAAAAAATATGAAGATCAAATCCAATCATGTTCGCTATATTTTTCCTGAAATCTACACACGAAAATACATAAAATAAGCAAAACTGCAGTCCAATAGGCCAAGAATTGTGAAAACCAAGAGGGGGGTACACACTTTTTTTCTAAAACGAAACAAAATTTTAGTTTTTCGCAAAAAAAAATATGAAGATGAACTCCAATAATTTTTTCTGTATGTTTGTTGAAATCTACACGAAAAAATAAATAAAAATGTATAACGCCAGTCCATTTCGTATTATTATATTAGTATTTAGTAGAGGTGTGCAAAAAGCTCGAATAGCATGGTCGAGCTCGAGCCGGGCTCGATACTCGAGCCAGGCTCGAGTTTTAGTTACTCAAAAATATTTGAGTGCTCGAAAAATTCAAGTGCTCAAAATTATTTTAGGTTTAATACTGCACGTGTTGGATGGAATTTGGTTCAAGTTCGGATTGATTCTGATCAGCTCTGCTAGAAAAACGAAAAGTTTGAAATAATCGATCGAGCTTTTTGCACAACTCTAGTATTTAGTAAAACCGATTGCAATTTGGGGAAATCATGTACATTTATGAATTAATATTACCATTTTTAAGAAACTTTATAATCAAATTATTACTTTGTATTATTCTGAAGTAATAGAAATTGAAATAGTCAATAAGAAATTTTAATATTATAAGTAAGAAAGTATGCAATAGTAAAAAGTATTACCAGATGATTATACTAAATACTGTCGAAAAATTACATAAATTGTTAATTTAGTAATGAATAGTATTATCGACTATAATAAAAATTATGACCAGCCTAGTAGCAGGCCATAGCAGGCTATGCACGGAAAAAAATTAATCTCTAAACTTGAAATAATATTAATTTGAAGTCCAATGAAATATAAGTGTATCTAAATTAAACATTATAGTCACAATAACTGTGATAAGTTGTGTTTGATTCTGTCAAACTTTATACCAGAAAACGCCATAAATTCACATCTCTGATTTAGAGATTTGTTTATTTCACAACTTTTTTTATATGAATTCGGTACATTGTGTTTTAAGTTAATCAGTGACAAAAAAGATTCAAACCATTTTAATTAATTAAGTATTAATTTTATTTTCAAATATCCAAATAAAAGCGAAGGTCTGTGAAGGAAGGTCTGTGAAATTTTAAGGTTACAATTGTCGCCCGACAAAATACGGCACTGACTGATTTAAATGACGTGTAGATGTACGATGATGAATTAGGACATTGGAAGGTATTTAAAAAAAATGATTTAAGAAATAATGCATTTTCTTATGCCAATAAATTAAATGATTGGTTTTTCTATATAACGAAAAATTGGATATAATTTCAATAGAAATCATTTTCCAGAAACAAACAATTTTAAAAACAGTATTATGATAAACATTTATAAATAAAATTTTGACCCAGCATACAAAAGTATGTATTTATAATGTAAAATAAATTAAGAACTTTTTGAAACAAAATATGGAGAAAATATCACTTTCTCACAAGTTCAGAAAATTTCTCGAGTTTAGTACATAAGGAAGTTGAGAACTGTATCTCCCAATGTACAGCGTGCGTCCGTTATTGCGTTTATTTGTATTTAAGTTAAGTTTATATATATGCGTTTATAGGTTTTAACATAGATCTCCGAAATTGTATATAGTTTGTGTTTGTATAGTATCATGCTTGCGTTAGCTAATTTGTGTGTGTGTGTGTGTGAAATACTTTCGAAACGATAATTCTATCCTCCTCCTTCTTACGTCTTTTTATTCTCTGTCCTTTTCGACCTACTAATATGCACAATATTAATTTTTAATATAAAACACGATTTCCCTAAATTGAAAAAGAATATATTAAATTCTATTGACAATTTTAACAAATATTAATACAAAATCTCTCTCCGTGTACGCGTGAAAATACATATGTGTACCAATTTTTAGCTCTCTAGATGAAAAACTGTGAGCGCTAGGGGGGGTACATGGTCATTTTCCGTAACCGTTTTAATAGGGTTACTACTGGGTACGGAACCCTAAAAAGGGAAAAAGAAGCAGAATACAATTTGAAAAACTTGCATCAGAGAAGGAAATTGTTAAGGTTATCTAGAAAAATATTGCAATTAAGATACATTTAATTAAATAAATAAATAATAATTAAATTCACTAATTTTTATTAAAATATTTGAATTTGATCCAATTTAATTTCAATTTAATATAACTCTAATAGAGAATATTAAAAAATAAATAATAACTATAAAATATTATAAAAACAGTAAAGACAACCTAAATATTTAAATCCAAAACAATCGAGAACAATAGATTTTAACCTGTAAAAAACCGTCTTATTAAAAAAGTATAAAAATATATGAGACTTTCAAAATATTACATTTTTAACTGCAAAAATAAATTCTAAATGCTAATTTTAATTTATATACAAATTTTTATTAATGTGCTAGAAAATTTTTTTTCATCCCAAATGCACAAAAATGGCGCTTTCTGATAGCGGACGACAGGGAAAAAAATCATTCATTTCTTCGACCGTATGAAAATGGCGGCCGTGTTCTTACATGGACAAGAAAATCAGCTGTTCCCATGCGTTTTTCTGGCCCTTGGGAGAAAACGGCCGCCAGTTTCATACAAGTCGAACAAGTGAATGACTTTTACTCCCTGTTGTCTGCTATTTGAAATCGCCACTTTTGTGCATTAGGAATAAAAAATATCGTAAGTAACCAAGCTGACTTCCCTTCTCTTTCTGCTCCACGTAACTAACAAAAACCAAGAGTTGACGGTCAATATGAACGAGCTACAACAATAACAGTTCCAAAAACTAAGAGACCACTACCATCCAGCAATGACTCAACTACAACGTCGAAAGAACAAGAGCAATCTGATAACATTATCGATGACTCCGCTTCAGATTTAGACTCGACTCTGAGTGAATCCTCTGAAAATAAGCAAATGAAAAATAAACACTCATCAAAAAAACTGAAATCAGATCCCACATCCATAGCCAAACAGGAAATTGATTGGAAAAAAATAGAAGAAGAATTGGCCGTAAAAGAAAATAAATACCCTCTCTCTTCTCTCCAAGTGCAAAGTCTTTTATTTGATTTAACGAAAGGTTCTCATAACATTGTTAATATTGCATTAGAACACACTAGTGATCTAAATTGTCTTCTTCACATGTTAACTGATTTATACCCAACATTCTCATTCAGAGGCCTCAAAAACCGCTGTACTCGTATTAGAAATAAAATAAAAGAATACTTACAAAACAAAGACTCTGAATTCCTCGAGAATTCCCCTACAACACGAACAACTTCTTCTTCTTCTTCTAAACAAAAATTAGAATAATTATAATAACTATGGACATTCTACAATGGAATGTCAATGGTTATTATCCTCGTAAAAGAATTCTTAAAAAATTAATCACTGATAACAATCCTGCTTGTATTTGCCTACAAGAAACTAATTTCAAAAATAATCATTGTGCAAAAATAAATGGTTATACAGCAACTTACAAAAATAGAATAACTGATCATAGTAGTGTGGGAGTTGCAACTTTTATTAAATCCAATTTATTCAAACATGAAATTCCTTTAAACACAAACTTGGAAGCAGTAGCAGTTTTGATATCGCTCCCACATGACATAACTCTATGTAATGTAAACTTTCCCAATAGCCAAGAAATAACAATTCATGACATTAAAAATTTAATTCAACAACTACCTAAACCTTTCATAATTCTGTGTGATTTCAATAATCATAGCGAAATATGGGGATCCTACAAACCAGACAACCGAGGGAAAATGATTAAAAAACTATTAGAGGACGAAGACGAAATAATTATCCTTAACACTGGTTCACCAACTAGACTCAATATAAACTCCCCGCAAAACAGCGCAGTTGATCTCTGTCTAGCATCATCAAATATAGCACCTAATTTTGAATGGACTATATCTGACTTTCCACATGACAGTGACCACTTCCCCATTATTATTAAATCAATACAATCTACAATTACAAGTAAAAGCCTAAAATCTCATCCAAAATGGTTTTTAAATCGAGCAAATTGGACTCTATATAAAGAATTAATTTCAACAAAAATTTCTAACCTACAAATTATAAACAATAACTCAACTTACAATATTGATGAGTCATTACAAGAATTTTGCAATCTTGTTATCTCATCTGCTGAAGAGGCCATACAAAAAACATCCAATACTAAAAAACAAAAACGTGTTCCTTGGTGGAATGAAGAATGTCAACAAGTTTTAGAAGATTCTAAAAGAGCTTACAGGAAAATGAAAAAAGAAAATTCAGAAGAAAACATAATAGCCTATAAAAAATCCAGATCATTATTTCGCAAAACAGCAAGAGAAAATAAAGATTCATCTTGGAAGAAACCTCTGTAAAATCTTGAAAAAATTATAAGTGAACGCCTTCGATAAAGATTAGAAACTTCACATTTTTTCACTCAGCACCAATATGGATTTAGAAAATTTAGATCAACAATGGACTACTTAGCAAATAAAGAAATCAAAACAAAAAAAGCCCTTTCACAAGATAACAATATAATTATGGTATCTATGGTCTTGAAAAAGCCTACGAAATGATATGGAAAGAAAGGGTATTACTGTTACTTCAAAAAGAAAATATAACAGGTAATATATTCTTTTTTATAAATAACTTTCTCACAAATAGAAAAATAAAGGTCAGATTAATAAACGATCCCATACATGAATTGAGCACTCCAGTTAAAGGTTATATTTTTGCAGACGACTTCACTTTCTTGTGTAACACGGAAAGAAAAGGTCTGGAAGAGATATCCATAAAAATATTGTTGAGCAGAATATTGTTGTGTTATCCAATTCAATGGAAGAGACAACTTTCAGAATGGAAGCACATTCCATATTCAATGGATGAGGGAGCCATATTATATTGTTGAATCAAATATGGATGTGACATCCATAGGCATGGTTGGTCTTACAATTCATGCTATGGATTTTCACATATGGCTGCCTCATCCATATAAACTTTGGTTGGGAGATCCATAGTTAGTTCAAAATTTCGATACATGTTGCGCGCAATTCATTATCATGGCATCCATTTAAAAATGGTCGTCTCAATTTGTCCGTCGCGTCGGTTTCCTGTCACGTCTATATAATCACGTTGTAAGTTTATTGTGTATAAATAGTGTTATAATTGTTTATTATTTATTATCGTTATTGTCTATTAGTGTTTATGTAAATTCATTTTCATGAAATATGTGTATAGTATATAAGGAATATTATATGCTCAAATATTGTAGTTGCGTGTATAGTGTAGTGGATAGCGTTAGTGTTTAGTATGCGTTAGGTCTAGGGTTCGTGTCTCCCCAATCGGTTAATAATTTATTTCGTAAATATGCGGTTATTCAATAAGTGGTGTGTATTAATTAACAAAAATGTGTATAAAATATCTCAAGTGACATAGAATTTAATTAATTGAGTGATTCTAATTTTTTTGTTTCCCATTTCCATTACTATGGATCACCCAACCATAGATCTTTTGCTGCTCCAACAATATACAGCCAGCCATAGATTATGGAAGCAGCAACCTTAACTATGGATATCCCGTATTTTTCAATATAATATGGTTGTGATATCCATGTATCTGGATGTGTCAACTATTCCTTTTTCTCCGTGAAGGGGAATAATATCGATGCCATACAAAAAATTGCTCAAGACACATTGAATAAAATACTTATATGGTTTAATAAAACAGGTTACAAATTCTCTAAAACTAAAACAAAATTTTTGATCATCTCAAAGAAAAGAAACCTTAAACTCAACAAAGACCTTCTTCTATAGATAACCACCCCATTGATTCAACAAATTCTTTAGTAATATTAGGTCTAACCTTTAACCACAAACTCTCTTGGGTTCCTCATAAAAAAGCTAAAAAATGATTGCAAAAAACTGATAAATATTATTAAAGTCCTGGCATCTACAAAATGGGGAGCAACGAAAGACTGCTTTGTATTAAATGTATACAAATCAACCATGAAGCAAAAAATTTTGTTATGCTTCTATTTTTTATGACTCGGCGAATCTCTCCATATTAAAAACATTAGAACCCTTACAAAATACAGCAATACGACTAAGCATAGGTGCCTTCAAGACGAGTCCAGTCTCAAGTTTGCTAGCTTGTTCTGACACATCAAATCCAACAAATCCAATGGGTTTACTAATAAAAGATAATCTAAGGAACGACCCACACAATCTTATTGACAATTCAGATTCCCTAAAAAGTAGAATAAACAATTAAACAAATATCTACTTAACTTAAATATTTCCCCCAGATAGCACAAAAACTTCCAAGAAGTTTCCAGGAAGCTTCCCGTGGTAACTTCGGAAGTTACCTTCGGTAGCTTCCTGGAAACTTCTCTAACATACACCAATGTCCGCACTTGGAAGTTTCCCATAGAATCTTCCAGGAGGTTTCCTGGAAACTTCCTTGGAATCTTCCTGGAAACTTCCCTTGGAAGCTTTCTGCAAATTACCGGTGGAAATTTCTTGGAAGTTGTCAAAGTAAGTTTCCTGGAAGTTACCAGGAAGTTTCCAAAAACTATTAATATTTTTGTTAATGAAATTATTATTAAAAAAGCTTTAAAAATATGAAATATTCATATTTTGCATTATTATAAAATAAAAAAATGAGTTTAATAAAAAAAAAGGATTTTCATAACTACAGCACATGAGGGTCAGCGGACTCGAATCACAAGTCATAGGCCTCCAAGTGTGCTGCTGGGATAGCGCTTTAATGCGCTCAACCAAATCGCCACATGACATTGAGAAGCTAATTTATATATTATATATTTCATTCTATCTTACAGGAAACTAATTTCTATTTTATCGACTTATGATTATTAACAATATTAATTTGCGTCAACTTTGTTTAACTTTTCTTAAATAATGTGATTTTTTCGACTTTTCTTTCTCATATTGCAATAAAATTCTAATTTTTGGGAATATAAAAAACTACTTGAATTTCAAAGATTTAAAAATAAAATTACTGAAAATTTTATTTAAAAAAATTAAATAATTCAAACTAAAACTCTGAAAAACTTTTATTCCAATTTTCTTTTAAAATTAATTAAATTTTTGAATTTGTATATTTAATTTTAATTGAAAAATTTTCGAATTATCAAAATATCGTAAAATTTAATTCAAATGAAATTTATTTGTAGTCATATATTAAATTAAAACCCTTTTTTAATAATTTAATAATTTCAATTTTGGAAGAATTACTGTTGCAATAAATAATTAGAATAATTAATTGAATTTTAGAAAATATAAAATTGCATTTTTTTAAATAACAGTTCTTGTAGAAAATATTTAACAAAATAAGTATTAAAACAACTAATAAAATATTAATAAGTAATTTAATTTTAAAAACTTATATAAATAATTTAATTTTGATATTTTGAAAATTTAGACTTTTAAACAATTATTTTAATTAAAATTTATTAAAGATAATTAAATTTCCGAAAGTTATTAATTAAAGAATTAGCAAACAATTTAATCTTTTGTTATAGTTTATTGACATAAATTTTTTATGTTAAAAAAATCATTAAATTTCAACTGCACGGAGAAACTTTTTCTTATAATATTAAATATATTTGGTTATGTTTATTCTAAAAGTACGTTAGAATGTGAGGATTTTTCGTGCGTTGTGCTAATAATTTCAACATTAATACGAAAATATGATAAGTTCGTTATATATTAAGCAACCTTCGGTGTACAAAAATTACTATCTGCATTAGAAATAGTCTTATTTTTCTTTAGAAAAGAATAAAATGCTAGTTTTTGTTTGTGAAATAATTCGGTAATTCTAACCTTTTTTCCACATATAGATAGAATATATAACAGACATTCTAACGTAGCATACCAATTTTGGAAGGACTGCGGGCGGACTTAACCGATTTCGCCCGAGCATCACCGAGACCATCACCTGACGTCGCGAACTAACCCTAATGTTTTCGAAGTTGAAATTCACACGTGTATGAAAGAAAAAAACCTTTTATTAATAAACGTGAATGTCTCCTCATGCCAAATTAAATTCAAGAACTGTTCCTCAATATAACATAATTTTTTTCACGACTTTTACTTATTTACATAATTTGATTAGTAAGTTATTTTAAAAAATGCTCTCTCTCGAAGGCACATATTTTTCCACTCGTTTAATATATAAGGACGATTCAGCTGTGTACTTCTAACGAATCGTGCGATCTTTCGGTTTCCGTGACCAATCGTCGTGTCTTTACTTGCGTGTGCGTGTGTGCGTTAATAATATAGGTTAGGTTCTTACGTCGTGTTAAATATATTTACCTACAGTTACAGTGACATTCACTAATGCCATCTACCATCAGATCCAAGTATCACTATCGTCTCTATGAGTATCTATAGACAATTAATTTGTTGTGTTTCTTTTTAATTCATGGCTTTCCCAACTTTGCAAAAATTATTATTTTCTTTCTAAAACAACATACTAATTTTCGTTAGTTTCCTTATGAAGAACTGTAAAATATATACTGAATGAGTGTTTTTGATAGTCTCAATAGCAATTTCTATAACCTATGTCGTTTTTCCCTTGAATCTAACCTAACATACTAAAATGTCTCACCAGTTTTAAGAATTATTGGTATTAAAAGTTTCTCCGTGTGACTAATCCTTAAAAATAATAAAAAGAAAAAATCACTAATTTCAGGTGTAAACGGAATGAATAATGAAATTTATATTCTATATTTATATATATTATTATCTTGTTCTACATTAATAATCGTTGTGTTCCGATAATCTGTTCGCAGTTGGAAGTTATAGTTGTTGTTTTCTTTTTTGTTTCCTAACGTTTTTAATAATTTTTCTTTTTAAATGTTTTTAATTTTGATATTAATTAATACTAAAAATCATTAAATGTGGACGTCCACATGAAAAGGGCCCATTTTGGAACTATTGGTGTTATCTATATGGGCGTATTTCTGTCAAAATTTAGAAAATTTTGAGTGGTCTTAGAATTTTTTTGGTTAAAAATTCGCTGAGTTACGGAATTTCAAAGTTTAGAACGCCAAAAACCTCATTTCGAGAAAAACGGAATTAAAGATTGCGATACCAACTAATTGTTGTATCTCTGGTTCTTCTTGAAAGTTATTTAGATAAGAATTGTTTCTAGTTCAGGGCACCTTGAAGATAAAAAACCAACAGATTTAAAATTTTTAAAACCACCCCCCCCCCCTCTTAATTTTAAAATACGAAAAATCGACAATATGGGGCCTTTTCTAAAAGGGACAGTTTTTCTATTAAAAAACCATTTTTTTACAAGATTAATGATTAGGTAAAATTTTAATGTGTCATTTAAAGAAAAAGAATAGAAATTAAACTTATTTAAAATTTTTTAACAGTCTCTATTATGAAAAAATTGACGCAATATACAAATTTTCATTTCGACAATTATGAAAAAAAAGACTCTAACATCAATATCTCTGGTTCTTCTGGGAAGTTATGCAGATAAGAATTGTTTACAGTCCAGGACACCTTAGAGATGAAAAATCAAGAGGTTTTAAATTTTTATACTCCTTCATTTTTAAAATACGGATTACTTTTGCAAATGATTGACAAAATGGGCCCTTTTCATTTTTCTAAAGAACCAACGAAATCAAACAGTTAAATTATCGATAAATTAATGAAAACCGCATGATTCGACTAATCAGTAACACTGCAAAATGAATTTAAGCTGGTCCTATGTCTACGAATTTTCAATCGCTTTAAAGTTCTAATCAAGAACTTTCTGGTACTCTTAGCAGAAACTTTTTCTATGGATGATTATCCATCAAAATTTCCGTCTGTTTTAATTATTTTAAAAAAACTATTATTTTCAAGGAAATTAAGATAAATTTTTCAAAACAATTCAATTACTTTATAGAATTTTAGATAATAAAAATCTTTCTAAGAATTAAATTATTTTCAATACAATTTTAATTACATTTTCTCGAAAGAATTGAATTATTGGAAAAAATGTTGATAAAATTCTAAAAATGAGAATTAAATTATTTTCAAATTCTTTGATAAATACTTTGCAAGAATTTAAGGATTTTTAGTATTAATTAATATCAAAATTAAAAACATTTAAAAGGAAAAATTATTAAAAACGTTAGGAAACAAAAAAGAAAACAAAAACTATAACTTCCAACTGCGAACAGATTATCGGAACACAACGATTATTATAATGTAGAACAAGATAATAATATATATAAATATAGAATATAAATTTCATTATTCATTATTAAATCATCATTAAATTATTTATATAAGTTTTTAAAATTAAATTATTTATTAATATTTTATAAGTTGTTTTAATACTTATTTTGTTAAATATTTTCTACAAGAACTGTTATTTAAAAAAATGCAATTTTATATTTTCTAAAATTTAATTAATTATTCTGATTATTTATTACAACAGTAATTCTTCCAACATTGAAATTATTAAATTATTAAAAAAGGGTTCTAATTTAATATATGACTACAAATAAATTTCGTTTGAATTAAATTTTACGATATTTTGATAATTCAAAAATTTTTCAATTAAAATTAAATATACAAATTCAAAAATTTAATTAATTTTAAAAGAAAATTGAAATAAAAGTTTTTCAGAGTTTTAGTTTGAATTATTTAATTTTTTTAAATGAAATTTTCAGTAATTTTATTTTTAAATCTTTAAAATTCAAGTAGTTTTTTATATTCCCAAAAATTAGAATTTTATTGCAATATGAGGAAGAAAAGTCGAAAAAATCACATTATTTAAGAAAAGTCAAACAAAGTTGACGCAAATTAATATTGTTAATAATCATAAGTCGATAAAATAGAAATTAGTTTCCTGTAAGATAGAATGAAATATATAATATATAAATTAGCTTCTCAATGTCATGTGGCGATTTGGTTGAGCGCATTAAAGCGCTATCCCAGCAGCACACTTGGAGGCCTATGACTTGTGGTTCGAGTCCGCTGACCCTCATGTGCTGTAGTTATGAAAATCCTTTTTTTTATTAAACTCATTTTTTTATCTTATAATAATGCAAAATATGAATATTTCATATTTTTTAAAGCTTTTTTAATAATAATTTCATTAACAAAAATATCAATAGTTTTTGGAAACTTCCTGGTAACTTCCAGGAAACTTACTTTGACAACTTCCAAGAAATTTTCACCGGTAATTTGCAGGAAGCTTCCAAGGGAAGTTTCCAGAAAGATTCCAAGGAAGTTTCCAGAAAGATTCCAAGGAAGTTTCCAGGAAACCTCCTGGAAGATTCCATGGGAATCTTCCAAGTGCGGACATTGGTGTATGTTAGAGAAGTTTCCAGGAAGCTACCGAAGGTATCTTCTGAAGTTACCACGGGAAACTTTCTTGAAAATTTTTGGAAGTTTTTGTGCTATCTGGGTTATCCCTGAAGTCACCAGCAGAAAATACTACCCTATTCCCCCTTAGGATAATATACAATTCTCAATTAACTTCAAAATGAGCGACTACAATAGATCAACAACAAGTGCAGAAACTTTCCAAAAATGATTTCTTAAACAAAAAGATGCTTACTCTGACCACTTTCATTACTACACAGATGGATCTGTTCCTAATGGGAAGTAAACGATTGGTTCAATAATGGGCCATGCTTGGCGAACTCTGTTCCATTATTGGAAGATTAATGGCAACCATCATTGGACCACCATTGGTTTTTGCTTGGGATGATCACGCTACTGCCAATGATCGGTAGCCAAGCATCGGGCCAATATTATTTGCCAAGGAAACAAAATCGATTTTTAAAAGCTTGATTTTTTATTGGCAGCCAACAAAAAACCAAGGTTTTGAAAATTGATTTTTTTAATTATTAATTTAAATTTATTTAAAAAAATATATATTTTTCAAAAATATATTAAAAAAAATTTTTTTTTAATTAATAGAACATATTAATTTAATTTTTTACCTCTGTTAAAACAAAGGTGAAAGACTAATAAAGATTCCCTCACCGTATATCTCACAGTGGAGGGATGCCTGTGAATGTCTTTGCGGGAGAGGAGCAGGTACTTATAGAGTCAGTGTAACAGGTCACAAGCGAGAAGAAATCACTAGCATGCACTCTGGCGGCGCTTGTCGGAAGTGGAGCAACGTTGGTTGCCAAGCGCTGTGTCGATAATGTCAGGATATGCATGCGCGCCAGAAAACAGTTCCGACCAGCGCCGACAGAGTGCATGCTAGTGATTTCTTCTCGCTTGTGACCTCTTTCACTGACTCTATAAGTACCTGCTCCTCTCCCGCAAAGACATACACAGGCATCCCTCCACTGTGAGATATACGGTGAGGGAATTTTTATCAGTCTTTCACCTTTGTTTTACCAGAGGTGAAAAATTAAATTAATATGTTCTATTAATTAAAAAACATAATTTTAAAAAATATATATTTTTGAAAAATATTTTTTTAAAAATAAATTTTAATTAATATAATTAAAAAAACAATTTTCAAACCCTTGGTTTGTTGTTGGCTGCCAATAAAAAATCAAGCTTTTGAAAATCGATTTTGTTTCCTTGGCAATTCCTTGGCAACTAATATTGGCCCGATGCTTGGCTACCGATCATTGGCAGTAGCGTGATCATCCCAAGCTAAAACCAATGGTGGTTCAATGATGGTTGCTAATTGTTTTGCCAAGAAAAAACCATTGGGCACCAAGGATGGCCCATTATTGAACCAATCGTTACCATTGGCAACTTTCCGTTGGGTTATAAACAATAGAAGTACATGCTCTATAACTACTGAAATTGACAACATATATGCAATTTGTCTCCCTAACCAATTCAACATCTTCTCTAGTGAATTTTATGCCATTTTCAAAACACTGGATTTTATCAACGACACTTCGTTTGGCCAGCAAAAGTACGTAATCTTCTCTGATTCTCAATCCTGTTTGAAACCTATAAATGATAAATATACATTGACGCCTCTAATTCAAAACATACAAACCCATCTTCATATGCTCAATTTTAAAAACATAAAAGTAGACCTGTGTTAAATCCCAGACCATCAAGGAATAAAGGGTAACGAGAAAGCTAACATTGAAGCAAAAAACGCAATCAATTTAACAATATCACAAACTGTTCCTGTTTCACTAAGGGAAACCAAAAAATTGATAAATCTCGAAGTACAATTAAAGTGGAATCAACAATGGCAACAACTCAACACAAAACTTAACTACATACGATCCGACATATTTGAGAAAATTCCTTTATCTCCAAATCGTCAACTTGAATGTTGCATTACTAGAATATGAATTGGCCATACCAATTTCAGCCACATTCATCTCATCACAAAAGAAGATCCCAGACTAATTAAAATCTTGTAGAATTCAATTGTTATTTTTCGTACTTTTACTAACAATTCTGTAGAATTAATTTTTTTAAAAAAGTTTAAATGAATAATATATGTACCTAATTAAAGTAATTGATTTAAAGAAGAATTTTAGAATTTTACTTGAAAATTGTAATAATAATTGAATTGATGAAAATAATTTTGACGAAATTACAGTAATAATATTCTTATATAATAATAAAATAATGTTTTTGTCACTCGGTCATTTTTAATCATTATAAAACATAAAGAAATGGAGCAATCCGAGTCGGAGACTCGGAGTGATCGATTTCTTTATGTTTTATAATAATATTCTTATGAGTTGTTCAATTTGAAAAGGTTTGAATTTGAAATTTTTGAACATCTTAATTCCAATGAAAAAAAAATGATTAAATATCTTTTACAATTAAAGAAATCCTTAAATTAATGTATTAGATAATTTTTTCAGTATCAAATAATTTTTAGGAATGAATCAGAATATTCTTTAGGGTCAGGAAAAAAGTTAAAGTTACATATGTCTGAAAATCAGGGAAAATCAAAATTAATTTTTTGTGGCAACCCTGTTACTTTTTTTAGAAAAACACTTCAAAGTAAATAAAGAATTCGGTATAAACTTCCTTAGTCAGATTGAAGTTTGTAATATTAATTTTTATCCCACATGCACAAAAACGGCGCTTTCTGATAGCAGCCGACAGGGAGGAAAGTCATTCATTTCTTCGACCGTATGAAAATGGCGGCCGTGTTCTCCCAAGGGCAAGAAAATTAGCTGTTCACATGCATTTTTCTTGCCCAAGGGAGAAATCGGCCGCCATTTTCATACAAATCGAACAAGTGAATGACTTTTACTCCCTGTCGTCTGCTATCTGAAATCGCCGCTTTTGTGCATTAGGAATAAAAAATATCGTAAGTAACACGAGAATAAAGGCAGCCAATTTCTTTACGATGATTTTTGTGACACTCGTTCCGGTCTCGGGGCGCCTACGGCGCCCTCGACCTCCACTCGTGTCACAAAAATCACCGTAAAGAAATGGCTGCCTTTCTCCTCTTGTTGCTTAATATACTATTTCCCCTTGTATAGTTAAAGATGAAGAGAACAAAAGTGAATCCGGCCGTCTTTATATATATATATATATATATATATATATATATATTGCCTTTTGACGGACACAAAAGTGAACGTTATTTGGATGAAAATAGAAGCCTTGCACGGTGAATTCAATTAATTTCTGAAAACTGACCCTTATTGGCGAATATCGAATTACATTTCACGTTTGTGTGCCGCAATGGCGTTCCGATCCATGCGGGATTTCATGCCGCAGGATTTCCCTGAGAAAGGGGATATATACTAACAGCGTAACCCAACAAATAATACTAAGGTTCAAACCCCCCTGAGTAATTATTCGCATTCCACTGCCCATATTGATCAGCGTCTCAAAGTACATACGAATAATGGATCGGAAATCAATTTACTTCAATTTTTTCCCCTCGCTCTCTATAAGGGAACTATATTTTTTCCCCTCTCATTTTCTGACGTCTTTCATTAAATCCAAAGAAAAAGTAAAGGAAAATAATAAATAATAGTAAAGTAAATATATTTTAAATAAAAAATAAAATAAATTAAAAGATATAAATAGGTATATATACACTGAAAAAAATATATTTATGGTACTGCCATTATAAATATAGCTAATTCTCACATATTATATTGGTGGATATGGAACTGCCATCCAAAAGTTAATTAATTTTCATTATTTTGCCAGACTAGTTCAGAAATTATTAGGAAAATTCCTAATAAACTGAGGAGAGGGGAGGAGTAAGGAGATCAACACAATAATTTATTCTGTCACTGAATTTAGATTTTACACAAAATAATTTTTATTCAATAAATTTTACTTTTAACAATTATTATATTCGGCAAAAGGCCGAATTTTCAAATTAATTTACCGCATGACAAAGGCGGTGACAAGCATCACTTTTCAATTTTCGAATAATTTTAATTATTGCCAATCTGGCGAGAAACAACAAGTTAATTTTACTGGGACTCACCATAAATACGCATGACGATTTGGGTGGGCCAAAAAATTTTTCAGTGGAAAAAAGCAAGAAACCCCTGCACTTTGTTCCAATGACAATAAAAATAAGGTCGTATTTTTTTATTTTAAAAAATATTGATATTACCGAGCCACCTAGCATTTCAATTTTCCCATATAAAATGCATGGGAAAAATTTCAATTTTTGAAAAATCAGAATCATTTGCGAGGGTTTCAAAAATGTTAACATTAAGCTATTAGGCTTATAGAGGGCTCTCCGCCAAGTGATTTGACCTATATAACTTTCAATTTTTACCACCCCTACCTTCTACAGCACTGCCCCAAAGTTACCACTTTTTTGGATATTTCTAATTTAACGTGTTTTTGTGGTATGATATCGATTTTTTAAAGTTTTTTGTCGGATCTTGTCTTTATAATAAATACGACCTTATTTTTATTGTCATTGGAACAAATTGCAGGGGTTTCTTGCTTTTTTCCACTGAAAAATTTTTAGGCCCACCCAAATCGTCATGCGCTCCTTTTTAATACTCTTAATTATAACTTGTATTTGTTTTTGATGTTAAAATTTGTCTAAAATAAATAAAATTAAGTTTCAATACAGATAATTGATTGGAAATTTTCTAAGGATTGTGAATTTGAGCTCAGATTTTTTCTATATAGCTGCGTATAGGCACAAAAAGGCAAAAACCGTAAGGAAACATTGAAAAAAATCGAATTATCTTACTATTTTGCAAAAATCTGGCTAAAAACTCAAAATACCCAGATTTCCGGAATAATAATTTTAAAGTATGGCTTTTCAACTATGTTTCCTGAAAATTTGAGCCAAATCGATGAAGGTGTTTTTGAGTTATAAATTTTTTTAAAAAAAGTAGTTTTTTTAATCTACTGCGCATGCGTTTTAAAATATCTCAAAAATTGCAACGGCATTGGATTCTTTGGAAAATTTCCCATCGACTAGTACTTTTCCGAATTTTTTTTAGACCAAAATTGACATTTTTTCAAGCAAAAATGGATTTTTTAATTTTAGTTTTCAAAAATGGCACTTTTCATGAAATTGAAGATTGTGAGTGATCTTTATGAGATAGGCACTTAGGCTAGATCACTATTTTTGGAGGTAGAATACGCCTAAAAACTTTGAGACAAATCGATAACTTGTCACGTACAACTGTTTGATTTACCCGTGGAATCCCCCTAAATTTAAATTATTTTTTAAAAGATTTTAGCAAATTTCAATTTTTTGGACTTTTTTTAATTGTATGTACCTAATTCTAAAACTATTGTTTTTCAAAAATTGTTTAGAAATATTTTTAATAAGTTAATTTTACGAATTTCTTTATTAAAATTTTTGCAAATATTCTACCTTAATATCTTTAAAAAAATGGACTGTTTCAATTATTATAAATAATTAAATTTTTGTATTTAAATAACTGAATTCTCGAAGAACTTTCGAAAAATTATTAAAAATTAATATCGATAATTGATTTATTAAGTTTAGTTTAAAATTGTAGAAAATAATTGAATTTCGGAAGGGTTAAAGTTTTAATTTCTAGAAATTATTAAATTCCAGAAGTTGAAATTTTTTAAATTTAATTTCCTGTGAAAAGAGAAATAAGAAGTATTTAAATATTTATTTAGCAAAATTATTCAAGTTTTGATTATTTAATTGAATTTAGAAATCAGTGAAGAATCTATTTTCAGACTTTTTTTTGCTTTTTAAAGTCGATCCGAGGCCTGTAATTTTTAAAATTTTCAAATGTTATATTACTAAAATCAATATTATAATAATATATTTAATATAATAAATCAAAGAAGAAAAAATAATTCAAAGTTACTTTCTGAAATAATTTTCTATTAAATGCCAACCGGTTGGAAAGAAGAAAAAAATTAACGGACTATTTTCTGTGCTGAGGGAAAATTCTTATGAAATTTGTTTTTTTCAGTTGTTCATAAAATTTTTTTTTCTGCTTCTATTTTTATGTTGGTCTATATTTTTAAAGACTCAACACTTTTGTGCACTTGATACAATAGGGAACAATTTTTAGATTAGGAATCCGGGACCAAACTTGACGACTATTTTGTACCAAATCTGTAAAAAAGAAAAAAAAAAGAATGTAAATTTTCGTTCAACATACCTGAATGGTTTCTTAGAGACGAACAATGCAGGGATGATGCAGCATCGCAAGAATTTTTGCCTCTCCTGTTAAATTCTTCATCACATATTTCTGCCGATTCTCGCTCGTGTCAATTATCTTGATAGCCACCTGTAAGAAATGAATAAGTAATTACAAAAGTAAATTAAAAAAATGTTCTTAACTATTCTAAACGAAAAACAATAAATCAAGTAAAATAAAAATACCAAAAAAATGGTGATAATAATGCAGCGGGTTGAAAAGAAAAACAAACAATAAAATGGAATAATACGTGAGAAAGAAAAACTCTCGACAAACATTTTACACTCGCGCCAAAAGGTGTGAGACAAATGGCTTAAATTGAATTTAAAAATTCACTTTTATAATGTATGTATCTTTCACATTTGATCTTGAATTCATGTGCAGTCACATAATATTTCATTTCTGCCAAGACAGCAAAAGGAGAATGGAATTGAATCTTTTTTTCTTGGTCTCGTGTCTCTCCCTCGTTTCCTTTTCTCTTTCTTTTGATGTGTTGCATGGGTGCGAGAGAGGTCTATGCCGGAGGCAGTAATTCGTTCAAACTTAAGCGATTCAAGTGTCGGTATGAAGGGTGAGGAAAGAGAGAGAGAGAGGACTCTGACTCTCCTTTCGAGGGCGATTTTGCAGCACCAAGGGGTGTGAAGGAGGAATCAAAGAAGAAAGAGTGATTCCTACAAAAGATGTGCGATGAATTGAAATGTTGACTTAACACTAGATTTCTACAGTTATGCTAACCTCAATCCATTTTTTTCAAGTCCTACGACAACTTTATTTTCCTTATCAAATTCTTATGTATACAAAAAAGCTTCGACATTTTTTGACACTTTCCTCTTCGAAAGGCAAAGAAAAGTTTGACCTTCAGATGTTACAATCTAAGATAATTCATCTAGATCCGGCAATAGTTTTGGTGGAACGTGGAGTAACTAAAAAAGCGCATGAAGATATTTTTATCATTTTTTTTCTAATGGGATTTTTTAATTTGTCCACATGCCATTAGGAACTTTGCCGGATCGAGGTGAATTCCCTGGTAATAATTTCGGATTAAATACGGATAGATTAGTACGGATTGGTCCGAAAATGATCCGCGTTAGTCTGATGTAAATCCAAACGAAAACCCGAATCAGAAAACACTCCGAAGTAATCCTGAATGTCTACCTCTACGAATTCAGTCCGTAATTAGTCCGCAACAATTCGAATTTATGACCGGTGAAAAATTCTTTTAAAATAAGTACGGAAATATCCGAAATCAATAGGTATAAAGAATACGGAATCAGTCCGCAACAGTCCGAGTTGAATCTAGTTAAAAAATTTAATCCGCAAAATTTCCGGAGCAATCCGAACTCAGTAAGCAAGAAATCCGGTATTAGTCCACAACAATTTGAAATTAAGTGTGGCAAAATCCTATTCCTAAACAAGTATGAAACAATCCGAAAGCTGTCTGCAACAAGGGAGCGTTCACAAATGATGTCACGCTTTTGGGGGTAGGGGGGTCTTACTAAACGTGACACAGGTAACACAATGTATTTTTCTCATGTGAACTTGCAAAAATTGCGTGACAGGGGGGGGGGGTTTGAAAATCTCCAAAAATTTCGTGACATCATTTGTTAACGCTCCCCAATCGGTATTTAATCCGCAATTAAAAAATATAATTCGAAACAATCCGAAATCTGTATGCTAAGAATTCGAAAATTGTCTGCAACAATCCGGATTTAATCGGATTAGTCCAATAATTGTACGAAAAATGTCCGAAAATAATCAGCGTTAGTCTAACATCAATCCAAGCGAAATTATGAATCCTAAATCAGTCTGGAGTAATCTTGCATGTCTATGAATTAAGTCCGTAATTATTCCAAAACAATCCAAAATTATGTCCGTTAAAAAATTTATCTAAAATAAATACCGAATAATCCGAAATCAATATGTAGAGAATACGAAATTAGTCCGAAATCTGTCCGCGGTTTTTTAACCAGGGTTATCATAGACAATAGGAAGTAGAATTAAAAAAACTTACGGGTAAGATTAAAAACATAATTTTGAAGATTCATTCATTCATTTTTTTACTGGAATCTGGGATTTCGTTTATTTTATTCATCATTAAATATTAATGCCTTTTTTTACTATAGGTTTGTAACTAGGACCAATTATAAAAAACCTCACATTCATTACTTTTTCGCATGAATCTCGGATTTCGTTTATTTTATTCATCATTAAATATTAATACCTTTTTTTCCTATGGGTTTGTAATTACCACTTATAAAAATGTATACAAAATTCCTCATGTTGGAGACAAAATTATCAGTAATTTACGATTTCTCTTTTTCCCCTTTCATAATATCAACTCTCAAGAAATCGGACGTGGAAGTAACGAAAAGACTTGTTTTCAATGTTACCTTCATTCTACGGTGATTTCCTGAGTTCTCGTTGGTCCCATGAGCGGACAGATCGCATATCATTAGCCAGTGTACGACGAGGACGAGAAGATATACCGGCATGATGCTTTGATCTTTCTGCTCTACGGATCGAGCTAGTGCGACAAGGCCCTTATACGAGAAACAGGAGTCCACCATGAGTGCTGGTGTTCGTGTTTCACGTCTGTGTGAATGATTGAGTGTATTGGTAAAGGTTTAAGGTATGCTTGACAGCCCACCCAAATGATTTGTAGCGCCCTTCGCCAGATACAAGATACTAATTCTTCGGGTACTGTCAGTTTTGGCTACCGTTTGCCACTGTAAACTCTCTCTCTCTCTCTGACTCTCTCCTTTTCATTCTCAATGTCTCTTTCTTTCTCCAAACATTTGGTTACATTACAACTCAGTCAACAAAAAATTGTTATCTTTTCTGACACATTCAAGTAATTTACTTGCTTTCTCGGTTAGTTCACAATTTATACTGTTGACACTCCTTATTTGAAATTTTCTTTTACAAAATTGTTTACAGAAAATAATTTTTATTATAAATGAAATATTTTTAAATATATTGTAAAGAAATATATTTCATTCATAATTAAAAAGCACTTTCATTATAATGGTAATTAATTTCATGGTATTTCAACTAATGTTTTTTACTCTCAAATCAAAATAGATTTTCGTGTTCTTATTAACATTTCTCTCGACTAATATTCCTTCACTTCTTCTTTTCTTCATGTTTTGTTCAATTACTTTTTTCTTTTTCACGTCACGCACTTAAGAATCGTGACTGAAATTTACCATTAGTTTGTGGTTTGAAAATACATTTGAAGTCTGATATTTCACGTATTCTTTTATTTTCAAACTATAGTTGTGTTTTGAATCGACAACTATATTCCGGTGAATTATTATTAACACACGATGAATTTATTTCTCGATAAATCTAATTTGAATTCTCCACAATCGCATGACATATTTACAAACTAAAATAATTACGATTTCCCGTTTTGAAAAAAATTCCCTTTTTTTTAATTAACATATTAAGTTTGACAGTTTTTTTGGAATTGACTTCTTTTTTCAAATAAAATTTTTCAAATATAATTTTTTTCCTTATCGGGATTTTGTAAACATGTTTTTTTCCGGAGGTTATAGCATTCAAGTACATAAATCCTAAGATTTCCGATAAAATGCTGGAAAAAGTATGATGTTTTCGTGAAAATAAATAAGAGGGGCTGTTGCGGTCAAATATGAATTACTGTCGGAAGGGACTGTCCACCGAACGATATTTTTTTTCTCGAAGGGAGTTGAAAAGGAATGAAAATGTATCAAGCGGAAATTTTTGTGAACAGGTTCGCTAGTTTCTTATATATATATATATATATTAAAGCATTAAATTCAAACCCCGGGATTTGTGAACTAAAAAAGAAATCGAGTTGATTTTTTTTCTCCTGGGGAATTTTTTTTTTAAATTTTACAAGTGCCTATACGCGAGTTTGCATTAATGCATTTACCTTCGATAGAGCCCTCTCCCCTCAAGTTCCGGAGAGAATTTAAAAAGAACCCTTCAAGAGAGAGAGAGAGTGGAGAGAACTCGAAAATCGAGTGGAACGCCATAAAATTACCGCTACTTGAAAAAAGAGATATTTTAGAATGTAAAAAAATCATTTTCTACCAACTTTTTCAAGTTACCAACTCTTACTATATATTTGTATTAAAAAATTGAAAAATAATTAAAAATGTAAAAAATTAATCAGGTTGTTGGGACTTTTTAATTTTCTATCATTTCTACTTTCCATTTCTTTCCAAAAAAATATTAAAAATCAGAGATAAATTCTCACGCTTTCGTTTTGTAGTTATAAAAAAAAATTTTTAGGGATGGAGGAAAAAAAAGAGATCTGCAGTAAATTGAAAGCGTGTGTGTGTCAAAGTGTTCTCACTTATCTGCCAAGTACCGGTAATCGCACACCCCTCGCCCCTAACATTTCCTAAAGATCCACCCGACAGTCATTTTTATTCCCTCTCTCTTTTTTTCACGCCACGGGTTTTTATATTCCGAACCAGGTGCAATCGACGAAGCGTGACCGAACGACCTATGAGTGAAACTAATCGTGATTCAGGGCACCCTCGATGTCGATTACGGGGATGTTCCTCCCTTTTGATCCTATATGCTGGCAAAGTCCCTTCTTTTCCCCACCACATATATATACGTATATAGTCCACTATATTCACGAAATTTTAATTTTCTTTGATGAACAGATTTTCTATATCAAAAAGCTGGGTGTTATAATCTATTTTATTTGAGGTGGATTATTTTTTTAAATATTCAAAACACGAAAAAAGGTATAATAAATTTTTATTTAAAATTGTAAATTAATGTGTCTTTAAATAAAGATTTTATAACTTTTAAATTTTCCCCGCCTTTTTCTAGGTGGCGCTGATATTGCTACTTATTATAATTTCTAATACATGTTATACTTTTAAAAGCAAATTGTATACTTTTTTAATTTTCCCGACTTTTACAGGTGGCGCTGTCATTACTAATGTGTCTAATAAATTACCTAAAAATCTTAAAGATTCATAAAAAACTGGAAGACAAAATAAATAATTATTATTAATCGACAATAAATTTAACTAGAACGGATATTTATAATGTCTGATCTAAAAATCAAAAAGAATTATAAAAACTAAAAAAGACAAAATACCAAGGCAATCATTTTATTCCTAAAAAGCGAATTTGTAATACCGAACGAAAGTTAATAATCTTCATAACCTAAAAATCAAAAAGATTTATGAAAAACTGAAAAAGACTAAGTATTAAAACAACGATTTTAATTAGAACGCGAGTTAATAATATACATAACCTAAAAAACAAAAAAAAAATAATTTAAAAAAGTGGTTAATTTATTTTTTGGTACTAATTAACAGAAATTAAAAATTAACATGATATAAAAGACACAACACAAGTGGAGTCAATTTAATTCTGATTTAAAATGAATGAGCAAAATGACAAAAAAATAATTGATTATACGGTCGGGTCTTTAAACTATGCACTTTCATATATGTATATATTATGACGAGAAAAAATACTAAATCATTCTTAAAGTCTCCTGTCGAGAAAAAAGCAAAGTCACTGTTTTGTCACCCTCACCAATAATTGTATGAAAAAAAAGTGTCACTTCATCATTGACCCTTGGAGAGAAAGAAAATTATGTCACTAGTGATATTAATACCAAACTTAAGCACCATAATATTGACCTAATCCTTAAAAATGAATGATGGCACATTATATTTTTATTGTTAACTTGAAAAATTGATTTCGAAAATTATTTTTTGAATCTGGTACCCGTGATGGAAAATTTTTAATTAAAACAAATATTAAGAAGGTTAAGAAGAAAAATTTCACTATCAGATCACAAATTACAAACATTTAGAATTAGAAACTATAGCGCCATCTATGAATGGCGGGAAAATTTGTAAAGTAAAAAAATAGAAAAGTAGAGAATTAATAAAATTAAAGAGAAAAATAAAAATGATGGATTATGTAAAATATTTAGTTTCAAAAAATAGTATTTTTAGAAATTGAAGATGGGGAAAATAAAAAGTGGATTGAAAAACAAAATTTAAAAGAATGTGGTAAAAGGACAAAAATATAATTATATTTTTTATCTTCTGTAAGACAAACCAATTGGGTGGCGAAATAAATAAAAAAAAAAAAGAAGAAGGAACTTGTGACAAGCGAAGGTCTTTTGCACTTCCAATACGAAATTGAGGTCGTGCCATTGGCCGTAAACTTCAGAAAAAGGTCTCGTCGAATGGTTCAACCGATTATTCGTATTGAATTACTGCCACTTCAATTGTACAAGTGACACAAAAGTCGCGAACCCAATTCCTCCGATTAGTAACTCCCTATTAAATTTGCAAATAATTTATATTTAAATCATTCTCCTCCCCTAAAATAAAAATAATTCCATCTACTAATAACCTTTTAAAAAAATACAACCGAAAGTTCACGAACTTTGAAGCGAAATGTAATCGTTAAAAATTTTCTTGTAATTCAAAAACCTATCTAAATTATAAAAATACTTGGTAAATTTTCTTTATCTTTATCAGTATTTATAAAAAATTTTGTCCACTTGATTAACTTTAACTAGACAAATTTTGTCGCGGTAAAATTGTTTAGAAACAAAAAATAAAATATTACAATTGATGTTAAAACAAAGAATAACAATAATAATTTAAAGTTATGAATTCTGGAACTGGCAGACGACCAGGTGTGACAACATTTACGAAAAAAGATAGTGCCACCTACGAATGGCGGGAAAATTCAATAAAGTACATATCGTACTTAATATAGTGATTATAATTTTGTAATTATAAATTTATACCGTTCATATTTTAGTATAAAATTAATATATCTAATAAAATTATTATACTGTAATATAAAATATATTATAAAAATAAAAACGAATAGGAAACAAAGGCGCAAACTTTTCGGGAAGAGACGAAAAATACGATAAGAAGATTAAGAGAGAAAATTTCCTGATTGTGTGGTGAATAATCAAGATCAATTTGACAGAGGATGACGGGGGCCAAATGTTAAATTGAACAAACGTGCCAGCGATTCTAAGATACATAAAAATAAATACATATATATATATATATATATATATATATATATATATACATATATATTCTTTCGGAAAAATCATTCCCTACTTTTGTCGCTATATTTCGTCGAAAGAATAGATTTATGAGGTGGAGAAAGAATGTAAAGAAAAACAGAGAGTGTGGGGGTTGATGAAATAGAAGAAGGGAGAGGATAAAAGATGCGAAACGGATTTTCTGATAAGGTTACCAAAAGATTAGACGCCATATCATGATCCATCGACGTAAAATCGCCTTCAGTATCCATTAACGCGTTCCCAGATGTACATTTTAACTGTGAAATGTGCGAGTAAGTGCCTTATATAGTTAAACACAACCGATCGATTATATATGTATATATATAGAACAAATTCTCGTGGTTTTCGACTCTATATGTATATAGCACATGGCACCACCCTCCTCTCTTTCTCTCTAGTCTCAAAATTGGTCGTATTGTTATGTATCTAAAGTTTGTCCTTTGCATCAATAGCTTGATTAAAATGGATTCGACAATTAAATTATCGTTCGTCTCCATAACACATTTTTGGGGTGATCCACAAATACACACATTGAGCATTGTTTGATTTTTCGGAAAAATTGTAGCAGAAAATTTTTCCATTCATATCGCTTTTCTATTATTACTATTACTATTATAGCCGTTTCTATTATCACTTTCTCTATTATTACTATTTCTATTTTTACATTTTCTACTTTTAATATTTCTATTAAAACACTATTTATTGTTATTATTCTTAGTATAATTATTAAAAACAATTTATTATTATTTTCATAATAATGATTACTATTTTTATTATTATTACTTCCTCATAGAGGAAGTTTTGTATTACCAAAATTTTTCGAGTTCGATTTTTTGACATATCTTTATGTTACTTGACTTCAGGAGTTCAAAAATGAAATTTTTGAAAAAGGTCATTCCGTATGTGTGTGTGTGTAAACATCACTTTTTCATAAATATCTCGAAATCATGAAAAGCTTTTGGGTTGAATTTTTTTTTAAATTGTAGATCTCACCTGCGGACATAAAATGAGAGTACTTTGTGATAGATTAATAAAGTTTAATTAAATTTTTTTTGAACTTTTAATTTTGTAAAAAAACGTTTTTTGCCCATAACTTTAAAAAAATGTTAGGATACCTATAAATGTTTTTCCAGAATTTTGTAGAGTTTTTTTAAACGCATCTTTTGAACTTTAATTGAACATTTTTCGTCCATATTAAGGGGAGTCCCTGTTGAAAGTAGAAAGATAGATGTAGATAAAAAATGATGGATAAAAATGGATAAAAGTTTTCTATCCTTACTAAGTATATACTTTATTTATTTATTTATTTATTTAAAGAAATCAAGTTCCTAGGGCTGTTAGCCCACTAAGGAACAATGTACATAATATTAATATTAATTACATAGTCTTAAAACTAAGATAACCAACATAATAAAAATACAAATAATATAATAGCAAAGATAACATAATAGAGGTATACATGATTCTCATTAACATTCATAAGAAAAATATATACAAAAAGAAAAAACAATAAACCAAAAAATAAAACAATGTAAGAAAAAAAAATAACAAAATAATAGGGTTACCAGTAAGTTATATAAAAAAATCCACCGCTTCTTTTACTTAAATACTCAAAAAATAGTTTCTTAAACAAAAATTGGTTAGGCGCTTATCTAATACTGTTCGGCAGTTTGTTCCAAAGCCTTGGGCCTCTTACAATAAAAGATCTTTGCATCTTACAAGTACGATGAGAAGGTATTTTTAAAACATTATTCCTCTCTCGAAGTCTAGTACAACTAAATTCATTATTATTAATAAGATCAACAAATTCAAAGAGATAAGATGGAGTTTTGCTATTAATGATAGAATACATTAAATTCCCAATAAAAAATTGCCTTCTGGTCGCAACATTCAACAAACCCGCTTTAGTTCTATATTGAGTAATATGCTGAAACTTGGATATATTATAAACAAAACGAATACATGCATTTAATGCTCTCCCAAGCTTATTATTCAACTCATCAGTAATATCATCGTAGACATGACAACAGTAATCAAAGAACGGAAGAATCATTGATTTTATCAACATTAACCGAGTTTGTAATGGAAGAGAGTCTTTATTCCTATATTTAAGTTTTGTAAAACTATGTACGTCTTACGCAATATTTCACCCACTTGCTCCTTCCATGAAAGAGTTCTATTTCAAATTAATCCAAGATCCTTCAATGTATCTTTGTATATAATAGGATTTCCATTAACAAGTAAAGGAGGAAAGGTCATTAAGGTTTCCAAAGAAGGATTTCTCGAAGATGAAAAAACCATAACATGAGACTTTTTAGAATTAAGAAAAAGCATATTTTTTTTAGTCCACTCAACAACATAGTTAATATCCAACTGTATGTTTTTAAGCATATCCGAAAGTGTGTACAGAGGGCCTGATAAATAAATCTTAAAATCATCTGCATATTTATGAAATTTACAATATTGAAGTCCCTCTCTAAGATCCAACACAAAAATAATAAAAAGCAAGGCAGAAAGAGCTGCACCCTGAGGTGCATCACATTCTAGTCAATCCCATTCCGAAAAATTTCCATTACAATCAATAACTTTATGAAATCTAGAATCTAAATAAGTTCTAAGCCATCTGCACACAGATACAGATACATTGAAAGACCTTAGCTTACGAATTAATATTTCGTAATTAACCGAGGGAAAAGCTTTAGAGAAATCAAAAAACACAGCAATAGTAATGCATTTAGCATCCATGGCTAACTTTATAACAGAAGTAAATTTGATAGCTGCTGTACATGTGCTGTGCTTTTTACAAAAACCAGATTGAAATGGTTCAAAGAGGTTGTTAACAGATAAATAAGACGTTAATTGAGCACATACAATCTTCTCAAGTGGTTTACACATAGCGCAAATTATAGAAATCGGTCTAAAATCAGTCGGTGTTTTTGGATTGCTAATCTTAGGAATAGGTCGAATAATACTAGTTCTCCATATATCAGGAAAAGTTCCCATTTGAAGAGAATAATTATGACGGGTTCCACGTCAAGTGACCCAGGTCCAAATTTTAAATGTTTGGAATCGGGTTAAAAGTTTGCACAAACAGTAGTCCTATTCGATACAATTAAAAATACCAAATATTATTAATTTATTTAAACAAATATAAAAACTGGAGGGGGTCAAAGTTTAAATTTTTGGTCTAACATGGAATATTTGAAAAATTTGTAGTTTCTTTAAAACAAAACGAAAATACATTTTCTATTTTGGGGTTTTCTGCGGTTTTTCAACACTTTCTAATGGTGTAAACAAATGTAGAGAAAAGAAAATTTTGACCTTGAAAAATTAAATTAAAAAATAAAATTTCATTTTTTCATCAAATGGACAGTTTTTATTTTTTTTTTAAAAATTTTATCATAAAGGTGAGGTTTTTTCCTAAAAAGAATGTATAGGTCAAAACGTGGGACAAGAACTTTTAACTGGTCAAAATAAACATTTACTTCTGCAATCCACCGCCCCTGCGCGTTGTTGGGCTGTATATTGTTTATAACAATTAAAATAAATTATTTTATACTTTATTAATTATCTGGTGGTCATATTGGATGAATTTAAATTGATTTAGATCATGTGCATTAACAGAATAAGAAAATAAACGTCCTTTTTTAAAAAAGTGTATTAATTTGTTAACTTTGATTTAAAAAAAATTAAAAATAATTAAAATCCCCAAAATCGGCCTCGAAGGATGTCTTAAGAATTTATTCCCCTTTAATTTAAGACAAAGAACACTTAAATCGGTTAAAAATTGTAAGCTATAGACATTTTTTAATAGGAAATTGTAAAAAAAATTCCACTGTGGGCCGGTGCAGTGCAGATGTAAATGCTTAATTTGACCAGTTAAAAGTTCTTGTCCCACGTTTTGACCTATACATTTTTTTAGGAAAAAACCTCACCTTTATGATAAAATTTTTTTTAAAAAAATAAAAACTGCCCATTTGATAAAAAAATGAAATTTTATTTTTTAATTTAATTTTTCAAGGTCAAACAATTTTTTTTCTCTACATTTGTTCACACTATTAGAAAGTGTTGAAAAACAGCAGCAAAACCCAAAATAGAAAACGTAGTTTCGTTTTGTTTTAAAGAAACTACAAATTTTTCAAATATTCCATGTAAATTTTTGACCTGGGTCACTTGACGTGGAACCCGTCTTATATATGTGTATGAGAACAGGAAAAATGACAGGAAGTGCTAATTTAATCATACTTCATACTAAAAGAAATAAAGTCTGGTCCAACAGCATTAGTTTTAACCTGAGCCAAACTGTTTAATAAGGCTTCAGGGGTTATGTCAGCAAAGAAAAATTCATTTTCATTAAATATATCATAATTTAGAGGTAAAGTAACAGGCTGTGGAATATTAGATAAATTGTATTTTTAAGCAAAAACTTCTAAAAACTTATTTGCAGGAACACTATTATCTGATTGTATGCGTTTTTTATTTGATATTGTATTTAAATTTTTCAAAATATGCCAGATGTTTTGAGAATTACTTTTATTTTTAATGATATCATAATTATATTTATTAAAGGCATCTCTAATTCTGGTTTTAACCAAATTACGAATTTTATTAAAATTTGCCCGATCCTTGTCAATTTTAGTTCTTCTAAATTTATTACGCATTTTATTTCTCTCTTTTATAAGTGCTTTCCATTCATCATTCATCCAGGGTGAAAATCTTCATCTAACATTCCTTAAGTGAAGTGGAGCAAAATAATCAAAGGACTCGGTTCAAAAAAGAGTAAGATTATGAACCTTAATATTAATATCACATTCAGAAAGAATACTCGCCCAATCATGACCCGACAAATGAGCAAGAAAATCTGATTCATTAATGTTAAGATTACGAATGAAACCTGGTTGCATCCTGGTTGCACTTTGCATCTTTTAAAAATTATCTTTTTCTATCCAGAATTTTCCATCTATTTTAATCCATCCCAAAGAAACATTTTTTTATCATTTTATATCTTTTAATTTCTCTTAATATAGATCTATGATGAAATTCTTTCTTATCCATTTCTACCCAAAAAAAGTTTTCTTATTTTATCAAAGTAAAAGGATAAAGTTACTAGATTATCACTAGACCGCTATTTCAATACCTGCACATATCCTATATATATATATATATATATATATATATATATATATATATATATATACTATACTATATATATATATATATATATATATATAGGATATGTGCAGGTATTGAAACTTTGATTTGCTTTATAAAGCAAATCAAAGTTTAATTTTTTGCATTTTTTATTTATTTATTTGTAATAATCATTGGCGTTTCATGCTATGCATGACAGTAATTCACTTTTAAAAGTGAATAAGCAGAGCTTGGACATTTGAGGTTCTTTTGTTTAAATGCACTTGTTTCTGAACAGCATTAAATATTAGTGATTTTTGTTTGTTTGACCGTATTAGATATTCATTTGTAAGATAATGAGCATTAAATATTAATCACTTATTATTTTTAACTGTCTTAACATCATTTTCTAAATAAACAGTTTAGTATATGTACATTATTACTGCACATGGTCTGGCGCAAAGCCTTCAACTTCTCTCAACGAACGTAACCGAATGAATGAATCTCAAAATGTCGGACGCTACACGGAGAAAAAAGGATACTTAAATTTACCCTGAGGATTGTAAAACTTGACAAATTTTCAGTGTAAACTATAGGACAACACTCTGTTGTTTATAAATTACTATTTATATTGTGTAAAATAAACGTAATTAGTTTTACACTCCAGGAATGTGTAGCACTTTATTTTGTCTGTTTAATTAGATTTCTAAAAATAAACTTTTATTTGTAAAAAATTTATTTAATTAATTAAAAATATTTTACTTAGATAATAAAAATTTTAAATCGCAGAATAATTTTAATTTTTTTCAGTAGTTTTTAACTTTTTAGTCAATAAAAGAGTTTCAGAATTCATTTAGTCTTTTTAGATATAATTCTTTAAAAAAAAATTTTTGTTGAAAAGAAAAATAATTAAAATATTGAACATTTTAAATGATTTAAATTTTTTTCAATAGAGATTATTATTTTATCACATTCACAGAAATAAATCACAAATAAACAATAACCCATATTGTTAAACGTCAAAATTTATTTATCGATGTTCATTTTTTAGCTGCATTTGCGGTTAGTTACTTCAACTAAAAAACTGGTTAGTTTAAATTTCCTGGAGTGTAAAACAAATAATAAAATATGTGTAACTTTTACGAAGGAAAAAATATAGTAAAGTGTAAGTTATATTATGAAGAAGATTAGAATGACTAAATAAATTTTTAACATTCGAAATTTAACACTCCAGTTTTCTCCGTGTATGATCAGCTGACAACGCTGACGTCAGTGATGCCAACTTTCATGCGCTTTATAATTCTGCTTTTAATATAGCATTTCAAACTTTTAAGATATTTTATTCAGATATGTAATAAAATAAATATAAATATTATTGGGAAATGGAATATATGCATATAATATATATTTTTTTAAAGGACTATAACAAATTATTTCTTAAATATTTGTTGTAATAATTTAGGTGTATAGAGTTGTCAAATACCGTTGAGTATTGTTATATAATATAATTCAACCACATAGTTAAATTAATTGACTTATATAGAAATTAATACAGTTCAGAAAATTTTTCAATATTTTTATATAACTGATATAAATTTTAGTTTGCACACGGAGAAAATTTACTCAGTAAACTTTCTTAAAATAGCTAAGTAAAAGTTGGACAGAGTAACATTTTGGTAATCGTTAGCGACCAGCTCGAGAAACAGAAT
The DNA here is from genome assembly GCF_015476425.1 of Leptopilina heterotoma. Classification (NCBI taxonomy): domain Eukaryota; kingdom Metazoa; phylum Arthropoda; class Insecta; order Hymenoptera; family Figitidae; genus Leptopilina; species Leptopilina heterotoma. The sequence continues at coordinate 552,876 of NW_025111155.1, forward strand.
TTCGTGATAATCTAGTTAGCTATAAATAACAGTTGCTTTATAAATGAAGGTAATCTCATGAGAGCGCAGTAAAGAATCTTTTCTATTTAGAAGTGAAAATTGTTACGCAGGTCTGTTTAATATAATCAAAAAGAAAACTAAATTTCATTACAGGCAATAAAAATAATCACTAGAGCGCATGAGGTTTTACTGAGCCGCGCGACAAAACTCAATACCCTATTAAAAAAAATATATGCTGTCGCTGGAGGAGTAATTTATACACATATATGTATAGATTAGTATAGCGTCATCTTTAGGATAGTGTCAACAGTACAATTTTATTTTTAACAGTCGGTAACATAGGAGGAATTTAGGGTCGCTTGTACATACATATAACATATAACCTTAATAACTACATACGCTAATGTCGAATACTTTATTATCTACAAAGTCGCACGCAAAATACATATAATTAGAAAGAGAGAATCTCATCGTACTTATATACTAAACCAGCCGAAATCTTTTGCGCTTGTGAGAAATGTACAAAATATATTTAATAATACTAGATAAAATTTTTTTGACTTACTTTTGATTAATTGGCAGATAATTTTTCTCGTGTCAAAAAGATATTTAAAATAAATAAAAATTTATTAGTCTATTTGTAAAAAATAAAAATCAAGAAACTACATCCATGTTTTAGAAATGTACCACTCTTGATCAGGCAACCTATGTATTGAAGAAAATCTTGCCTCAATAATATCTTTTTCTGTTAATAAACTCCAAGAAAACATATTGATATCACACAATTTGAAAGCTTGGTAGTGATCATCAAAAATTGAGTCATTAACACGTCGAGTTATAATCTGAAATTCTTTTTTATTATTAATGATAATAGCATGCACTATATGAAAATCGTTATAGACATTAAAAATAAAATGTTACCTAATTTGTAATTAAAAGTCTACCTTCTGTGAACGAATCCAAAATTAGGTGAAAGAAGTCATTGATATTTTTAATTTTTTCATTCGAAACAGATTTGATAGGACCAGTTACAAATTTTTTATAGGACATTTCCTCGCCCATAAGCCGGTAATTTAAATGTAGTTGATGTTTTAAGGCTATTGTTTTGGAAATATTAACTCGACTTATTGCCGAACGGGATGTTATTTTTCCAATGCGGTGAGTTGCTTCAAACCGAATACAATTAATTTTCCAAATCGGACCTATAGCTCTTATGATTCGTGGGTAATGGACAAGAAAATGATGTTTTGGTTTGAAGCTATTGGGAAATAATTTATTGCGCATTATTAAATATTCAGTTATCAAAACTTCTAATAAATCCGGTGTTTTTTAATGTACAATTGGACTTACTAGAATTTCTGTTAACTTTTTTAACAATAAAAAAAATTCCCAATGTTCATTTCCTTGTGGAATGAAATGTCCAATTGTCAAAGCTAAGCTTCGAATTAATGTCAACATTTCTGAGGATGACATTATTATATAGCCACTTCGAATCTGTGACTCTGATAAGGGTGGCGGTTTGTTTTGATGATCACTTTTTTTATAGATCAAACTGGCAAGTCTTTCGTTTATTGCAGCTACAGACAGATTAATTTTTTTTTTCAAAAATAAGATTGTTCAAAACCTGAGCTACGTCATACCTACAAACTCCTTCTAACCAATCATGCATCACATCTGCTCCCAAATTTTGAAATAAGTGGAAGTCTTCCACATCATGAAATGAACATTCTTCTTTAATTCCAGATTCAGACGATTTATTTTTATTAAGAAGAGAGTACTAATTTTTTTTGTCACGAAGGACACAATCCGATTCCTTTAAAATGTTATTTATATTAGAATTTAAAGTCAGGCAGAATCTACAAAAAAAAATTTGATCGGAAACTCATTCAAACCAAGAATGGAATGAATTCCTAAATTGTCTCCTACAATTAACATTAAGACAAAATATATATGTTGTTCACCTGTCGGAAGAGAAATCTAAATGCCAGTTTTTTTAAGATAATTTAATTCGTCAATTGTTTTCGCCAAGACAATTTTATTTGAAAATATTTGCCTATCCCGAGTATTAAATAATGTAAAAAGAAAATTATTTTCTATTTTAGATTGGAATTCAGGCGGTAAAATTGGTAAATTTATGTAAACTGCTCCACATTTTCCAATACCCTTGTGTGAACCCAATGGATTATTGGTTTCATAATCATCAAAGAAATAAAGCATTGGAAAAACAATTGCGTCTCCATACTTTGCAGTTTTTTCTTTCCATAAACTACCTTGAATGATATTTATAATTACATCAGAATGTTTCAAAATTTTATTGCGATATTCCATTGTTTTTTCAAAAACTCCTGGCACCTCAAAAAATTTTTTTAAAACCCGTCTCATCGGAATAAATTCAGCTGTAATAGGTTTTTTTTCAATAACTCTTACCCCGTTTTCATTTTCTTTAACTATTTTTTTTTCTCTTAATAAAAAAGTTTGTGGCATTATAAAAGTGTCATTATTTTTTAATTTGGCAAACCGCTGTGCTTCGGTGGTCATATTGTCAAATGGCTTTGAAAATTTTTGTAAAATTTCATTAATGTCTGTCATTGAACCACTTGCAGAAGTAGAACTGTAATTTATTTGGGCTTTTATTTGAGAAACTGCGTTCGTAATTAACATTGATGTATTGGTGATAATGTCATTTATTCTTGCGCGACAGATATCTGGGTACTTATATAAGTTTGAAATAAAAGCTAACTGAACTTTTTCAAAGTCAGTTTGGTCTACAATTGCATTTTTTGAAGTTAAATTTTTACACATATCAATACTTTTAAAACATGTTTCTGATACTGAATCTGCAGTCATGTCAGATTTTCCAGATATTTGTTCCAAATCAAACAAAGAAATAATTGAATCTAAATCTGAATCACTACTATCTTCGTCACTATCAGATTGTACAATAAAATCAATTGTATTTTTAACATCTTTTATATCATCATAATTCAATTGTTACACTTCATTAAAATTTCTTTCTATTTGGTGCTTGGTTTTTCGATGTTTTGTAAAAGAATTTAAAACAGAATAAGTTCTATCACATTTCAATTCAGGGCATTTAAAATATTGTAATGAAGCATGCTTATTAGAAACATGTTTCAAAAATAAAAAATTGCTATTAAAAGTACGTTCGCACGCGAAATAGTTTAACGTATTAGACATCACAAAAAATTAAATTGATTGTGAATTCGAAGGTCTTAAAATTTGATTAATTTCGCCCTTTAATATTCTATTCTTAATAGAAAGCCTCTCTTTTGCTGTTTGAATTTCGAAAATCACAATTTGTAAAAATTTGCCAAAGCGAATTTGCCTACTCAGGATATTTACAATCGAAAACATAGAAGATTTTAAAATTTAAATCGATAGCGTGTAGAACCGAAGTTGTCGCAAATTTAAATTCATCCACTACCACGTAAGTAGCCTGAATGTCCTGCAAAGGTCCGACGATTACTGTAAGTGGTTGTAATCTCAAGTTTTTAGCTTTTAAAGAAGCTTTCAGTACATTTAAACGAGGTTCTAATTCCGCAGCATCCTAAAAAGTTAATTTTTTAAAAATTAATGAATAAACATTTTAATTTATTAAAATAAATTAAAATTAAATAATAATCTATACATATAAAAGAATATTTACTTCAACGTGAAGAAGGTAACAATCTCTCTTTTCTTTTGAACTTAATTTTCGAATATTGTCAATATCATTCGTTTCGTTGCGTTTCCTCTTTTTATTCTCTGTAGGTGCAATGTAATGAAGTAACGAGAATAGTATAGCGTCCTGTTTTTCTAAAAAAAATAAACATATTTAAAAATACAATTTAAAAAAAAAATAACAATTTCATAATTTAACTTAAGCTTACCTGAAACTATTGATGCTAATGACAGAATCAAAGCTTTCTCAATACTTGGTAACGTCTTAGAATTAATGTTCCGCAGTAAATGGACAATATGGTGCCTTATTATAGGCCACTTATCAATCAAATAATTTTTTTTGAGAATGCACAGCATCGAAATCAAGGTGTATCTAAAAGTGGTAATTTAGAGAAATTTACTATATATTCTGCAAGAAATATTAAATATATACTTCAATTAATATTGAACTTACTAATTTCTGTCCTTGATCATTAATACGTAATGATTTAATCTTAACCATATATTCAAAAATATTTATATTTTCTTGCAAAAATATCTGTCTTCTCAGTTGACGCGAACCCAGAAATGCTTCTACAATACTCGAAAATGGTTCTGAATTTGTTTCCAAGTATTTTAAATATTGATTTTGCGATTTTATAAATAAAATAATTTTCAATAGCATTATTTCATAAAAAAAGGTTTAAAATAACGGTATAGTGAAAGTATTACCTAAAGTACAATCAGTTTCTCGATTTGGAGTTTCAATTGTTTTTCCCCTGTTACCATGTACAAGAGATCCTGCTTTTCTCATTAACTTTTTTACATAATTGAATCGATCAAGTAGCTTTCCACTAGCTGGAATTTTTTCCCCCAACTCACTAGTGAAAGGAATGTAGTAAGTAGCTGATGATTCGCCATTAAATATTGACTCAATTTCATTAGCCAAATGTAAAAATCGTGACTTTGGAATACTTGAAAAGAAGGAAAAAATTTTTAACATATCTTTAAACAATTAAAATTAAAAATAATGTATATATAATAACATAAGTATTATAAGGACATACTCCCAATTATTCAAAATATCGTTATCAGTCAAATTTCTAGTCACTTCTTTCTTTTCTCTATAAATTATTGTTTGCACTAAAGATTTTCTTGCTTCTGGAACAAAATTTTTTGTGTGTTTCATAAGATCTTAAAATACTTTTTCCTTCAGTATTCCTTTTCAGAAATGTTATTAGATCCTAAATGTAAAAAACTTATAATTAAAAATAATATTGATTGAAAATAATAAATAAAATTAATGTTGTCAAATATAATAATTGACATAAAAAAATTTAACATACCTGAGTGTATTCTTTTAAAAATTGTGGATTTTTTCAGGATGAACTATACTTTCAGTTACTAAATTAGAATCAGCAGATATTTAATCTTTAAGGACAGTATTTGATGGTGAACTTTCCTCTCTTCGAGATGATAGATCAGTGTAAGTCCGATCTGAATTCTGCAATTAAAATATTAAATATTATTTAATCAAAGATTTTAAACATAATATTTTATAACAGAAATATGTAAACCTCTGTATCCACAAAATTGTCTGATGCGTAATTATGGATTTGAGTTATTTTTTGGGCACTGAAAAAATTTGGTAAAAAAGATCCATAGATGTTTTTATCCAGACCGTAATTATTACCAGAATCCTGTTAACAAACAAAAATTTATTATGTAATTGAAAATAATAAGGATAAATTCTTAATATTTAAAAGTAGTTTAAATATTAACGTAATTTAATTACATTTTAACATTATATAATTTCAAAAACATTTAACTCTTGAAAAAGTAATAAAGTAAAGTTTACGAGTTTTGTATACAAAACAAATCTGAACGTATCGAATAGAAGAAATAATAAATACTTTATTTATTCCGTACCATTTCTAAATTCTCGAAATCCATTTTCATAGAAGCTGAAATTAATATTTTAACATGCCATATAGGGGAGGATGGGGCAAGGATAGTTAAGGGGCAAGGATAGTTAGTTGCTGTTATGCTTAGACGGCTTGCTCAAAAATCGCGTAATTCATAGTATATTCGCGTTTTAACACCAAAAGATGATTGTAAAAATTGCAAGTCAATCTGTCGCCATTTGCGAAGTTGGGAGATTATTTTTGAAAAAAGTCTGTTTTGCTAAAATGTCAACGTAATGTTTATCATATTGTTTTCTACATTAGAATTTCAGAATATTTTTTACGTAAAATGTTTTCCTTAGTGGAATTTCCTGCTAAACACGAATATCGTATTTATTTTCAAATTAATTCACGTCGTTCCTTAAAATTTAGAAAAAACTGAAATATGGACTCATGGGGCAAGGATAGTTAGAGATAATACGGCACGGTAAAAGCGTGTTAATACCATTGAAAATTTTAAAAAAGTGTTTAATTGTTCTTTTTAGGTTGATATACATAATGGTGCGTAATTATATACGGAAAACGAAGCTTATGACCAAGAAATTGGTGGTCGTCTGAAAAAAATTGTTTAAACTTCTGATTCTAGTTCAGATGAATTTTAATATAATAATTGCAATTTAGAAAATGTTCCATACATATTTTTAATACTTGGGATATCAATATTGAATAGTCTAAAACCAGTAAAATAAAAAAAAACAAAAATTTACTGATTTTCTATAACATTTTTGGCATTCGAATTCTTTTAACTATCCTTGCCCCGGTACTGGGGCAAGGATAGTTAAAAATTTTTGTTTACTTTTTTATTCATATCTCGTAGGGATTTGAGTCTACAGTAAAATAATGTACAGCAAAATTATAGCCAAATAACCAGGCTTTCCAAAAATACTTTTCATTTGCAGATACATAATCAAGTTTGGCCGCTAGATCCGAAAAGGTCTTACCTAACTATCCTTGCCCCATCCTCCCCTACTAATAATACCTAGGCAAAAAAAATAAAAGAATTACCTGCATTTTTATAAAAATTATACAAGCTCTTAAAAAATATAAACATTTTAAATTTTACAATAAATGACATAAATTCAATAAATATTTTACCACTCCAAAAATTTTTTCATAAAACACTAGTAGCTGTCAATGGAAATGTAGCATTCCTTTTTTTTAATTACTATTATTGGCAGGTACTTACCTAATATCCACAGTGCATATATATATGTGGACGTCCACATGAAAAGGGCCCATTTTGGCACTATTGGAGTTATCTATATGGGCGTATTTCTGGCAAAATTTGGAAAATTTTGAGTGGTCTTAGAACTTTTTTGGTTAAAAATTCGCTGAGTTACGAAATTTCAAAGTTTAGAACGCCACAAACCTCATTTCGAGAAAAACGGAATTAAAGATTGCGATATCAACTAATTGTTGTATCTCTGGTTCTTCTTGGAAGTTATTCAGATAAGAATTGTTTCCAGTTCAGGGCACCTTAAAGATGTAAATCAACAGGTTTTAAATTTTTAAAACCATCCCCCCTCTTAATTTTCAAAAATTTCGTACTTAAGTACTAAAAATCGACAATATGGGCCCTTTTCTAAAAAGAAGAATTTTTCTATTAAAAAACCATTTTTTACAAGATTAATGATTAGGTACAATTTTATTGTGTAATTTGAAGAAAAAGAATATATATTAAACTTATTAAAACATTTTTGACAGTCTCTATTATGAAAAAAATGACGCAATATCCAAATTTTCATTTCGACAATTACGAAAAAAAGACTCTAACATCAATATCTCTGGTTCTTTTGGGAAGTTATTCAGATACGAATTTTTTACAGTCCAGGGTACCTAAAAGATTAAAAACCAATAGGTTTTAAATTTTTAAAACCATCCGCCCCCTCTTAATTTTGAAAATACGAAAAACCGACAATATGGGCCCTTTTCTAAAAAGGAGAATTTTTCTATTAAAAAAAACCATTTTTTTACAAGATTAATGATTAGGTACAAATTTATTGTGTCATTTGAAGAAAAAGAATAGATATTACACTTATTAAAAATTTTTTGACAGTCTCTATTATGAAAAAATTGACGCAATATCCAAATTTTCATTTCGAAAATTACAAAAAAAAGATTCTAACTTCAATATCTCTGGTTCTTCTCGGAAGTTATTCAGATAAGAATTGTTTACAGTCCAGGACACCTTAGAGATGAAAAATCAAGAGGTTTTAAATTTTTCTACACCTCCATTTTTAAAATTCGGATTACTTTTGCAAATGACCGACAAAATGGGCCCTTTTTATTTTTCTAAAGAACCAATGAAATCAAACAGTTAAATTATCGATAAATTAATGAAAACCGCATGATTCGACTTGTCAAAACATGTAGATTGACAATAAAAAATAAAAAAAAAATTAAGATTTTGCTCCAAAATTACTAAATTGCGATTATCTCGAAAACTGGAACCGACAATATGGGCCCTTTTCATGTGGACGTCCACATATATTCAGTTTTAATACTTTTAATAAAACTTTTTATTAAAAGACACTATTTGGATAAAGCAGGAGAAAACCTTCTTCGATAGAAACCCAACACGTGACACAATCCAACAAACACTGTAGCAGGTTTTAAAATGTGCGTTTGCGCGTAATTAAAAGTATACCTGATCTCAAAACGTTGGGTTGATTTTACTGAGCTGCTCATGAATGTACACAACTGAGCGACGTTAAACATTTTGAAAAGCGAAGTAGCGTACCACATTCTTATTATTTGATATTTTACCATTTCAAAATAAGATTTTCTTTTTCTATTTGAGTATATTATCTTTTTCATTCGATATCCTTCAATATAATTTAATAGAACCTTACTCTTCTTCATTTACATAGTTGGGTCGGTAGAATATACATTCCTCTTCATTAAAATGTAATAGGGAGCGAAATGTAGGAAAATATAATAGCAGTAGGAGACGCCGAAATGTCTCTTTGTCCAACTTTTACTCAACTATTCGAAAAAAATTACTGAGTAAATTTTCTCCGTGCAAGTTATCTATGTTATTCGATTGATAGTAAAATTAATCATTAGAAACAATCCTAATAGATAGATTTGGATACCATAATGTTTGAAAGTCAAAGATATATTTAGTTCCAGACTACTGTAATTAAATAAAATTAGCCTATTGAAAAAAAATTTGAGATTTAATTCCAGAGATTTATATATAGAAATAAAACTCTAATTAGATCATAAGATAGAAAATATTGAAGATTATTAAAAATAGATTATGTTTGATGAAAAATATGATTAAAAAAGATTGGTTTCCTCTTCGATTGAAACAGGTAAAGAAATTATTATAGATTAGGATAAAATTTAAGTGATTCGTATGGATGTGAAATACAATGGATAAATGTAGAGATTAACAAAGAAAAAACCAGAATAAATTTGGATAGAAAAGTTAAGATAAATAGTGATTGATTAAATTTTGAATTAAGAATATGTTAATAAGGATTGAATAGATAGTGTTGTGATTGGTTTGGATAACATTCTTGAGAATTATTTGTATAGAACAGTTTTGATCGGATTGACTTCGGCCAAAGTTTTTTTGTTCCTTATTTACTAATGCTTTCGAGTACGAAGCGGATTTTTTTTTGGTTTATTTGTTTGTTTTTTGCAATAGATATTTTGAAAAAATTTCGCCCTAAAATCGACTTTTTTCATCAAACAGCTGCCAAATACACAAAAATTAATATTTTTAAAATATCCTACGTACTCGAAAGCTAAATCTATCACAGATTCAGAAAAATTTTGAATTTTTGTTTTCGATTAAATGGTCTAACCAGAATATTGTCCACCGATTTGCCCTGCATAGAAACAAGACCAACTTCGGCGCCCTCTATAGGCAACAAATTGAAACTTTTCTTAAGTATAAATTTATTTTCGTAAACTTCAAACATTCACCCTCCGTCACACACCTAGGGAGGGATTCCCTCTACGGTTTCAGTATTTTTTAAATGGAGTTTTTTTTAAAAAAAAAATGGAGTTTGAAACCGACAGATTGGCTCAGTCGGATAGATGCCTGGCGTTGGTGGTCGTTTAAGGACCAAGGGTATAAGTACCCTTGGTTCGCGCCCACTTGGCTTGGTATTTTTCCGGCACGTGAGACAATCTGAGCGGGAGGTTTGACGTCGAGGTATAATGATGTGCACCGTCGATTATTGTCCGGTACACACCATTAGAACTCGACTGTCGATAAACCGGTTGTACTCAGGAGAGGTTTTCTACAGTTTCCCTCTTCTCTGGCGAGAAAACCCATTGACGGGTGGTCCAGGCGTAATGCGAGTACTCCTAATAAAGTCGGCTGTAGACGCAAAATTAGGTTAATATATAGAAAAATTTCTAAAGTAGAATGGTTATGCTTAATCCAAAAAAGTATTTCTCGGGGACTCTTGTCGAAGTGCGTAAGGCCAATAGGGCAGGAGTATAAACAATAAAAAAAAATATAAAAAAAATAAAAAAAAAAAAAATAAAAATAAAATAAAATAAATAAAAAAATAAATAAATAAAATAAAAAAAAAAAAAATGGAGTTCGAAGTTTAAAATTTTTTCAAAATTTGATTCGAAAGTACGAAATTGTTAAAAGTGTTTAGATCAGCTTAAAATTTGTTACTCGGAGGTTTTAGAGGTCGCTGATCACGAATCTGAAGTCCAATTTTAAAAATTCAAAATGGCGAATCCAATATGGCGGACAATTTTTTTAAAAACTCATTAAATTTGCTTGAAACTTGTTACTCGGGGGGTTTTGGGGTCGCTGATTATGAATCTGAAATCCAATTTTTAAAATTCAAAATGGCGGATCCAATATGGCCGACTAATTTTTAAAAACTCATTAGATTATCTTAAAATTTGTTACTCGGGGGTTTTTAGGTGTCGCTGATCACGAATCTGGAGTACAATTTTCAAAATTCGAAATGGCGGATCCAATATGGCGGACAATTTTCTTATAAACTCATTAAATTTGCTTGAAACTTGTTATTCGGGGGTTTTTGGGGTCGCTTATTACAATTATAATGTCCAATTTTTAAAATTAAACATGGCCGCTCCAATATGACAGACGAATTTTTAGTTGAAATTCGATAACCACGTTCTTTAGCCATTAAAATAATTTAAATATTTGTAATGTTTTCCAACTTTCCACACGTGGAGATAAACGTGAACTGGAAAGTATTTTTTTTAAATATCTTTTTTCGATTTAATATATTGATAAGTAAAATTAATCGAATTAAAACTGCGAATAATGATTTTTGAAAGGTTTTACAAGAGCTGCAAGCTAGAGATAAAAAAAATTGTTTTTTTCAATTTGACCTTGAAATAAGCAATGATTAAAATAAAACATATATATTTCCATTTTTTGACCTTTAAATTCAAAAATTATAATAACAAATAAAAAGAAGAAAAATACATAAAACAAGTTGTTCATTTCATGACCATTAAGCTTCCTCAATACATATTATTATATATAATTTTAAAAGTTAAATAATTATAATAGTTTATTAAATATAATTAATAAATCTTCTTTTTAATAAATCAAAAAAAAATTAATGTTATAGAGTTTATCATAAATTTTTTTCCTATAATATATATATATATATATTTTTATTTTCTATATGTCTTTTTTACAAAAATCGAACAAAATTAATTTTTAATCGCATTAGCTATATATTTCTCGTGTGATCTACGCGTAAAAATACACGTGTGCCAATTTTTAACTCTCTAGGTAAAAAAATGTGAACGTTATGGTCATTTTCATAATAGTTTTAATAGAAAGTTTCTACCGGGTAAAGTACCCTGAAAAAAAATTAATTATTCAATTTTTTTATTATAGAATAATTATTTTAAAGTATTAAGATAAAATTTCAAAAAATACAAAATTTCAATTTTTTAATGAAAATCTAAAATATTTATTAATTCTATAAATATTGTTAAAATATATACTTTATATACATGAACCGATTCGTTTTTATGTCAGGAATGAAATTTTGACAAGAATTAATGAAAATTTTAATATAGAAAAAAGTTATTTTAAAAAATCCAAAAATTAATTTTTTCAAAAATTAAAAAATTGTTGAAAAAATTTTTTTTTTTAGATATTTTTGAAAATCCTTCTGTCTGATTTTTAGTATTCATGACCGTAATACACCTACAAAATTTTATCAAAATCCGTCAAGACGTGTAAGAGAAAATTTGTCCACAAGAATCGGTGACATACACACACACACACACACACATACATACACACATACATCCGGACATTTGTTCCTCTCGACGAATTATATATACTACACTTGAAAATTTGTAAAAATAATTGATTTTAAAAAATTCGGAAATCGACATCTCTATAAGGCTTCCTTTATGAGGAAGCAAAATGAAAAAAGAAAAATAATAAAAATAAATAAAAAAGTAAAAAAATATAAAATTTAGCAATAAAAAAAAGACTTTCCAGTTCACGTTTACCTCCACGTGGTGAAAGTTGGAAAACATTGAAAATATTTTTTACGTATTTTAATGGCTAAAGAACGTGATTATCGAATTTCAACTAAAAATTCGACTGTCATATTAGAGCGGCCATGTTCAATTTTAATAATTGGACATTACATTCCTAATCAGCGACACCACAAACCCTCGAGTAACAAGTTTCAAGCGAATCTAATGATTTTTTAGAAAAATTGTCCGCCATATTGGATCCGCCATTTTGAAAATTAAACTCCAGATTCGTGATCAGCGACCCCTAAAACCTCCGAGTACTGTCGAATCAAATTTTGAAAAAAAATTTGATCTTCAAACTCCATTTTTGAGCCGCCATTTTAAATTTTAGTTTTCTCTATAGTCCTATCTTTTAGGTTATATATCTATGTCACGTTATTTGTAACATTTGGAATTATTTTTCCGCTATTTCATAGTAGAAAAAAATGAAAATTAAACAAAACGTGGAAAAAAATCGGACTTTTTTTATAAAAAACATTAATAACTTTTTTGTTTATAAATTTTTGACTTTTTTTAACGCCATTCGATAGAGCGCATATGAAAACATAAGAAATGATGATTCATGAATTTTTCTATTGATTTTTAAGTACCGAAATAAGTCCTCAAACTTCATGCCAAAATTTTGTCCATTTGAGCGTTAAAGGGTCAATGACAAAATTATATTATAAATATAATTAAAATGAATTGTTTAATGATTTTTTTGCTTATTTGTTAATGTTACATTATTTTTAAATGTCAAGTGGAATTCCTTTGAAGATGTGCATTCGTGTAATTAATTTTTATTTTTGAGACCGAAAATTAATTTTATTAATTTTATAATTTAGAATAATTTACTACATATTTGTAAGTTTGTGTTAAAACTAAATTTTTGTTGATTCCTTTGTTTACGTTGTAATGTTGCTTATTTTATAATGTGGTGAGGGATTCCCTCTAAACGTGTGGAAAGTCGTAATTTATAATTAATAAAGTCCTCGAAACCAAATTTTGTTTACTTTATTCCTGTGTCTTAAAAAAATTCATGAAATACAGGTTCAAAAGACACCTTAAAGGTGTCACTCTCCCTTAACCGGAGATATTAAACTTTTAAAAATCAAAAAATTTTGGAAAATAGGTAAGACTTTTTTGAAAATTTTGTTGAAAAATGTAAAAGTAACTTTAAAATTATCGTTATTAGCTTGTAGATCATTAAAAAATGCTTTGATTGACCTATTTTTGAACCTAATTCGATAATAAAATTCGAAATTATTGGTATTTTAAAAACCAAAAATTGTGGAAAATGACATTTTCTCAACTTTTTTGTTTGAAAACTTTTGTTTAACTATTAAACTATTATAACTATCTAGTGATGCATAACGATACGATCAATTCTCGTTATCGTTCGTTATGATTATGTAATCGTTGACAAAATCGATCCGATAAGTTCGATTCTTCATTTGTTTTGTTCGTTTGATTTCGTCAATGAAGTAAACGACTTTCTCATTCGACAATAAAATTAGGTTAAGAATTTTCTAAAATGTCAACTGTTGATAATTTACTTGGGAAAAGAAAAAATTCTGAAGATATAGAGAAAAGAGCAACCAGGTTTACAAATAAATTTTATTTTTAGCTTTAAAAGAATTTGAACTGTCAAGTAAATTCATATGATAGGTTCTTTCATTATTATTATCTTTTTAAATAAAAAGAATTAAAAAGTTCAAATTGTCTATAACTACGTAGAATAATAATAGACTTTAATACAGTACTGAAAAAGATAACATTGATGACGGTAACCTCGAAATTGTCGAACCATTTCGATCGAAGAGAAGAAAACACAATGCGATACCATTGACCGAATCTTTTGAATATTTTCGTGAGGATACTTGTAAGATGGCAAAGTGCAAATATGTCCTTCAGATGCCAACGATATAATAATTAAAATCGACGGTTTAGAGTGCAAACCTGCTAACTCACAATTATGAAATTTTTCAGGAGAGTCAAAAAACTTTTGAAAAGAATTTTTAGTTTTATAAATAACTGTATATATTCTTATAGAACAAAACTTTCAGTATATTTGTTTTATTAATAGAATAACACAATGCTACTTAATAATAATAAGTACTTCCTTTTGAAATATATTTTAATTGACATCACTTACACTCAAAATATAGACACATTTCAATACAATACAATATATTATGTGGAGTTATAGCAGTGCAATTTGACAGGTGTGGAGTTAGCTGTTTTACTCGCAACACTTTTTTAGCAATTTAGAGACATAATTTCGTCAAACTGTTTTACTTGGCTGATGTATCACCTCTTTATCTATCAAATACAAAAAGAATCTCAAATTTGATAAAAAGTGGAGTTAGCTGGTTTGCACTCTAAACCGTCGAAATGAAAGATGGAAATACAACTGGCTTGAAACGACATCTTTCTAAATTCCATTTTGATCAATATGTATTGACTTATCCGAACCAAAATCTAAATTCTACTGTATCAAAAGAGGTATTTTTCCACGTTAAATTGGTATTTAGTTATAAAAATTTACATAATCGCGGTTTACAAATTAACTTTTAGAAATAAGACAATATCGAAATAAATATAGAATTTATTTTTCAAAACGAGACAATATAACTTTTTTAACCTGTAGTAAAAATAAAATTATTAAACATACTTTAACTTTAATTGTTCTAAAATTATTGCTGAATCATTTTTTCTGTTTAATTATTTTTGTAATAAATTATTTAGAATATTTTTCCATAATTTTTTAAAAATATTTTTACATATGTAACTTGATTCTTATTTCATTAAAAATATAATAAATATTTAGACGTTTAAAATTAAATACAATACTTTTTGTAATAAATACAATTTTTAAATTGGTTACGTAAGTGTGCCAATTGTGGCGAGTGGTCCAATTATGTCGACTTTGTGAAAAATATAATTATTTGCTATTTTAGAATAATATAATTATCTGAAAAAGTGATTTTCAACCTTACTCTATATAATTGTACATAGAAAACATATATTAACTATTATTAATGTAATTATTTAAGAACCAAAATTGCTCCGCGCCATAATTGGCACATTTGCATTGATTGCATGTGCTCCAGTTATGGCGTGCAACATAACCTCTAAATACATGTTATTTTCCCGTCGTAATTGTTGCGCCGAAATTGGCTTAATCCCACAATAGTTTACTTTTTTGATCTTGTTTTTCATTCCTTTAATTTGTATAAATTATTAATTTTTATTAAGTTTTTATTGATATTTTATTATCTAAATGACACTGGCTTTTAGTTTAATAAGACAAAAATTTACTTCTTATATTATAATTGTCGAATTTTCTGATTTAAAGGAGGCTAAGCAAAGTCGCGCCATAATTGGTACACTTACCCTATTTTTTAGATTATTCAAATATTAAATTATTTCATTTTACAAGCATTAAAAATTTGTCCAATAGACTTTTAAACAAGAAATTTTCAACAAGAAAATAGTGGATTGGATAGCTCAAAAGTATTTGCCATACACCTTTTTTGATGACGACGAAACTCAAAAATTGATGCATTATTTGAATCCAAAAGCTTATGTACCAATGCGAAACGAGCTCAAAGCACTTATGTTAGCCAGATACTCTGGAATGGAAAATGTTGTAATGGAAACTTTACAAAACAATCGATCGAAAATATCTTATACTTGTGATGGTTGGACGTCAATTGCTCATCGTTCGTATTTTGGAGTCACAGCCCATTTTATAAACGACGATTGGGAGTTACATTCGTTGACAGTATTCTTCATCCCTTCAAATGGAAAACACACCGGTCGAGAAATCGCAGAAACCTTCCACTCTGCACTTGCCAAGTTTGAACTGACAAGCAAAGTTTAAGGTATCACTTTGGACAATGCGGCAGCAAATACTGTCTTCATGAGAGAATTAGCTAACTTGATGGCCTTTGACTCAGTGGATCAACACTTTCTCTGTTACGCTCATATTTTTAATTTGAGTGTTCAAGATTTTTTAAATAAATTAAAGCTCGATACAATTCATCCTGGAGATAATGAAGATGATTATGATGGAGACATTGAAAACGATGGAACTGAAGAAAAAGACAGAGTGGAAGGAAATACTATTGCCGAAAATGGATGTTTCTACCCGGTGGAATTCTACCTTTGAGATGATTAAGACTGGAACCCGAATGCAACGAGCTTTAACTTTCTTGTGCAAGATGAACCCGACTTTGGAAAAATATCTCATATCAGATAATGAATGGCTTTTAATGACCAAGATTATGAAGATACTTGAACATTTCAAAACATTAACTGATGCTCTCAGCAGTGACAAAAATGTGACATTGCCTCTAGTCATCATAGGGTTTAATATGCTTGTCGACAAAATAGAAATGTTAATATCAAATTTACAGGAAAAGGATAATTATAGTAGCGTAGATAACTGCATTTTAGAAGCACTAATAGAAGCGAAGAGAAAATTAAGGAAACACTATGACAGAAGCAATTGGGTCTATTGTGCGTCTTTACTTTTGGATCCAAGATTTAAATTAGAGACATTTTATCAGACACCTTGGGGAAAAGAGATTGCTGCTTCCTCTCTGAAAAAATTTGAATCAATGTATAAGACTATGTATTACAAGGCAGAGGTACTATAATACCTTTTAATTTAATTAAACTGATTAATTTATTTTAGTATTATTAAATTACACAGTGCAACACATAAAATGTGCACTAAGTTTTGACTTCAGTTTCTGAAAGTACTCATCGAAACTAGCAAAAACCTATTTCAGTTTTGCTAGATTAGCTCGGATTTAAATTTTATCGACATTTGAATTTTTTTTTTGAATTTTCACATTTTTCAGTTTTCTGATACGGGCTGATGGGAACACTGGCTATAAAAAGTTTATTAAAAAAATTCGCAATGGTCAAAATTTGAAAAGCAATAATCCCTCTTTAATTAGAGAGAAAGAAAAAAAATTTGGTCGAAAATTGTTCCAGTTACGAATTTTTTTGGCTTGTTTACATTTTTTGGTTTTATGAAACGGGCGGGTGAGAAAGCTGGCTATTAAAAGATTATAAAAAAAATTCGTAGTGGTAATCATTTGAAGAGCAATAATTCCTCTTTAATTTATGACTTAAAAAAAAAAATTTGGTCAAAAATTGTTCGAGTTATGAATTTTTTTTGACTTTTTCACATTTTTGGTTTTTTGATAAAGCGGGTGGAAACGATGGCTATTAAAAGTTTATAAAAAAAATTGCAATGGTCACCATTTGAAGAGCAGTAATTCCTCCCTATAGTTTCTGTCATTGAAAAAAAAATTTGGTCAAAAATTGTTCGAGTTATGAATTTTTTTCGTACTTTTTCAAATTTTTTTTGTTTTTGATCTGGGCGGGTGAGAACGCTGGTTATTAAATTTTTCTTTTTTAAAAACGCAATGGTCACATTTTGCAGAGCAATAATTCTTTTTTAATTTCTGTCAAAGAAAAAAAATTTGGTCAAAAATTGTTCTAATTATGCTTTTTTTTAACTTTTTCACATTTTTCGGTTTTTGATACGGGCGGGTGGGGACGCTGGCTATTAAAAATAAATTTAAAAAATTCACAACGGTCAAATTTTAAAATGCAATAATCCTTCTTTAATTTCTGATAAATGAAAAAAATTGGTAGAAAATTATTCGTGTTATTTAATTTATTTCTGTACATTTGTATACCCGCGGTCCTCTGCAACCGAGGGTTTTGATTTTTTTTTAATTTTTTCGAAACCAAATATTTCGAATCAAATATTTTATCTTGCGTAGAAATTAAATAGGGATTATTGCTCTTTAAATTGTGCCCATTACGAATTCTTTTTATAAATTTATAATATTCAGTATTCCCACTTCCGTTATCAGAAAACCGAAAATTAAAAAAAAGTCAAAAAAATTAATAACTTGAACAATTTTTGACAAAATTTTTTTTCTTGGGCAGAAATTAAAGACGGATAAATGCTCTTTAAATTGTGATCATTCGAAATTTTTTTATAAATTTTTAATAGCCTGCGTTTCCACCCGCCTGATCAAAAAATTAAAAAATGTGAAAAAGTCAAAAAAAAATTCATAACTCGAACAATTTTCGACCAAATTTTTTTTTCAATGTCAGAAATTAGGTTGGAATTACTGCTCTTCAAATGGTGACCATTGCGAATTTTTTTTATAAACTTCTAATAGCCAGCGTTTCCACCCGCTTTATCAAAAAACCGAAAAATGTGAAAAAGTCAAAAGAAAATTCATGACTCGAAAAATTTTTGACCAAATTTTTTTTTCTTTATCAGAATTTAAAGAGCGATTATTGCTTTTCAAATTATGACAATTGGGAATTTTGTGTAATAAACTTTTAATAGATAGCGTTCCCACCCTCTCGTATTAGAAAAACCGAAAAATTTGAAAAATTACAAAAAAAAATTCATAACTCAAACAATTTTCGACCAAATTTTTTTTCAATGTCAGAAATTAAAGAGGGATTATTGCTTTTCAAATTGTGACCATTGCGAATTTTTTTTAATAAACTTTTAATAGCCAGTGTTCCCATTTGCCCGTATCAGAAAACTGAAAAATGTAAAAATTCAAAAAAAAATTCAAATGTCGATAAAATTCAAATCCGAGCTAATCTAGCAAAACTGAAATAGGTTTTTGCTAGTTTTGATAAGTACTTTTAGAAACTGAAGTCAAAACTTAGTGCACATTCGATGACCTCAAAAATGTTGCACTGTGTTATAATTATTTTGAATTTTGATAATTAAATAAATTAGACTAAAATAACTCTCATCTGAATAACTTCCAAGGAGAACAAGAGAAATTCCCATTACAATTTTTATTTTCTTTTTTTTTTAGAAATGAAAATTTGGATATTTTCTTAGATTATTCATAATAAAGTCCCTCAAACAATTAACTTCGTAAAAAATCCGTTTTAATTATTAAAAAACACATTTTTAGAATAGGGACCACTTTGTCGGTCCGTTGCAAAAGTTGTCTCTGTTTCAAAATAGAGGGGGCGAAAAAATTCAAAACCTTCTAATTTTTCATCTTAAAGGTGTACTAGACTTAAAACAATTCTTATCTGAATAACTTTCCTAGGAGAACCAAAGATATTCGCATCTTTGATTTCGATTTTCTCGAAATGAGGTTTTTGATATTCTAAACTTTGAAATTCTGTAACTCATTGAATTTTTCACCAAAAATGTTCTAAGACCACTCAAAATTTTCAAAATTTTGCAAGGAATTCGCCCATTCAGATAAATCCAATAGTGACAAAGTGGTCCCTTTTCATGCGGACGTCCACATATATTAGAATTTAATTAAATTAAAAACCTTACATTTTATATTGGGTGTTTTCTTTGGAAATTTCAGTGTTTTATTAATTCATTTTATTTATTTTCTGTGCTCAAAACCATAAATTTCATGGCAACATCCAACAACTTACATTATAATGAATTATATAGCATCAAGAAGATGTACCAGAAACTGCTTCAACTTCTACCATAGACTCTCAAAGTTTGGACGATGACGAACATGAACCTGATAAAATGGATTTACTCTCGTTATTTAAAAATCGAAAAGATAAAAAAAGTGGAAGGCGTAATAAGTCGACAAAAAATAATTGGAGATTGGAATTAGATCTTTACTTGTCTTAAGAGCTTGCTGATGCCAATGAAGATGTTTTAAAATGGTGGAAACAAAATGAGAAAATATATCCCACTCTATCTTCCATGGCCAGAGATATATTAAGTGTGCAAGCTACGTCTGTACCGTCTGAAAGACTATTCTCCCGCGGATCTTTGACAATTAGGAAGCACAGAAATCGTTTAAGTAACGATTCGATTAAGCAGTTGATGTGCATTACACAGGTTTACAAATTAAAAACTTTTTTTTGCCAATCGAACAAAACATTTTTTTTCGAATAGTAGGTGTTTTTTGAGTAAGAAAATCATAGTTTTAATTTTTTTCCCTCGTGCAGTTTTTCTGTAGCTTCAAATTTTGCATTTTCAAGGTTCGACGCCACTTAAACTTACCTGTAGGAAAATTAGCTTGTCAAAATATAATAAATGAGGTATCATTGGAAATGTTATTAAATTACCTTTCGATCCATAGGTCACAGAATAAAATTCAACAAAAATTGAGAGAGTTACAGTCGATTAAAGATGAAATTTCATGCCAATTTTGATGATTTTTAGACCTTTGAGTAACTTCTACTATTTTTTTCTACATCAAACAGGAAAGAATGTTTAGGTTTTAATTTTTTTATTGATAGACTATATCATTACACAAATTTTGAGTCCTCGTGGACCTCGATTGGATTAAAAATGACAATTCTGCACTAAATTTAGTGAACGAAACTACATTCTTCATTTTTAGTATCCCTTAAACATTTGCACCAAAAATTCAAGTAATAAAATTTGGTAAAGCGCTAAAGTTACTGAAATCACTAATCAAGAGTTTCTGAAGTCGTAGATTTCGAATCCAATGTTAGTTTTCTAAATTTCAAAATGGCGGATCCAATATGGCGGAAAAGTTTTTAAAAATCGATTAAATTCGTCTTAAATTCGTTACTCGAGGGTTTTCGGGATCGCTGATTACAAATCTGATGTCAGATTTCGAAAATTAAAAATGATGGACTCATAGTGGTGAACGAGTTTTTTAAAATCCATCGAATTCGCACCTATTGGATCCGCCATTTTTAATTCTTGAAATCTGACATCGGGTTCGTAATCAGCGACCCCGAAAACCCCCGAGTAACGAATTTGAGACGAATTTCATCGATTTTTGAAAACTTGCCCGCCATATTGGATCCGCCATTTTGAAATTTGCAAAACTAATATTGCATTCGAAATCTACAACTTCAGAAACTCTTGATTAGTGATTTCAGTAACTTTAGCGCTTAACCAAATTTTATTACTTGAATTTTTGGTGCAAATGTTTAAGGGTTACTAAAAATGAAGAATGTAGTTTCGTTCACTAAATTTAGTGCAGAATTGTCATTTTTAATCCAATCGAGGTCCACGAGGACTCAAAATTTGTGTAATGATATAGTCTATCAATAAAAAAATTAAAACCTAAACATTCTTTCCTGTTTGATGTAGAAAAAAATAGTAGAAGTTACTCAAAGGTCTAAAAATCATCAAAATTGGCATGAAATTTCATCTTTAATCGACTGTAACTCTCTCAATCTTTGTTGAATTTTATTCGGTGACCTATGGATCGAAAGGTAATTTAATAACCTTTCCAATGATACCTCATTTATTATATTTTGACAAGCTAATTTTCCTACAGGTAAGTTTAAGTGGCGTCGAACCTTGAAAATGCAAATTTGAAGCTACAGAAAAACTGCACGATGGAAAAAATTAAAACTATGATTTTCTTACTCAAAAAACACCTACTATTCGAAAAAAAAATGTTTTGTTCAATTGGCAATTTCACTGTAAACCAGTGTTAATAGTTGGACTACTTGCTCTTTAAAATCGAAGATACAGTCTGCGTTATTAAGCAAATAAATAAATTGCATTTTTCTTTTTATGATGTTTTATGTTGTATTATGGCCACTATATTAAAGGTTAAAAGTTTTTGTTGCATCAACAGAATTTTGTTTGTCTCAATAAAACTTTATTTGGTTTTTTCAAACTAAGATATGATTAAAAAACCGCTGCCAAGTTGTACACTTTTGTTATAATTTTGGTGCTCATTTTATGAACACTTTGCTTCCCAATAAGAATAATAATAATAATAATAATAGAAATATATGAATAACTTTTTATAAATATGGTAAAAGTGATTACATTTTGGACAAATCAATGTATTTTTAATACCCCACAAGATAAATAGTAGAGGTGTGCAAAAAGCTCGAATAGCCGAGCCGAGCCGGGCCGCAATTTTTTCGAGCCGAGCCGAGCCCGAGTCGGGCTCGATGTATCGGGTACCCGAAATTTTCGAGTACCCGAAACATTCGGGTACCCGAATTCACTCGAGTACTCGAATATTTCGGGTACTCGAATGAATTCGGGTACCCGAAATTTTCGAGTACTCGATTTAATTCGAGCTTTTAAATTAAAAAAATTTTTTTTTTACAAAAAAAAATTTAATTAAAAATTAATGTAGAAAATTTTGGATTTTCTCAAGGGCTCGAATCAAATCGAGTACTCGAAAATTTCGAGTACCCGAAAGTTTCGGGTACCCGAAAAATTCGAGTACCCGAAATTATTCGAGCTTTTTATAAAGCTCGGCTCGAGCTCGAACTGAATAGGCTCGGCTCGGCTCGGCTCGAAAAATGAAAAGCTCGAAAATACCCGCTCGAGCTTCGGGTTTCGAGCTTTTTGCACACCTCTAATAAATAGTTTAATAGTTAAAGAAAAGTTTTTAAACAAAAAATTTGGAAAAGTGTCATTTTTCACAATTTTTGGTCTTTAAAATACCAATTATTTCAAAATTTATGTTCGAATTAGGTTTAAAAATAGGTCAAGTTGGTAACGATACTTTTAAAGTTACTTTTACATTTTTCAACAAAATTTTCAAACAAGTCTTATTTTTCAAAATTTTAGATTTTTAAAAGTTTAATATCTCCGGTTAATATGGACGAAAAATGTCCAATTATGGCTCAAAAGATGGGTCTAAAAATACTATACAAAATTATGGAAAAATATTAATAGGTGTCCTACATTTTTTTAAAGTTATGGGCAAAAAACGTTTTGTTGCAAAATTAAAAATAAAACAGAATATAGTTAAACTTTATTAATCTATCTAAGAGTACTCTCATTTTATGTCCACACGTGAGACTATAACTTAAAAAAAATTCATCCCTAAAGCTCTTCATGATCTCGAGATATTTATGAAAATGTGATGTTCACACACATTCATACGGAATGACATTTTTTAAAAATGTCATTTTTGAACTCCTGAGATCAAATAACATAAAGATATGTCAAAAAATAGAAATCGAAAAATTTTGGTATTACAATACTTGCTCTATGAGGAAGCAGTAATTAAAATTTTATTCCTGCGACAAAGAAGTTTTGGTTGCACATATATTATTCAAAATATTTTGTTATTAATTCCAAACATTTTTCCCAGTGTTGATTTTATATAAATTGTTATAAATAACCTTTTTTTAACTTGAGGTAAAAAATTTCTTGGTTAGCTCGAAATTTTGAGATGCTCGATTTCACGAAACGATCCGAACGAGAACGTATTTATAAATGACGATCATTTTCATTGTTTTTAATGATTTCTCGATCGGATCGATCGTTATGCATCACTAATTTTTGATATTCTATTGTTCAAAAATTTTACAATTGTTTTTTTAAAAAATGTGCGGATGGGGCGAAACTATTTGCCTACTGATGACAGCCAGGCCCGGTTAACTCTATTGTATAAACACGGCATTTTTTGGCGCCACCTACCACCAACATATCAACTAAATTTTACATCTATACATATATATATATATAATAGATATAGATATACAAGCTGGGGTAAATTTAGTTACTATGTTGGTGGTAGGTGGCGCTAAAAAATGCCGTTTTCATTCAATGAGTTAACCGGGCCTGGATGACAGCGAAAACTACGAAACAGTGTATTTTTTTTGTGTGCTTGTTTTTAGGTTAGAATGGTAACAAACTGCAAGAATAGTTACGCCCCTCGTTTTTTCGACATAAAAAGAAAATTCGTAAAATCGCTGCAGTTCGGAACAGAATCGAGTTACAACAAAATAATACATGGCATAATTCTACCTAGCTAAGAAGTCAAGTTTTCAAACGGTCCTACTCATTTTTTTATTTTTTCTTAAATACACTTTTTAGACTCAAAAATCCAAACAAGAATAGTAATGCCCTACCCTACCCTACTCTTCTACTAATAATAGTAACATTTTAGCAAAGTTTAGAAAAAATTTATTTTTTTACCTGGGCAGTTGAGGAATTTTGCCCCATATGTTCGTAATATGTGGTTACGTTTTATTTTTTTACTCCGAATCCCTTTGAGACCCCAAGATGAAACTTACAGGACATGTAAAGCACATTTGCCCTAACATTTAGTCAAGTTTTGAAAAACATCGAAGATGATGTTTTTTCAAAAACGGATTTTTAATTTTTCAAAATTTCAAAAAAAAAATTTTAGAATTTTTTTTTTATATTAATTTTAACTTAAACTATACTTAAAACCAAAGAAATCCTTTTTTCGAAATCCAAAATCGGTTAATTAGAACCAAAGTTATAGCACTTTAAAAAAAATACTCAAATTTTGAAAATGCCATATTTTTGATAATTTTCAAAATTTTGAAAATATATTTGGTGGAATCGTTTATCACTATAAAAGTAATAAATTTACAAAAGTGCAGCTAAATCCCAACAAGTCATAAAAATTAGTGTGTTGAACTGACGTGGAATCCACCTTATGACATCAAGGGTTCTAACACGAGCAAAGTGCACTGAAAATGAATGTGAAAATAAAATAAAAAATAAAATAAATTTTGATTGAAAGTAAAGTGGAAGTGGAGTGAGAATAAAATTTTGAGTAAAAGGGAAAGTGAAGTGAAAGTTGAGTAAAAATAAGTTTTGAGTGAAGTTGGAGTGAATGTGTAAATGAAATAAAAAGTGAAAATAAAATTTAAGGGAAAGTGAAAGTGGAGTGAAAATAAAATTTTGGTAAAAGTGAAACTGTAGTGAAAGTAAAGTGAATGCGAAGTGAAAATAAAATTTGAGTAAAAGTGAAAGTGAAGTAAAAATAAAATTTGAGTAAAAGTAAAGGTAAAGTGAGAGTGGAGTGAAAATAAAATTTGTATAAAAGTGAAAGAGGAGTGAAAATAAAATTTGAGTAAAAGTGAAATTGGAGTGAAAGTGAAGTAAAAATAAAATTTAAGTAAAAGTGAGATTGGTTTGAAAATGGAGTGAAAATAAAATTTGAGTAAAAGTGAAAGTGAAGTGAAAATAAAATTTGTGTAAAAGTGAAAGTGAAGTGAAAGTAGAGTGGAAATAAAATTTGTGTAAAAGTAAATGTAAAATGGAAGTAGAGTGAAAATAGAATTTGAGTAAAATTGAAAGAGGTGTGAAAGTGAAGTAAGGGTTGAGTGAAAATAAAAGTGAAGTGAAAGTGAAACTAGAGTAAAAGTGAAGTGAATGTAGAGTGAAAATAAAATTTGAGTCAAAGTGAAGTGAATCTGGCGTGAAAATAAAATTTGAGTAAAAGTGAAAGTGGCGAGTGAATAAATAAATTGAGTAAAAGTAAAGTGAAAGTGAAGTGAAAATAAAATTTTTATTTATTTTTCTAAGTAAAATACTGATTTTTAGCTTTGAATAATATTTATTTAAATAAATTCATTTATTTTATCAATCGAAAAAGTTTTGCTAAATTTCTAATTTTTGATCATATTGTTTTAAAAAAACGTTTTTTAAAAGTAAAAGATCTGATTTATTAGTAATATCTCTTAAATCAAAGAAAGCAATTTTTTCAATGTTTACTATATTTACACATCATTTTAAAACTTCGCGCGTTTATCCAAATCAGTTCCTTTCGTTCCGCCGTTCAGAATATGATCGTAGTGAATCGTAGTCTGCTACAAAAGTATCACGCATGTTACCAATACATTGACAGGTCTCACAGTTCGCATATTTATCAGGAGGTTAAAGTTTTGAACGTTCAAATGAACGAAATTTATTTATTTCTTCTTCAAATTAAATTTTTATTACTATAATTTTGCGTCACTATTAAGCAAATTAATTATAATGTTTCTAAAATTTAAAATTTGAGTTTTTAATTTGAATTGTAATCAATAATCTATATGAAACTATTTTTAACAAAAAATATTTCGTTCATTTGAACGTTCAAAACTTTTTGTTCATTATTTATCATTAATATTTGAACAATTTACGATTTAATTCAACTTAAATAATGGATAAATCGACTATAGAATAGTTAATATATTAATTATAAGAGCTTTTTCTAACATTTTTAGTTTTTTTGATGAACCTTTTTCCACTATTTAAAGTCTAACCACCTATGTACATTTATGTTTATCGAATCTGTCAGGAATTTCAAGTAATTATTTATTATTTAGAGCTTTATTTATTGCAATTTTTGATTAAATCGAATCTCTAAATATCCATTTTACATTATCAATACTTCCTTTTGCTATATATAACACTTTCTAAATAGTTTTTTTCAACGATTACCTTATGTCTACCTTATGTCCACTTTAAAAGTGGACATATAGTAAATCCAAATCTGGCAGGGTTTGTAAAAACTGAAAAAGGCAAAACGATTTTAATTGAAATACGAGAAATACATAACCTAAAAATTTTAATCTATTTTTATATTACACCTTAAAAATTAATTTTATTCCGCAAGCTTACAGGTGACAATTGGTAAAAAAAAAGTATTTACTAATAATTTATTTTAAATCTACTGTAAAAATACAAAAATGTTGTTGGGAATAAATTCTATAAAATTAATCATAAATTTCAAAG
Source organism: Leptopilina heterotoma (assembly GCF_015476425.1). Taxonomy (NCBI): domain Eukaryota; kingdom Metazoa; phylum Arthropoda; class Insecta; order Hymenoptera; family Figitidae; genus Leptopilina; species Leptopilina heterotoma. Next base: position 579,492 of record NW_025111155.1, read on the forward strand.
AAGCGTTTTTTAGTAAATACAATCCAGAGGAAATGTGTCACGGGTAAATTTCAAGTGAAATCTATTCTTAATTACCGCGAGAGGGAAAAAAAGAAGAAGAAAAAAGTGGAGAGTGCGAGAGAAAAGGGGAGGATCGTATATATTTCTTTCACCCTTTTTCATAATAATTATTATATATATATATATAATTCTGGTGCACGTGTAAAGACTCATCGTTTCTTCTTGCGCGCAAAAGAGTGTCTGTCAGATTTCCTCTAACAAACACTATAGCTTTTCGCCGAGCGTTTATTACCACAGTGATGCTGCGTTTTGGCGCATCTTGATGAGGAGATCAAAGTGACTCCACGTTCCTTGAAAAAAATATATAGAAACAGGAGCAGAAGAAAAAGACGACCAAAAGGAGAAAAAAAAGAGTTTAATCACTGCTATTCGTAAACAGGAGGAAAATTTACGTGTATACTACACGGAGAGAAAAAACAAGGCTTTTCCCTGTGACTTCACCGAAAAAAATCTCGATGGTATTATTAACTATGACTCTATAGTTAATCTTAATCTAGTAAAAGTAATAAGGATTCCTAATCATTATGGTTAGTATCGCTAGGTTGATTCAACAAATTCAAGCCTGGCAAAAACAACCCTGCAAATCCTAGTCAAATTGACTAGGATTTTAGTAATTTTGCCTATTTCCATAATGCGCACGCGTCTGCTTCTGTTCTGACAGTGTTTACCTCTATATCTTTCGCGTCATTTATCGTGATTTCGTAAAACGATTTTTTATCATTACTCGCGTCTATTTTTTGTACATAAAATGGAGTTCTTACATACATCAAAATTGCTGGTTTCTCGGAACCTCTGGAAATATAGATAGTCCATGTTTTAGAAAGTAAACTATTTAATTATATTAGTCAATTCTTTCAGACTTTTTTGGTTAGGTTTCAATATAAATCGTCGAAATTTTTACGCACGTGGTGACAACATTTTTACTATTTTAATCCCGCAATGTGTTTGAAAATTTACCTTTGCAATAATTTGTGTATTTAAATTTATTTTCATTTGAATGTCATAAATAATTAAAAATAAATAGTTTTTGACAAGTGTATAAAATTGTGTACTCGAAATGTATAAAACATCATCTGATTAAGTATTGTATTTTGACTCGAAAATATAGTGTCTATTAAAAAATTAAAATACCAAGTCGTGTTTAGTGTAGTGGTTATCGTTCCGGGTTTCAAAGTGCGTATTCGTTAGGTTCAGGTGTTCGCGTCCCCCCTGCGTCAAATATTTATTTCATAAGTTTAAATTAATTCCAAGGAATATAAATACAAAGTCAAATATAAATATGTTCAAATACAATAATTAATTTTTTTCTTTTAATTAGTTTTTCTCTTTTATTTGATAATAAGAATTTGATTAGCAATTTCAAATAATTATGATACACAGTGTAAATCTAATATTATTCTCCTAGTCAATTTGACTATTTTTTCCTGATTACATCGACTAATTTTCCTGGTCACTTTAACTATGCTTGAATCTTATTACTTTGACCAGGATTCTATAGTTGGCTCCTCTCGTAACTAGGAAACCTAGTCAATTCCTGGTATACGGGTCCTAGGCATTTTTTTCGGTGTTCAATTCATGCCTTTTTCAGGTAGGAGTTTCACCGGATTTCCCGATGAATTTCTTGCGTTTAGCGGTTAGGCCATGCCTTAGCCCCTATTGGCCTTAGCTCGTTGCAAGAATCTCACCGGGAAAACCCGTGAGCGTCCTGCATTTTTACTGTGATAATTTTCACGCGTTAAATGCATATTTTTTCATGGGGAAAAGCCTTGTTTTTTTTCTCCGTGTACGTGTAGTGGAATTTTACTTTCACATCAAAAAATTTATTTCAAATCTTCGTAATTTTGTTTAATAATAGAAAAGTTGTTTTTTTTATTTAAAAGAAGTCTCTTCTATTCTTTCGCTAAAAAAAGTCAAAATTTTTGTAAATAAATTTAAGGTTATAAATTCTGTAACTGACGTAAGATCAGGTGTGCCAATGTGAAAATGAAAAAAGACAGTGCCACCTACAAATGGCGGGTAAACTCAAAAACTTATTTTTTTCAAAAATCTTTCTCCCATGAAATGTAAAAAAGAATACAAAATAGAATTTAAAATAGATTCGACATAAAAAATTCAAAAAAAATTTAGAAGTAGATTTTTTATGGTAAAAAATATTTTCGCATATACAGAGACAGAGAGTGAGAGAGGAGGATGAGGACCAAAAGGCGCGAGTTGTGTGACGGATGAGCACGACTAAGCATTGGACATAGAGAGGCTCAATGCGGTGATTCCCGAGGGATATTATCCCTGAGATTGATGCGTCATGGGAGGCGATCACCACCATTCGCAACGATCCATGCATTTCCAATGACACCCATATTCCCGAAAACTCACCACCAATCAAGAATATCGACAAGTAACAATATACCAAGAGTAGGAGACACACAATTAACTTCCACAAACATTCACCCTCCTTGATAATCGAAATAGGACGACAACACAGTAGCCAGAATCATGAAGTGATGATTTGAAGTATTTCCTGCGGTGTCACGCAAATACCTGTTACACAAACACCCTAATATAATGGTGCAAATAGGTTGAAAGCTTTCTTTAATTTAGTGCTCAAATAAGGTAAAGGTCCCAATTATGGGACAATTTACAATTTTGTCCCTATTATGAGACAGTATTACAAAAAATAAAATAAATGCAATTAAAATTGGTCATAAGAAATTTCTACTTACTTCAAAAAATGTTACACGTTATAACAATAATTATTTATGTATAGCTTTTAATTTAATAAGAAATGTTTAATTGCAATTTAGCTTTTAAATTAAGGTAGGCCAGGTTTTCCGTCAGACTACCGTCCCACATTAGGTACACTTATTATTTGTATGTCCCTATTATAAGACACACAGCAAACATAACCTCAAATATTTTCAGTATTTTCACATTAATTTTCTACCACAAAAATTAGTTTTATAATTATTTATTAAACCAGAATTCGTTTATTGTATTTTATTCTTTTTAATTAATATTCAAATTATTAAGATAAGTCAATAGAATTGTAATTACTTATTAAATTAAATAAATGTCTCATATTAGGAACATTCATTTTGGGACACCCGTACATACCCGTTACATAGTCCCATAATTAGTGCAGTGCAGAGTTTCAAAATTTAATTAATATTATTTTTATTTCAAGAAAAATAACCATTTTAGGGTCTAAATATTATTCATAACATATAAATCTTTCAATCTATACCGTAATTATTTATATTAACACTCCTAATTCCAAGAAATTTATCATAGAAATTTAGTTTAGCTTAAACCGCGTCCCATAATAGGGACCTTTACCTTACCAGAGGACAATTTACCTTTTATCCACTTATCTCCGTTACTGTTTTTTTCTCCCCTTGTTTTTTATTTCGTTTGGAAACATTTTTATCAATTGTTCTGTTGAGGTGCTTTTTAAATTCATTTTTACCAAATCAAATGTTTAAGAAAATTGTGGAAAATTATTTTTAGATTATAACCAAACCGGTGATTTTAAGTAGAGCGCGAATTAATAATAAAGAACCTAGAAAACGAGAGGATTTATGAAAAACTGAAAAAGACAAACCTGTAACTTCACTTCACATTCACTTCACATTCACTTCACTTTCACTTCACATTCACTTCACTTTCACTTCACATTCACTTCACATTCACTTTCACTTCACTTCACTTTCACTTCACTGTCACTTCACTGTCACTTCACTTTCACTTCATTTTCACTCCACATTCACTTCACTTTCACTTCACATTCACTTCACATTCACTCCACATTAACTTCACATTCACTTTCAATGTGAAGTGAAAGTGAAGTGAATGCGAAGTGAATGTGAAGTGAAAGTGAAGTGACAGTGAAGTGAAAGTGAAGTGAAAGTGAAGTGAAAGTGAATGTGAAGTGAAAGTGAAGTGAATGTGAAGTGAATGTGAAGTGAAAGTGAAGTGAAAGTGAAGTGAAAGTGAAGTGAATGTGAAGTGAATGTGATGTGAATGTGAAGTGAATGTGAAGTGAAGTGAATGTGAAGTGAATGTGAAGTGAATGTGAAGTGAATGTGAAGTGAATGTGAAGTGAATGTGGAGTGAAAGTGAAGTGAAAGTGAAGTGAATGCGAAGTGAATGTGGAGTGAAAGTGAAGTGAATGTGAAGTGAAAGTGAAGTGAATGTAAAGTGAAAGTGAAGTGAAAGTGAAGTGAAAGTGAAGTGAATGTGAAGTGAAATTACAGAATAGCACCCCAGGGCAGAGATTTTAATTGGAACGAGAGTTAATAATACTGGTACCTAACCTAAAAATCAAAACAATTTATAAAAACAGAAAGGAACAAAATATTAAAGCGACGATTTTAATTGGAACGCGAGTTAATATAAAATCGTTGCCTTGATATTTTGCCTTTTTCAGATTTTATAAATCTTTTTAATTTTTAGGTTAGGTATTATTTATTTATTTTATTTATTTATTTACAACATATTATAATTTTGCGTTCTAGTTAAAATTATTGTACTGATATTTTGTCTTTTTCAGTTTTTCATAAACTCTTTAAATTTTTATTGTAGTTTATTTACTGTCGTTCTAATTAAAACTATATTGACCTAATATTTTGTCTTTTTGGTTTTTATAAATCCTTTTTGATTCTAAGGTTACGTATTACACAGCCACACAAAAAAAAAAGTTCTGATCTGGGGGTCTCACTATGTAGACTTTATGTTTTTTGGGTCGCTGAATCCGAATCCGAGGTCCATTTAACCTCATCAGATCAGGATTTTGACATAACCTCAAAAAACCAATATGGCGGACACATTTTTGAAAAGTTCATTGGATTCGCTTCAAATTCGTTACTCGGGGGTTTTTGGGGTCGCTGATTACGAATTTGAAGTCTAATTTTTCAGATTCGTAATCAGCGATCCCAAAAACCCCCGAGTAACAAATTTGAAGCGAATCCAGTGAACTTTTCAAAAATGTGTCCGCCATATTGGTTTTTTGAGGTTATGTCAAAATCCTGATCTGATGGGGTTAAATGGACCTCGGATTCGGATTCAGCGACCCAAAAAACATAAAGTCTACATAGTGAGACCCCCAGATCAGAACTTTTTTTTTTTGTGTGGCTGTGTTATCAACTTACGTTCTAATTAAAATCGTTAAGCTGGTATTTTGTCTTTTACAGTTTTTATAAATCTTTTAGACTTTTAGGTTAGGTATTCTTATTTCGCCGTCTAATTAAAATCACTGCATGAATATATTTTGTCTTTTTCAGATTTTCATAAATTCTTTACTTCTGATTCCTTGTTTCCTTTAAACTATTTGGACACTTCAATTTGGACACCTAAATTTGCTTTTAAATAAAAATTAATAATAATAATAGAACCGCTGCCAAGTTGTATATTTTTTTATAATTTTGGTGCTCATTTCATGAACACTTTGCTTCCTCATAGAGATAATAATAATAGAAATAATTCGAAATAAAAGGAATTTATCAATCTTTCAAGTCAAAAAAAAACTTGGAAGATTGATAAATTCCTTTTATTTCGAATTATATAATTTTTTACCAAGTGATAAATTCTTTTAAATAAAATAATAGAAATAAATGAATAACTTTTAATAAATATGGTAAAAGTGATTGAATCTTGGGTCAATCAATGTATTTTTAAATACCCCTATAAGATAGTTATAGTGATGCAAAACGATCGATCCGATTGAGAAATCAATAAAAACAATGAAAATGATCGTCATTTATAAATACGTTCTCGTTCGGATCGTTTCGTGAAATCGAGCATCTCAAAATTTCGAGCTAACCAAGAAATTTTTTACCTCAATTTAAAAAAAGGTTATTTATAACAATTTATATAAAATCAACACTGGGAAAAATGTTTGGAATTAATAACAAAATATTTTGAATAATATATGTGCAACCAAAACTTCTTTGTCGCAGGAATAAAATTTTAATTACTGCTTCCTCATAGAGCAAGTATTGTAATACCAAAATTTTTCGATTTCTATTTTTTGACATATCTTTATGTTATTTGATCTCATGTTTTTTGCCCATAACTTTAAAAAAATGTAGGACACCTATTAATATTTTTCCATAATTTTGTATAGTATTTTTAGACCCATCTTTTGAGCCATAATTGGACATTTTTCGTCCATATTAACCGGAGATATTAAACTTTTAAAAATCTAAAATTTTGAAAAATAAGACTTGTTTGAAAATTTTGTTGAAAAATGTAAAAGTAACTTTAAAAGTATCGTTACCAACTTGACCTATTTTTAAACCTAATTCGAACATAAATTTTGAAATAATTGGTATTTTAAAGACCAAAAATTGTGAAAAATGACACTTTTCCAAATTTTTTGTTTAAAAACTTTTCTTTAACTATTAAACTATTTATCTTGTGGGGTATTAAAAATACATTGATTTGTCCAAAATTTAATCACTTTTACCATATTTATAAAAAGTTATTCATATTTTCTATTATTATTATTATTATTATTATTGGGAAGCAAAGTGTTCATAAAATGAGCACCAAAATTATAACAAAAGTGTACAACTTGGCAGCTGTTTTTTAATCATATCTTAGTTTGAAAAAACCAAATAAAGTTTTATTGAGACAAACAAAATTCTGTTGATGCAACAAAAACTTTTAACCTTTAATATAGTGGCCATAATACAACATAAAACATCATAAAAAGAAAAATGCAATTTATTTATTTGCTTAATAACGCAGACTGTATCTTCGATTTTAAAGAGCAAGTAGTCCAACTATTAATGCACATCAACTGCTTAATTGAATCGTTACTTAAACGATTTCTGTGCTTCCTAATTGTCAAAGATCCGCGGGAGAATAGTCTTTCAGACAGTACAGACGTAGCTTGCACACTTAATATATCTCTGGCCATGGAAGATAGAGTGGGATATATTTTCTCATTTTGTTTCCACCATTTTAAAACATCTTCATTGGCATCAGCAAGCTCTTAAGACAAGTAAAGATCTAATTCCAATCTCCAATTATTTTTTGTCGACTTATTACGCCTTCCACTTTTTTTATCTTTTCGATTTTTAAATAACGAGAGTAAATCCATTTTATCAGGTTCATGTTCGTCATCGTCCAAACTTTGAGAGTCTATGGTAGAAGTTGAAGCAGTTTCTGGTACATCTTCTTGATGCTATATAATTCATTATAATGTAAGTTGTTGGATGTTACCATGAAATTTATGGTTTTGAGCACAGAAAATAAATAAAATGAATTAATAAAACACTGAAATTTCCAAAGAAAACACCCAATATAAAATGTAAGGTTTTTAATTTAATTAAATTCTAATATATGTGGACGTCCGCATGAAAAGGGACCACTTTGGCACTATTGGATTTATCTGAATGGGCGAATTCCTTGCAAAATTTTGAAAATTTTGAGTGGTCTTAGAACATTTTTGGTGAAAAATTCAATGAGTTACAGAATTTAAATTTTGAATTTTTTCGCCCCCTCTATTTTGAAACAGAGACAACTTTTGCAACGGACCGACAAAGTGGTCCCTATTCTAAAAATGTGTTTTTTAATAATTAAAACGGATTTTTTACGAAGTTAATTGTTTGAGGGACTTTATTATGAATAATCTAAGAAAATATCCAAATTTTCATTTCTAAAAAAAAAGAAAATAAAAATTGTAATGGGAATTTCTCTTGTTCTCCTTGGAAGTTATTCAGATGAGAGTTATTTTAGTCTAATTTATTTAATTATCAAAATTTAAAATAATTATAACACAGTGCAACATTTTAAGGTCATCGAATGTGCACTAAGTTTTGACTTCAGTTTCTAAAAGTACTTATCAAAACTAGCAAAAACCTATTTCAGTTTTGCTAGATTAGCTTGGATTTGAATTTTATCGACATTTGAATTTTTTTTGAATTTTTACATTTTTCAGTTTTCTGATACGGGCGAATGGGAACACTGGCTATTAAAAGTTTATTAAAAAAAATTCGCAATGGTCACAATTTGAAAAGCAATAATCCCTCTTTAATTTCTGACATTGAAAAAAAATTTGGTCGAAAATTATTTGAGTTATGAATTTTTTTTTGTAATTTTTCAAATTTTTCGGTTTTTCTAATACGAGAGGGTGGGAACGCTATCTATTAAAAGTTTATTACACAAAATTCCCAATTGTCATAATTTGAAAAGCAAAAATCGCTCTTTAAATTCTGATAAAGAAAAAAAAATTTGGTCAAAAATTTTTCGAGTTATGAATTTTCTTTTGACTTTTTCACATTTTTCGGTTTTTTAATAAAGCGGGTGAAAACGCTGGCTATTAGAAGTTTATAAAAAAAATTCGCAATGGTCACCATTTGAAGAGCAGTAATTCCAACCTAATTTCTGACATTGAAAAAAAAATTTGGTCGAAAATTGTTCGAGTTATGAATTTTTTTTTGACTTTTTCACATTTTTTAATTTTTTGATCAGGCGGGTGGAAACGCAGGCTATTAAAAATTTATAAAAAAATTTCGAATGATCACAATTTAAAGAGCATTAATCCGTCTTTAATTTCTGCCCAAGAAAAAAAATTTGGTTAAAAATTGTTCAAGTTATTAATTTTTTTTACTTTTTTTTAATTTTCGGTTTTCTGATAACGGAAGTGGGAATACTGAATATTATAAATTTATAAAAAGAATTCGTAATGGGCACAATTTAAAGAGCAATAATCCCTATTTAATTTCTACGCAAGATAAAATATTTGATCCGAAATATTTGGTTTCGAAAAAATTAAAAAAAAATCAAAACCCTCGGTTGCACAGGACCGCGGGTATACAAATGTACAGAAATAAATTAAATAACACGAATAATTTTCTACCAATTTTTTTTCATTTATCAGAAATTTAAGAAGGATTATTGCATTTTAAAATTTGACCGTTGTGAATTTTTTAAATTTATTTTTAATAGCCAGCGTCCCCACCCGCCCGTATCAAAAACCGAAAAATGTGAAAAAGTTAAAAAGAGCATAATTAGAACAATTTTTGACCAAATTTTTTTTCTTTGACAGAAATTAAAGAAGAATTATTGCTCTGCAAAATGTGACCATTGCGTTTTTAAAAAAGAAAAATTTAATAACCAGCGTTCTCACCCGCCCAGATCAAAAACAAAAAAAATTTGAAAAAGTACGAAAAAAATTCATAACTCGAACAATTTTTGACCAAATTTTTTTTTCAATGACAGAAACTATAGGGAGGAATTACTGCTCTTCAAATGGTGACCATTGCAATTTTTTTTATAAACTTTTAATAGCCAGCGTTTCCACCCGCTTTATCAAAAAACCAAAAATGTGAAAAAGTCAAAAAAAATTCATAACTCGAACAATTTTTGACCAAATTTTTTTTTTAAAGTCAGAAATTAAAGAGGAATTATTGCTCTTCAAATGATTACCACTACGAATTTTTTTTTATAATCTTTTAATAGCCAGCTTTCTCACCCGCCCGTTTCATAAAACCAAAAAATGTAAACAAGCCAAAAGAATTCGTAACTGGAACAATTTTCGACCAAATTTTTTTTCTTTCTCTCTAATTAAAGAGGGATTATTGCTTTTCAAATTTTGACCATTGCGAATTTTTTTAATAAACTTTTTATAGCCAGTGTTCCCATCAGCCCGTATCAGAAAACTGAAAAATGTGAAAATTCAAAAAAAAAATTCAAATGTCGATAAAATTTAAATCCGAGCTAATCTAGCAAAACTGAAATAGGTTTTTGCTAGTTTCGATAAGTACTTTCAGAAACTGGAGTCAAAACTTAGTGCACATTTTATGTGTTGCACTGTGTAATTTAATAATACTAAAATAAATTAATCAGTTTAATTAAATTAAAAGGTATTATAGTACCTCTGCCTTGTAATACATAGTCTTATACATTGATTCAAATTTTTTCAGAGAGGAAGCAGCAATCTCTTTTCCCCAAGGTGTCTGATAAAATGTCTCTAATTTAAATCTTGGATCCAAAAGTAAAGACGCACAATAGACCCAATTGCTTCTGTCATAGTGTTTCCTTAATTTTCTCTTCGCTTCTATTAGTGCTTCTAAAATGCAGTTATCTACGCTACTATAATTATCCTTTTCCTGTAAATTTGATATTAACATTTCTATTTTGTCGACAAGCATATTAAACCCTATGATGACTAGAGGCAATGTCACATTTTTGTCACTGCTGAGAGCATCAGTTAATGTTTTGAAATGTTCAAGTATCTTCATAATCTTGGTCATTAAAAGCCATTCATTATCTGATATGAGATATTTTTCCAAAGTCGGGTTCATCTTGCACAAGAAAGTTAAAGCTCGTTGCATTCGGGTTCCAGTCTTAATCATCTCAAAGGTAGAATTCCACCGGGTAGAAACATCCATTTTCGGCAATAGTATTTCCTTCCACTCTGTCTTTTTCTTCAGTTCCATCGTTTTCAATGTCTCCATCATAATCATCTTCATTATCTCCAGGATGAATGGTATCGAGCTTTAATTTATTTAAAAAATCTTGAACACTCAAATTAAAAATATGAGCGTAACAAAGAAAGTGTTGATCCACTGAGTCAAAGGCCATCAAGTTAGCTAATTCTCTCATGAAGACAGTATTTGCTGCCGCATTGTCCAAAGTGATACCTTAAACTTTGCTTGTCAGTTCAAACTTGGCAAGTGCAGAGTGGAAGGTTTCTGCGATTTCTCGACCGGTGTGTTTTCCATTTGAAGGGATGAAGAATACTGTCAACGAATGTAACTCCCAATCGTCGTTTATAAAATGGGCTGTGACTCCAAAATACGAACGATGAGCAATTGACGTCCAACCATCACAAGTATAAGATATTTTCGATCGATTGTTTTGTAAAGTTTCCATTACAACATTTTCCATTTCAGAGTATCTGGCTAACATAAGTGCTTTGAGCTCGTTTCGCATTGGTACATAAGCTTTTGGATTCAAATAATGCATCAATTTTTGAGTTTCGTCGTCATCAAAAAAGGTGTATGGCAAATACTTTTGAGCTATCCAATCCACTATTTTCTTGTTGAAAATTTCTTGTTTAAAAGTCTATTGGACAAATTTTTAATGCTTGTAAAATGAAATAATTTAATATTTGAATAATCTAAAAAATAGGGTAAGTGTACCAATTATGGCGCGACTTTGCTTAGCCTCCTTTAAATCAGAAAATTCGACAATTATAATATAAGAAGTAAATTTTTGTCTTATTAAACTAAAAGCCAGTGTCATTTAGATAATAAAATATCAATAAAAACTTAATAAAAATTAATAATTTATACAAATTAAAGCAATAAAAAATAAGATCAAAAAAGTAAAGTATTGTGGGATTAAGTTAATTTCAGCGTAACAATTACGACGGGAAAATAACATGTATTTAGAGGTTATGTTGCACGCCATAACTGGAGCACATGCAATTAATGCAAATGTGCCAATTATGGCGCGGAGCAATTTTGGTTCTTAAATAATTACATGAATAATAGTTAATTTATGTTTTCTATGTACAATTATATAGAGTAAGGTTGAGAATAACTTTTTCAGATAATTATATTATTCTAAAATAGCAAATAATTATATTTTTCACAAAGTCGACATAATTGGACCACTCGCCACAATTGGCAATCTGAAGGACATAATTTGCACTTTGTCATCTTACAAGTATCCTGACGAAAATATTCAAAAGATTCGGTCAATGGTATCGCATTGTGTTTTCTTCTCTTCGATCGAAATGGTTCGACAATTTCGAGGTTAGGGGCCGTACACATAATACGTCACGCGATTTTTGACCATTTTTGACCCCTCCCTCCCCCTATGTCACACTTCGTCACAAACCTTGAACCCCTCCCTCCCCCTACGTCACGTCACACACGTAAATTTCACTGTAAATTTTATACATTGGACATTATATATTATATACAACACTCTAAATTATTGAATCAGTTAGAAATAACTGATTTAGAAGCAAGAAATCAGTCACTAATTCAAATAGTAATATTTTTTTTCTGACAATTAGTTAAAAATAACTGATGTTTCAATAAAATTTTTTTGGATTGATTTAATTATTAGTCACGTTTAACTACCTACATAGCACCGAAACTTTCCTAACAATTTATTGAAGGCAAGCTTCGAAATATTTAAATGCAATGTTTAGTAAAAATTGTATAAAGATTTAAATATCCCACTTCAATAAATGTTTAGCGCGAAACATTCCTGAAAATTTAACTTAAATTTTCAGCAAAATTTTTACGAAAGTATAGTCAAAAGTGTAATTAAATGTTCAGGAAAGTTTCAAGCTATATTTTTAAGAAAATTTGACGATAAACATTTATTGGAGTGAGAAATTTAAATCTTTACACAATTTTAAATAAACTAATTGCTAGTAAACTTTTCCAAGTATGCAAGCAAATCTTTAATATACATATATTTAGAAAAGTTTCGGTGTTTTGTGGATAATTTTTCAGTTATTTTTAACTGATTCAGATACAAAAAGACAGTCACTGCTGATTGCCAGTTTAAACCATGATTTTTAACTGATTCAAATTAAGAGAATATATTACTTATCATATTATAAATAATATACCAATAGATGTTAAACAGGTACATATAATAGATATTAAATAGTTTAGAGCATTTTTAACATGTTTTATTTAGAAAAAGTGCCATTGTCACATATAATTTCTTATAATCTTTGAATTTAAAAGATTGTGACGTAAAACATGAGTTCACCCCCCCCCCTCCCCCATGTCACACTTAGTCACAATTCTCAGACCCCCTCCCTCCCCCTAGCCGCGTGACGTATTATGTGTACGACCCCTTACCGTCATCAATGTTATCTTTTTCAGTACTGTATTAAAGTCTATTATTATTCTACGTAGTTATAGACAATTTGAAATTTTTAATTCTTTTTATTTAAAAAGATAATAATAATGAAAGAACCTATCATATGAATTTACTTGACAGTTTAAATTCTTTTAAAGCTAAAAATAAATTTTATTTGTAAACCTGGTTGCTCTTTTCTCTATATCTTCAGAATGTTTTCTTTTCCCAAGTAAATTATCAGCAGTTGACATTTTAAAAAATTCTTAACCTAATTTTATTGTCGAACGAGAAAAAAAAACAAATGAAGAACCGAACTTATCGGATCGATTTTGTCAACGACTACATAGGGTAATGTCACCTTGAGTGGACCGCCTAAGCATTTTTTCTAAAAAATTCTTTACGACAGCAAATTAATCGGAGGTTTCTATTCCAAGCTTTAATTTAGATCCCTAGATAAGTGTTTATACTATAATAGCATTGATTTTTTTTTATTTGGGAAAAACAATTGACTTTAAAAAAATAGCTCATTTTTAAGGAATGAAAAAAGTGTAACCTTGAGTGGACCACTCTTAAAAAATTGTAAAAGTTATTCTAAATTCTTTAATGTATTTAATATTTCTGATATATTGAAACAAAATTTATGCTTATGCAGCTTCAGACCATGTTTGTGTCTCAATGTTGACAAGTGAAACCATTTTCAATAATATTAAGAAGAAAGAAGCTATCAATTATCTGAATCAAATTTTTACTAAATAAATTAAATATCTTAAATAAATCTCTATAAGCTCTTAGATTTCGTATGTATCGACAGCACAGCTGCCCGAATACAGAAACCTGCTTAATCTGAAAAATATTTTCGAAATTAATTAATAATTTCAAAATTATCAAAGAATCCAGAAAAAACGGTAGCATGGTGGGATACGAGCTTACGACCTTTCTATTGCCGGTAGACTGCTCTGACCACTGAGCTACATGCACCCCGAGATTCTCCGAATTCTTTGACATATACTATCCCTTCCTACGTTATTTTAATGATAACGTAGGAAGTTTCTTAAAGATGGTAAGCCTAGTATTTCAATTCATAGTCAATTATAATTATAGAAAGTGAATTTATCATTCGGCAGTTAAATATTAAGAAGAAAGAAGCTATGAATTATCCGAATCAAATTTTTACTAAATAAATTAAATATCTTAAATAAATCTCTATAAGGTCTTAGATTTCATATGTATCGACAGCACAGCTGCTCGAATACAGAAACCTGCTTAATCTGAAAAATATTTTCGAAATTAATTAATAATTTCAAAATTACGTTATCATTAAAATAACGTAGGAAGGGATAGTATATGTCAAAGAATTCGGAGAATCTCGGGGTGCATGTAGCTCAGTGGTCAGAGCAGTCTACCGGCAATAGAAAGGTCGTGGGCTCGTATCTCACCATGCTACCGTTTTTTCTGGAGTCTTTGATAATTTTGAAATTATTAATTAATTTCGAAAATATTTTTCAGATTAAGCAGGTTTCTGTATTTGGGCAGCTGTGCTGTCGATACATATGAAATCTAAGAGCTTATAGAGATTTATTTAAGATATTTAATTTATTTAGTAAAAATTTGATTCGGATAATTGATAGCTTCTTTTTTCTTAATATTTAACTGCCGAATGATAAATTCACTTTCTATAATCATTTTCAATAATTTTGGCACATATCACATCAAAATCACAAAAAAATTAATAAAGAACATAAAACAGTTTCAAACCAATTTATTGTCAATTTATTTCCATAAAAATGGTAAACTGACATTAAAAATATAAAAAACAGGCAGTCCAATCATGGTTATAAACAGTGGTCCACTCATGGTGACATGCAACTTTTTATGGCAGACACCAAAATTTTTTTTTGAGTCAAAATTATCACTTAATTAAACTAAGACAATCAATTCCAATGTCCAAAGTAGTAGGAAAAAAATAAGTTACCTTTTAAAACTTAAATTTTGCACTACTTTTACGCTTCCGAATCACTTTACTCATTGTAAGAGCGACTTCTTTTTTGGTTTGTGTTCTTAAAAATGCGTTACATCAAACAATAACGTGTATGATTATCGCGGAACATAAATTCTTACTGTTTCTAGGTGCGGTGCTGCTATTCGTTTTATTTATTTCACGTTTCCGCTGTCAGATAACTTAAAAACTCAGGTGGTCCATTCAAAGTGGCGGTCCACTCAATGTGACATTACCCTAATCATAACGAACGATAACGAGAATTGATCGTATCGTTATGCATCACTATCAAAAATCTATTATGATATTCGTGTTCAGCACTAAGTTTGACTTCAAAAATAATTTTTCCGATAATAGAGAGATAATTTAAATATTAGGAAGTGGAATAAGAGTTGATATTAGGCGTGAAAATGAAGTAAAAATGTAGTAAAAATAAAATTAGAGTGAAAGTGAAGTGAAATTAATGTGAAAGTGTAGTGTAAATAAAATTTGAATGAAAGTGAAATGAAAGTGGAGTAAAAAAATACATTTTTAGTGAAAGTGGAAGGAAAATAAAATTTAAGTGAAAATGAAAGTGGATTGAAATTAAAATTTGAGTGAAAAATGAGTGAAAGTGAGGTGAAAATTAAATTTAAGTGAAAGTGAAGTGAAGTGGACTAAAAATAAATTTTAAGTAAAAGTAAATCTAAAAGTAGACCATTTATGAATATATCTCGTAATGGTACATATATATATATATAGTCTAAAGAATTGTCACCACCCATGTCATATAGCAAATCCCCCACATCAAATGACAAAAACCCAAAATCTGTCAGCATACATTTTCCAGAGGTCGTTCCTTTTTAATCCTATTTGAAATAAGAAAAGGAGAAGAGGATAGATTTTGTCATCCTTTTTACCAGAAGTCGATCGAAAGGGAATAAAGGATCGAGTTTGAAATTTTTAGGGAAATCGGAGTAAAAGAGAGACAGAGAAAGAGAAAAGTACCTTTACGTTCTTGGATTCACATCTTGGTTAGCAGGGACACATAAGGGATTTTCAAGGGATTTTCAAAAGGGATCTTTTAACGGCAGTCAAGAAAATCCTGGGTGTGCACTTGGACTGGCAGCTCGCGTAAACGTCTTTTTTTTCTCTCACCCACGAAGATAAGCTTTTTATATATATATATATATAGAGAATGGGTATGGTGTATATGGGGAAAAGTCCAACACCTTGGACCGTATTCCATTCATTTTAAAACGCGATCTGAAATTGCCTGTTATCGTCGAGGGTGGTCGAGAATATGCCCATGGGGAACGCTTTTATCTCACTGTTTAAAATTTCGTTGGCGTTAGTGCCATTTTATGATCACACAGTTTTCCCGATGAACCTTTTTTTTTATTTATATATATATATATATAAACTTGCTTTCACCCCCCCACCCCCAACTCTCTCCCTATAGCCAATAACTGATGGCTCACTTTTCTCCATTTTAACAAACCCACATGGATTTCCGTTTTTTGTTCTTTTTCTTTCGAAAACATTTGGACTCTAAATCGAAAATTTAAATTTTCACAGTGGCGGAGAATTTTTATTTTCAAATAAAAGAGTACAGGAATGGAAAAACAAAATCTTATTTTCCCATTGGCAATTTTTATATACCGACACGGAAAAAAAGAAATTAGCTGCAGCAGTAAACAGATGTTTGCTGTGAAATCTCTGAAAATTAGCTACCACAGCTAAGAAGTTTGCAGTGGCAGCGAACATGTTAGCTGTGACAGCAAACATTAGTAAAAATTTATGCGAGTTTGCTGTTATAGCGAACTTGTTTGATCTCACAGCGAACTTTTTCGCTGTCCCTATTTTAACGAACAAGGTTTGCTGTGGCAGCAAAATGTTTGCTGCCACAGCAAACCCTTTCTATACGTGTAAGTATATTTTCAACACGAAAAGAAAAATGGAGTGTTAAATTTTTAATGTTAAAAATTTATTTAGTCATTCTAATCTTCTTCATAATATTACTTACACTTTACTATATTTTTACTTTCGTAAAAGTTACACATATTTTATTATTTGTTTTACACTCCAGGATATTTAAACTGATCAGTTTGTTAGTTGAAGTAACTAACCGTAAATGCAGCTAAAAAATGAACATCGATAAATAAATTTTGAGGTTTAAAATATGGGTTACTGTTTATTTATTATTTATTTCTGTGAATGTTAGAATAATAAACTCAGAGCTCGAACCAGTGAAAGTATTTAAAAATACGGACTTTACGGACCAAAAATGAAAAATTGCGGCGACCATTTACGGACAAAAATATAACCAGTCCGAGTCAAATAAAAAAACATTTTACATAAAACTATAAATTAAATTTTTCATAACTATAAAACATGAAAATATCGATAACTCGATAAATCGAGTGATCGATTTCTTCAAGTTTTCTAATAATTAAAGATGACCAAGTGATAAAATCAGTTACAATACAATTATTATTTACAAGAATTTTTAACTAAAATTCTTCTTAAAATCGATTATTTTTAATAATTTTCGAAAAAGTTCTTTGACAATTTTCAAATCCATTTGTTTACAATATTCAATTTGACGAAATTTCAATTATTCGTAAATTCTTCAATTAAATATTATTACACTAAAAAAAATATATTTATGATACTGCCACAAATATGGGCAATACTCACATAGTATATTGGTGAATATGAGACAGCCATACAGTATTGCTGTTTCAGCTATACGCAGTGTAGAACAGCCATATGTATGTGAGAGACAGTAATATGTATGTGAAGAACACCAATACTGTATTTTAAGAACAGCAATACAGTATTGCTGTTTTAGCTATACGACCTTACTATACTCGTATGACAAAATCGACAATATCATTTTTTTCAGTGTAGAAAATAAAAACTTCAAATACACGGAAAAACCTTTAAGCAGTCTGCTCACCTGAAACTTATGCGTCAGCGCCACCACTAAACTTGTTCATTTGCACTCCCAAACTGGGTGACCAACGTACCCATTGTAATTTTCTAAACTTTTTGGGAAGTTTGTCTATCGAAAACGGTAATGCTACGCACCCAGTGGCGGGCGATCAGACTTTCCATGCAGTGAGAAGCGAAATTTTGTGACAGTGGGAAGACAGACTTCTCAAAGGTTTTTCCGTGTAGTGTAAAAAAATCCGCAATTAAACTTTCTCAAAAAAAAAGTTAATTCCACAGAACTGTTACTTAAAAATATAAAAAATTTAAATTTTTAAAGATTTTAATCTAAAACCTTTTGAAAATTTAATTATTTCTGAAAATTTACACTCTTATGCTTTTAATATTAAATTATAATATAAAATTTTAACTGAAATCCATTTTTAAATCAATTTTTATGAAAAAATTCTACTAGAATTCAATTATTTAAATACAAAAAAAAATTTATTGAATAATTGAATGTTTCTTAAAATTGAATTCTCAAACAGAATTGTATCAATAAATTTTTAAATAATTGACATTCTCCAATGAGTTTTATTATTTATCAAAATAATTGAATAACTAATAAGAATTTTATTATTTACCAAAATAATTAAATCTCTGTAAAAATTTTATTATTTATGACAATAATTGAATGACTGCAAAGAAATTTATAAAAAAAAATTTGTAAATAATGAAATTCCTGAGAAATTTTTGTTATTTTTTGAAAATAATAAATTAAAAGTTTGTGTAGAATTTTATTAAATTTTTTTTTAAATAATTGAATTCTTTTGGAAAATTTCATGAAAATAGTAGATATTGAAAATCATTTGAATTGAGAAAAATTTTAAAAAATAATTGAAATTTGGCCAAGAATTTCATTAAAATGTTTCAAAATTATTTAATTTCGGAGAAGAATTTAATTATTTCTAAAGATAATTGAAATTTAGACGAGGAAATTTAAATTAATTAAAGTGTTCAATATTTTTATTATTTTTATTTCCAAAAAAATTTGTTTTAAAGAATTATTACTAAAAAGACTAAATGAATTATTCTGAAACTCTTTTAATCACTGAAAAGTTAAAAACTGCATTAAAAAATAAAAAATGTTCTGCGATTTATAATTATTAAGTTAAATATTTTTAATTGTTGAGGCATTTCACGTCAGAAATATCACGATTTGCAAAGGGTCTGCCGATTTTTGCAAAACTTCGTGGAATTATAGTTCTATATAAGAGACTTCTTTCCCCCAAATTAAAAAAAAAAAATTCAAAATTGTTGAAGATACGCCATTTTGAATTTTAATATTAATTTTATAAAATTTTAAATATCTCGAAATATTGTTTATGGATTTTTATGAAATTTACACATTTTTCAGGTAAAAGTATGTACTTTAGAATGCAAATAAAGTTAATAAAAAAAAATTAATTTTTAAATAAAAAAATTAAAAAAAAATTTTTTAAACAATTTTTTGTTTATTTACTCCTCTCTGAGAAAAATGTTATTAACACATTTGGATTCCTTGTGAATTCACCTTTAATTTCATAAAAAAAAATTGATGGAGACTCAACTGGTTCCGGAGATATTGAATTTTTTGTAAAAAAAGCGTCGCCGCGCCATAGCACCATACTGCACAAGTCGCGTAGTACGTTACCGCAGTCGTGCATTGCTGCTGTAACTATGACTATTTTTTACAAAAAATTCAATATCTCCGGAACCAGTTGAGTCTCCATCAATTTTTTTTTATGAAATTAAAGGTGAATTCACAAGGAATCCAAATGTGTTAATAACATTTTTCTCAGAGAGGAGTAAATAAACAAAAAATTGTTTAAAAAATTTTTTTTTAATTTTTTTATTTAAAAATTAATTTTTTTTTATTAACTTTATTTGCATTCTAAAGTACATACTTTTACCTGAAAAATGTGTAAATTTCATAAAAATCCATAAACAATATTTCGAGATATTTAAAATTTTATAAAATTAATATTAAAATTCAAAATGGCGTATCTTCAACAATTTTGAATTTTTTTTTTGAAAAAATTTGGGGGAAAGAAGTCTCTTATATAGAACTATAATCCCACGAAGTTTTGCGGAAATCGGCATACCCTTTGCAAATCGTGATATTTCTGACGTGAAATGCCTCTGTTTAAATACATTTTTTTAAAATAAAAGTTTATTTTTCAAAATCTAAAGAAAACATATGAAATATAGTACTACTACACATTCCTGGAGTAAAAAACTAATTACGTTTATGTTTACACTATATATAAATAGTAACACAGCCCCACAAAAAAAAGTGTCGTGCGCGGCAGACCAGACTAGTCATTTCCTATGTATTTTGAAGCGCTGAACACGAATCCGAAGTCCGTTTTGCTCCATCACGTCAGGATTTTTTTCTAACCTCAAAGAATCTGTCGGATTTTGAGAGGTAGGCTATTTTTTCTTAAATTAATGGATTTACTTCAAACTTGGTAACTAGGGGTTTTTTGGGTCGCTGATGACAAATTTGAAGTTAGATTTTCAAAATTCAAAATGGTGGCTCCAATATGGCGGACGAATTTTTTAAAAGTTAATGGATTTACTTCAAACTTGGTAACTAGGGGTTTTTTGGGTCGCTGATTACGAATCTGAAGTTAGATTTTCAAAACTCGAAATGGAAATTCT